>NC_134777.1:12972120-12977120 GCF_046742065.1 Oratosquilla oratoria
GTGTAAACAAGTTCTTAAACCTCATTGACACACTTATAGTTAGTAAAAACATAACAAATGAGAATCGTAAGATTGAGATTCTCAAGGAGAATATAGATCCAGAGCATGGAAGGGCGAGGTTTGTCATTAACTTCCAGCAAATGGAATCAATTAATCAATATGATAATTATAAGAAAGCATTTCTCAAGCATTTCATGTCCAAATGTGATCAGGATCCTATTAGATCATTGGTAAAAATGATTAAGGAAGTTAGGACAAGTGAAACTGACACAGAGTACTTAGCTAGATTAGATAGATGGTCAAAAGACATGAATTCTATCTTGAAAGATTCAGACTGGATAGAAAGATCTAGTGAGAAGATGAAAATCTCACAGGTAATCAAATTGATTACATTTAGCTTATTGGCAAAGAATTCTGATGACTTAACAGCAGAAAGGCTGTACAAAGATTTAAAATCAAATATCTGTTTAGGAGAAGTAGATTATCTTCTTCAAGGATACAGTGAGACCAGAACAATAAACCCATATATAATGCCTATAAATCAACATAGCCAATATAGGAACTCTAGAGAGTTTAAGAAAACAGAAGTAGGACATAGGCGGCATGCTAGAAGTCCATCTAGGGATAGGGATACCAGAATCCTATGTTTTAATTGTAATGCATGGGGACACAAGGCACAAGAATGTTTTTATGGGATTATTTGCAGAAATTGCAAATACGAAGGTCACAATGAGTATCAATGTAGGAACCCTCCATTCTGTATTTACCATAATAAAATCGGACACAGAACTCATGAGTGCCGAAATTTTCGGGTACCCCCAGGGCTAAGAGGAAAACCCCCAGACACAGAATAAACCATTTCAGACCTCCCCATATATATACCGATAGGCGGTATTGTGTTAAATATGGGAATGCAAGGGAGATGAAAGAAACTGACAAACTGATAATAACTGTTGGTAAAACTTCTGTAGGACCTCTCATTGCAGGTAAAGTGTTCAATAAGCCTATTCAAATTTTTATTGATACAGGGTCTGTAGTTAATGTAATTACTAGTAAAGTTTTAAACCAGTTGAACCCAGGAGTGAAAATGTTGGAACCAATCCGTTACACATTGCAAGGTGTAACTGGAAATCAGTTAAAAACATTAGGTAAGATTGAGCTAGAAGTTGCCTTATATACAAATGAACAATTGTACATCCCAGTGATAGTGGTAGAAGAGTCTGTTTTTCCAGGAGATTTATTGATAGGATTTGCAACTATGAGAAAAGAAAACATGGTAATTTGTCCTGCTGACTTAGGAATCTTAGTGAAGTCACAGTTAATCCCATTCTTAAATCAACCAGACTTAAGACCAGTGACAGGAATCAATGAATCCTTAGATAACATTTCTATCCTAGATAGCGAGGCCGAGCGGTCCAACCCTACAGAAAGTAAAAACAATTTGTGAACCCAACTCAGAAGTTCAGGAAATCCCAGAGATTACTAAATTATCAACCACAGATGCCTTGAGAATTGCAGATTGCGGATTAACAAGGTCGACATTGTTACATCCCATGTCAATTAATAAGGTTGAAGTGTGTTTGAAAGGAATCAATGTAGACTCTGAAGTAATTACAGTCCCAGAATCAGTTAAACTTAAAGGATTGAGTGGGACTCAGGGATTTATAAGACAAATAAGAACAGAGTAGAAGTATTAGTAATTAATACTATGAATAAAGAGATAGTTTTAAAGAAAGGTACACAAATAGGATGTATTCAGGTGTGTACTAAACCAATTAAGATTTTAAATGAGAATAGTGAGGAGATAGAATTACCAACTTCATCAATTTGTTCAGTACAAGAAGGCATAGACTTAAGAAATAGATATAAAGAATTATTACAATCAACTAATTGCCCTGAGTTGGATGAAGCTTTATTTGCTTTGCTTATGAAACATAAAAAAGCAATTGCTTTGCCGGGGGACGCCTTAGGCAAAACAACTGTTTTAAAACATCACATTAAGTTAAAACCAGGAACACAACCTATCTACATACCAGCCTACAGAGTTCCTCACTCTAAATTAGCTGTAGTAGATAAACTCATCACTGAAATGTTATCACAGGATATTATTGAACATAGTAAAAGTGAGTGGAATTTTCCGTTGATCCTAGTACCAAAGTCTGATGGGACTATGCGACCAGTTATTGATTACAGGGAACTGAATAAGCACACCATTCGTGACAGGTTACCATTACCCATTATCGGTGACATTTTGAGAAGTTTGGGAACTGAGAATAGATATTTTAGTACTATAGATATCAAATCAGCTTTTTGGCAAATAGAATTGCATGAAGATTCAAGAGAGTTCACAGCATTTTCTACTACAACAGGACATTATGAGTTCAAGAGAATGCCATTTGGGTTATGTAATAGTCCATTAACTTACATGAGATTAATGAATACTATTCTAGATGGATTGTTAGGAAACACTGCCAGTGTATTTCTAGATGACATTTTAATAGTTTCTCAGACTGCAGTGGAGCACTTTAAGAAATTAGATTTTATATTCTCAAGACTAGGAGAAGCTGGGTTAAAAGTAAAACTTGAAAAATGTAAGTTCTTGCAAGACAGTGTCATTTACTTAGGACATAAGATAGACAGACACGGACTGAGTACAGTAAATTCAAAGGTGGACGCTGTCAAGAATTTTCCAGTTCCGACCAATGTAGACAAGGTTAGGAGCTTTTTGGGATTAACAGGATATTATAGAAAATTCATTCAAAGTTATGCTGACATTGCTAATCCACTAAGTTCTTTGTTGAGAAAGGACTCAAAGTTCATATGGGGACCTGCGCAACAGCAAGCTTTTGACAAGTTGAAAGATAAACTCACAAGTTCACCTATTTTAATTTTCCCCGACTATGAAAAAGAATTTATTCTTTGTACTGATGCGTCTGACATAGGGTTAGGAGGCATACTAATGCAAGAGAGAAATGGAACTTTGAAACCCATAGCTTACACATCCAGACTTTGTAATAGTGCGGAGAGAAACTATTCTATAACTGAAAGAGAAACTTTAGCAGTAATTTATTCTTTAGAAAGTTTTAGGGATATGATACTAGGGTATCCCATCAGAGTTTGGACTGATCACACAGCTATTCAGAACTTATTTAAGCATAAGAATCTTAGAGGCAGACTTGCTAGATGGTTTGCGATACTTCAGTGCTATGATGTTCAATTTAATTATATTCCGGGTAGAAGGAATGTAGCAGATCCACTTTCTAGAAACATTAGTCAACCAATGACTGGGACTGGGTTGATTAATTTTGTTTGTAGTATAGAAGAGTTAGTAACTTTAGATGAAGAAATGCTAATAAGAGAACAGGGAGATGATGAGACATGTGATTCAATAATCAAGCATTTGATGAACCCAAGAGGAGATCCTCCAAAGCTACCAAAGGGGTATAAGATAGAGGAATTTCATTTGATTAATGGAATTTTGTATAGGAAAACATTTGTAAATGGGAAAGATATTTCTAGAGGTCAAGTAAATCAGTTGGTTATACCACAAACTCTGGTAAATGAGATATTGAAGTTACTTCATGATAGTGATTGTAGTTCACATCCTGGAAAGGATAAAACTTATAGACAGGCACAACTTAAGTACTTTTGGATAGGTATGAAGAAAACTATATATGATTATATAGAAAAATGTGTAAAATGTGTAAAGGTGAAGGGAAATACACCAAAACCTGCTCCTATACTCACCTATCCCATTCCACAGAAACCTTGGGAAAGAGTTCACATGGATACTTTGGAATTACCACTAACCGAGAACGGCTTTAAATACCTATTTGTTGCTATTGATTATTTTTCAAGATTTTGTATATTACAACCCATAATCAATAAGAAAGCTGAAACTATTGCTTCCGTAATCTATGATCAGATAATCTGTAATTTTACTACACCTAACATCCTAGTTTCAGATAATGGGACTGAATTTAATAACAAAATCTTGGAAAATCTATGTAATGTGTTCCACATCAAGAAAGTCAATATACTCGTTAACCATCCCCAAAGTAATGGAGTAGTAGAAAGGTTAAACAAAAAGATAATTATATGTCTTAGAACCCTAATAAGTCCTCATAGTGTAACTTGGGATACTTGGATTCCTTGTGTTAAGTGTACTCTGAACAATCAAATTAATGTAGCAACTGGGGATACACCTCATTTTATAATTTTTGGGGAGGACAAAACTCTGCCATATGAAATGTTGACTGCAGAGCAAAAACCCATATATAATATGGATGATTATATATCCAATAGGATAAATACTCTTCAAAGTATTCACCAAAGAGTTAGGAAACATATGCAGGTGTATTCACAAGAGATGAGGGAACAACAACACAAAATAGCTCGTAAACTAGAATTGAAAATTGGGGAATTAGTAATGGTCAAAGCAACCTCACCCAATAATAAACTTTCACTAAGGTACACTGGTCCATATAGGGTAATTGATTCTGCAGGTGGAAACAAGTTTAAACTTAAACATTTAGAATCAAGAGAAGAATTGGTAGGACATTTAGATGACATAAGGAAAATTAGCTTGCAGATCTATGAAGATGATTATAGTAATACTTTGTGCATAAATATTGATAACCCTGGAGAATATGGAGAATATTATAATGATATTTTTCAAGAGTTGAATATTAATCTTGATGTATTTTACAGATAGTATTGACCATTTGTATTGTATTTGGGATGGGAGACCTAAACAACTGCAACTTGGTGTCAAGCAGATACATGGAAACCTAAAACCTAGGATCTGCTGTGGTCAGACTTGGAACCTTAAGGACTTAAGGACCTCTCATCTGAGTACACACATGAGTATTGTGACCATTTTAAAGTAATAAGACTGTCTTTGAAAATGAAGTGTGTTGGAAATAATATTGAACAAGAAGAGACACTCGAACTCTAGATTAGTGTGTTTTGCAAATTAATTGCTATTGAAAGATGATAAA
>NC_134777.1:12987120-12999620 GCF_046742065.1 Oratosquilla oratoria
TCACTCCCGGCGATGGACTCACTCTCGGCGATGGACTCACTCTCGGCGATGGACTCACTCTCGGCGATGGACTCACTCCCGGAGATGGACTCACTCCCGGAGATGGACTCACTCCCCTCGATGGACTCACTCTCGGCGATGGACTCACTCTCGGCGATGGACTCACTCCCGGTGATGGACTCACTCTCGGCGATTGACTCACTCTCGGCGATGGACTCACTCTCGGCGATGGACTCACTCTCGGCGATGGACTCACTCCCGGCGATGGACTCACTCTCGGCGATGGACTCACTCTCGGCGATGGACTCACTCTCGGCGATGGACTCACTCTCGGCGATGGACTCACTCCCCTCGATGGACTCACTCCCGGAGATGGACTCACTCCCGGAGATGGACTCACTCTCGGCGATGGACTCACTCTCGGCGATGGACTCACTCCCGGCAATGGACTCACTCTCGGCAATGGACTCACTCCCGTCGATGGACTCACTCCCGTCGATGGACTCACTCTCGGCGATGGACTCACTCTCGGTGATGGACTCACTCTCGGCATTAACTCGCTCCCGGCGATGGACTCACTCCAGGCGATGGACTCACTCCAGGCGATGGACTCACTCCAGGCGATGGACTCACTCCAGGCGATGGACTCACTCCAGGCGATGGACTCACTCCAGGCGATGGACTCACTCTCGGCGATGGACTCAGTCCCGGCGATGGACTCACTCCAGGCGATGGACTCACTCCCGGCGATGGACTCACTCTCGGCGATGGACTCACTCCCGGCGATGGACTCACTCCCGGCGATGGACTCAATCCCGGCGATGGACTCACCTCGGCGATGGACTCACTCCCGCCGATGGATTCACTCCCGGCAATGGACTCACTCTCGGCGATTGACTCACTCTCGGCGATGGGCTCACTCTCGGCGATAGACTCACTCTCGGCGATGGACTCACTCTCGGCGATGGACTCACTCTCGGCGATGGACTCACTCTCGGCGATGGACTCACTCTCGGCGATGGACTCACTCTCGGCGATGGACTCACTCTCGGCGCTGGACTCACTCTCGGCGCTGGACTCATTCCCGGCGATGCACTCATTCCCGTCGATGGACTCACTCCCGTCGATGGACTCACTCCCGTCGATGGACTCACTCTCGGCGATGGACTCACTCCCGGCGATGGACTCACTCCCGGCGATGGACTCACTCCCGGTAATGGACTCACTCTCGGCGATGGACTCAGTCCCGCCGATGGACTCAATCCCGGCGATGGACTCACTCCCGCCGATGGACTCACTCCCGGCGATGGACTCACTCCCGGCGATGGACTCAGTCCCGGCGATGGACTCAGTCCCGGCGATGGACTCACTCCCGGCGATGGACTCACCTCGGCGATGGACTCACTCTCGGCGATGGACTCACTCTCGGCGATGGACTCACTCTCGGCGATGGAGTCACTCCCGGCGATGGACTCACTCTCGGCGATGGACTCACTCTCGGCGATGGACTCACTCTCGGCGATGGACTCATTCCCGTCGATGGACTCACTCCCGTCGATGGACTCACTCCCGGTGATGGACTCGCTCTCGGCGATGGACTCGCTCTCGGCGATGGACTCGCTCTCGGCGATGGACTCACTCTCGGCGATGGACTCACTCTCGGCGATGGACTCATTCCTGGCGATGGACACACTCCCGGCGATGTTCTCACTCTCGGCGATGGACTCACTCCCATCGATGGACTCACTCCCATCGATGGACTCACTCCCTGCGATGGACTCACTCCCGGCGATGGACTCACTCTCGGCGATGGACTCACTCCCGGCGATGGACTCACTCCCGGCGATGGACTCACTCTCGGCGATGGACTCACTCCCGGCGATGGACTCACTCCCGGCGATGGACTCACTCCCGGCGATGGACTCACTCCCGGCGATGGACTCAGTCCCGGCGATGGACTCAGTCCCGGCGATGGACTCACTCTCGGCGATGGACTCACTCCCGTCGATGGACTCACCTCGGCGATGGACTCACTCTCGGCGATGGACTCACTCTCGGCGATGGACTCACTCTCGGCGATGGACTCACTCTCGGCGATGGAGTCACTCCCGGCGATGGACTCACTCTCGGCGATGGACTCACTCTCGGCGATGGACTCACTCTCGGCGATGGACTCACTCTCGGCGATGGACTCACTCTCGGCGATGGACTCACTCCCGGCGATGGACTCACTCTCGGCGATGGACTCACTCTCGGCGATGGACTCACTCTCGGCGATGGACTCACTCTCGGCGATGGACTCACTCTCGGCGCTGGACTCATTCCCGGCGATGGACTCATTCCCGTCGATGGACTCACTCCCGTCGATGGACTCACTCCCGTCGATGGACTCACTCCCGTCGATGGACTCACTCCCGGTGATGGACTCGCTCTCGGCGATGGACTCGCTCTCGGCGATGGACTCACTCTCGGCGATGGACTCACTCTCGGCGATGAACTCACTCCTGGCGATGGACTCACTCCCGACGATGGACTCACTCCCGGGGATGGACTCACTCTCGGCGATGGACTCATTCCCGGAGATGGACTCACTCCCGGAGATGGACTCACTCTCGGCGATGGACTCACTCCCGGCGATGGACTCACTCCCGGCGATGGACTCACTCCCGGCGATGGACTCACTCCCGGCGATGGACTCACTCCCGGCGATGGACTCACTCCCGGCGATGGACTCACTCCCGGCGATGGACTCACTCTCGGCGATGGACTCACTCCCGGCGATGGACTCACTCCCGGCGATGGACTCACTCCCGGCGATGGACTCACTCCCGGCGATGGACTCACTCTCGGCGATGGACTCACTCTCGGCGATGGACTCACTCCCGGCGATGGACTCACTCTCGGCGATGGACTCACTCCCGGCGATGGACTCACTCCCGGCGATGGACTCACTCCCGGCGATGGACTCACTCCCGGCGATGGACTCACTCTCGGCGATGGACTCACTCTCGGCGATGGACTCACTCTCGGCGATGGACTCACTCTCGGCGATGGACTCACTCTCGGCGATGGACTCACTCTCGGCGATGGACTCACTCCCGGCGATGGACTCACTCCCGGCGATGGACTCACTCCCGGCGATGGACTCACTCCCCTCGATGGACTCACTCCCGGTGATGGACTCACTCTCGTCGATGGACTCATTCTCGGCGATGGACTCACTCCCGGCGATGGACTCACTCCCGGCGATGGACTCACTCCCGTCGATTGACTCACTCCCGTCGATGGACTCACTCTCGGCCGAGCTCCAGAGGCCGAACTCCAGAGGCCGAGCTCCCGAGGCCTAGCTCCAGCGGCCGAGCTCAAGGGGCCGAGCTCCAAAGGCCGAGCACCAGGGGCCGAGCTCCAGAGGCCGAACTCCGAATGCCGAGCTCCAGAGGTGCCAAGATCCAGAGGTGCCAAGATCCAGAGGTGCCGAGCTCCCAAAGCCAAACGCTCAACACCGAACTCTCAACTCCGAGCTTTCAACGCCGAACCCTAACCGCCGAACCCTAACCGCCGAACCCTAACTGCCGAACTCTAACCGCCGAACTCTAACTGACGAACTCTCAGCGACGAACTCTCAATGCGGAACCGTCAATGCTGAACTCTCAATGCTGAACTCTCAATGCTGAACTCTCAATGCTGAACTCTCAATGCTGAACTCTCAATGCTGAACTCTCAATGCTGAACTCTCAATGCTGAACTCTCAGTGCTGAACTCTCAGTGCTGAACTCTCAGTGCTGAACTCTCAGTGCTGAACTCTGAACGCTGAACTCTGAACTCTCAGTACTGATCTCTCAACGCTCAACTCTCAGTGCCGACCTCTCAGTGCCGAACTCTGAGTGCCGAACTCTCAGTGCCGACCTCCCAGTGCCGACCTCTCATTGCCGACCTCTTAGTGCCGAACTCTCAGTGCCGACCTCTTAGTGCCGAACTCTCAGTGCCGAACTCTCAGTGCCGAACTCTCAGTGCCGAACTCTCAGTGCCGAACTCTCAGTGCCGAACTCCCAGAGCCGAACTCCCAGAGCCGAACTCCCAGAGCCGAGCTCCCAGTGCCGAGCTCCCAGAGCCGAACTCCCAGAGCCGAACTCCCAGAGCCGAACTCCCAGAGCCGAACTCACCAGAGCCGAACTCACCAGAGCCGAACTCACCAGAGCCGAACTCACCAGAGCCGAACTCACCAGAGCCGAACTCACCAGAGCCGAACTCACAGTGCCAAACTCTCAGTGCCGAACTCACAGTGCCGAACTCTCAGTGCCGAACTCTCAGTGCCGGACTCTCAGCACTGATCTCTCAGCACTGATCTCTCAGCATTGAACTCTCAGCACTGAACTCTCAGCATTGAACTCTCAGCACTGAACTCTCAACTGTGAAGGTTAATAATTCACTTGGCTTCACAAGATATGTAGCACCAAGCCCGGTGCGCTTGTCGTGTAGCAAGTAATTTGTTCATTTGAACAAAATCACAATGTCAGTCACTTGTTAAGTTAAGCGAGGTGTGAGAAATGAACATTAACAAATTAATTTCAAATAGGGAGAGATAAAAATATAAAAATTATATATATATATATATATATATATATATATATATATATATATATATATATATCACAAAGAAAGCCCACAATCGGAGAAAATAAACTTCAAATGAAAGAAGATTCTATATTTCAGCTATCAACTGTAGCCCTCTGTAGCCGAAATATAGAATCTTCTTTCATTCGAAGTTTATTTTCTCCGACTGTGGGTTTCTTTTGTGTTATTTACAAATGTGCTACTATATTTCTGTTTAGAAATCTACATTATATATATGTATATATATATATATATATATATATATATATATATTATATATATATATTTATATATATATATATATATATATATATATATATATATATATATACATATATATATATCCACGAGTATACAGTATAGTAAAATGATAAAACTAACGTTTTCTTCTTTTTTCAAAATGCTTGAGAGAATGAATTGTCCTTTGTGTACGCTTTTATGAAAATTTTCATAAGCCTTTGATCACTTGATACCGAAAAACAAAGTAGATGAGCGATCGATAGGTGTTCTTCCGTCATTTTATCGTAGTTGTTTTTTATCATTTCGTTACTTTCATCCTGGATACTACTAGGCTATTCTACTCATCTTCATCATACGCTTCAATAGAAAAAGATTCTTTACTTTGTGCGTGTGTGCGTGTGTGTGTGTGTGTGTGTGTGTGTGTGTGTGTGTGTGTGTGTGTGTGTGTGTGTGTGTGTGTGTGTGTGTGTGTGTGTATGCGTGTGTGTATGTGTGTGTGTATTCACTTGGTCTTTGGATCACGTGTTGGACTCGTGAACGACAGCTATTTCCCTCCTGGAAGAGAGCTCAGAGCTCGTAGGTCCGATCTATGGGTAATGCTATGGATAATGCTATGACCTTGCACACACACACACACCCAACTCCCCGCCCACGAGAGTTGGAGTAACACCCCTCAGCGCTGCGATACTGATATTATTTCAGCCCCGGGCGAGGGTCGAACCCGGACCTCCGTAGTGGCAGGCCAGAGCTCTAACCACAGCGCCATGAGAGTGAGTGAGTGAGTGAGTGTGTGTGTGTGTGTGTGTGTGTGTGTGTGTGTGTGTGTGTGTGTGTGTGTGTGTGTGTGTGTGTGTGTGTGTGTGTGTGTGTGTGTGTGAACGTGTACCCACCATTCGCAATAGAATATACTCCATGCGAACAAGATTGATATCGAAAATAATTTTATCGTGGCTGTTTTACACTCACATTTGTTCATACAAACAAATACATTATGCAAAATATCCAGGACAGAATAAAAACATAATTAAACTCTTCAATACAGTCATATGATTGGCTCATTTTGTTGATAAAATCGTCGTTTGATTTCATTCATATACAACAGGATCTTGCCACCATCAATCATCACCAAAGACCAAACCAATTAAACAATAATAAAAGGAACATGTTACACAGTATTCTTCACCAAAATTCAAGCCAAATAGAATAGAAAAATATATATTTTATTCATAACAGAATGTATATATTGCACCGCGGCATTGAAGAGATTAGATTCTTTCGGATCAACATTTACATTGGAGCTAAGTTGTTGCAACGGATACAGCATTAGGGTTGGCATTGTATACATTTTTGAAGCTAATGAGTTTACACAGTCTCGTGTAATGAAATAGCACCATGAACACAAACTATCTACATCACGCATATAAAGTTGGTCCTAAAATAAATTAAAAGGAAGGAATAAAACAAATATATATATTTTTTTTACCATGATGGAATTGAATATGTTTCATGTAACTGATATTTTGAAACTTTAATGTCAATCCTACTAATCAAGTCGCTCAGCATTTTATTTTTCTTCTTTCTTTTAAGAACTGGAGACTAATTTTCACTCAAGAATAAATCCTGATCACTTTTAACATTTATTTTCACCCTTTTCTGTCATCTATATACCAAGGCTTTGGTCTCCCTTTATAATCCTATAGTCCAGTCAATAGGTTTTTGAATAAGAAAATAAATCATAGAAAGCTGTAATAAACTTTCTTTGTAATAGAGTAATTAGTAACGTTAATTTTGTACCCCTCTACCACCCTGGATTTGACCGCCATCTTGAAAAAATGGCAGCCATTTTTTTTTCACTTAGGATTCCATATATAGGATGTGTCGATATATAAATAATTTACATATATTTTTCTACAAAAAATGATAGGTACATTTTCAAAGTGCTGTGCACAGTTTTATTGCTATAAGTGTGAGAATATTTGCATGTTTTTGAGTCATACCCAGTTACGTAATATGTATGCTTTATTGAACAATCTTATGAATTCTTACATTAAGCGTAGTTTTTAACTTTGTTTCGGGGTGTATGAAAAAGGACAGTTAAAGAGCCATTAATTCTTATTTTGTGGAAAAAAATATCTTCATCAAGAAAATGTTTCACTTATGAAGGAAATCTTTTTGAGCGAGTGACTCGTGAAGTGAAAGGTGATAAAACACTGAGACTAGTCACAGCAGTAAATGGAAAGACATAAAACATTCTCGGCTAAAGGGATTGAAAAAGTGACAGTGCATGAAAAATGTGGAAAAGTGTATAAAAAAGTGCTGAAGATTTTCAAACAAGACTGCAAACCTTTCCAGGACCTACAACGTCTTTAAGGAGCCTAGTCCCTGTTTTTTTTTTTTTTTTTTTATGACTGGATCTTTATGGAGATGCATCAGATGAGTTTTTGAAAAAAAAAATCTAAGTGTGTGTGAAATTGCACCGTGTAAAGACAATTCATGTTGGGGACAATTAAAAAAACAGGTGAAAAAAAAATTATGACTGGGGCAAAACAGTTAATACACATATATGTACTGTAATTCACTTAGTTGCTGCAGAGGTAAGCTACGATTGAACATGCATGAAGAAATTCTACCAAACATTCTCTGTGTTACAAAATCATCACTGACGTATCCTGTTTAACGTTTAGTGGATAAATAACCGTTTTGGTTCAAATGAGCTGGTCACCAAGTAAATGCGACATAACGTCATCAATACCACATGACGTCATCATGAGACAACCGTCAAATCCTACTAAGTAAAATTTCTTTCGTAAGAAGAATTCATTACAGACTATGGACTGGGTCTAATGAAAATTAAGAATTAATTCACTTGTTGTCCTTTACAACTCCTCGACAGCCCTGATACCTGATTAAGTCTTCAAAAAAAAAAAAAAAAAATACTAGAATTACCGAAAACGGGTAAAATCAAGACTAGGTTAATCAAAGTCTTAACAAAGAAAATTGGTATGCAGTGACGTTAAAATAACCACAAAGGCAAACATCATAGTTACTTCCACCAATGAACAACAAGAACCCAATTGAATATACTACAGATATGCATTAAGAAAAGCAAGCTAGAGGTAGCACTATCAAAATAATCACATTCATCGTAAACTACATTAAGAATCACTCACACGGCCCTCATCTCAATGAGATCAAAATCACAGAAAACAAAAGAAACTGGAGTTGCATACAAGATCTTCATGAGCTGCAAGGGTTACATACAAGACATACACACTAAGTGCACACATAGACCATAAGCACTCAGGAAAATTACAAGAACGGCCTCTGGCTAAAAGAAACATAATTCACAGTATACAGTACAAGCAATGTATCAAGTGGATTACATAGTGCGCAACCTTGGCGTGAGTCTCTAAAACAAACACATACACATACACGTACATGCACACACACGCACACACACACACACACACACACACACACACACACACACACACACACACACACACACACACACACACACACACAAATCCCACAAACAATAAACATTCACCTGTTCTCGGTCTTTCTTGTAGCTGCACTCCATCCACCTGCCGTCTTGGTAAAAGAAAATTAGAAACTTTATCTATTAATGAAAAATTTTATTCGACGGTTTTCCATGTCTTCGTTACCAGAAGCCAAAAATAGATAAATAAATAGATAAATAAATAGAAAATAAACCTTTATCCGGAGGATAAGACTTCCCCAACACAACAAGATACTGAAAATTTTATTCTCTTAATTCTATATCCTTTCAGTTTCTCAGGATCGACATCGGAGCTGTGGCTTCAGTTAAGAATTTGTTCGTCAAAAAACATTGTCAAACTTCTGTGTTAGTTCCTTTTATTCTCACGTTCGTGGAATTTCTCTTTAAGATAAGACGGTGTCGTTCAACTAAAGGGTATTTTTAGGTCTGAAAAAAGATTGAATTTGTATTCTCAGGGTCTATTCTATCTATATACTTCTCCTTATAACAAAGGCAGCCAGCCATCCCTACCCATCACACTTCCATCCGTCACCCATTTCCCTTTAACCTAAGAAAAAAAAAATCCCAGTCTACTCCAGATACTTTCGATCTAGATTCGTGCAAATGTTCCACCAGGATCTGGTTAATAATGGTAGGTAACTCTGAGTCTGAAAAGAAGCTGAGCTTCCAGTCCCAAGAAGCATAGCCCCAGAAAATAATGTGCAGACTCCAGTCACCCAGACACATATCGCCTCGATTCCTCCAGGGAGCTATAGTAGAAGGCGTATTGGTGAGCACTTCACCAACTTCTCATCTTCTCTCCCATTGTAAAAGTTTGCCAATAACTCATCCGAAATATTGAGAGCGATCGGATTGCATTACATTACTCTGCAATACAAGATCAGCAAATGCAACTTTCCCTCGAAAGTCTGTGGCAACAAGCACCTTTTGTGTGCATTCACTCGTCCTCGTTTCTTCTCCTGCTTCGTCATGTTGACAGCGAAGGGCTAGAGAAGGAAGTGGAGTAGCGAAGGAACGGTAAAGCGAGGTTCATAGAGTAGAAGAAAACGGCTGCTTGAAGAGTCGTCATATTGACAGCGTCATGTGTAAGACGAGAAGGGAGATGGCCGAGAAGAAAGAGATGGCGGAGGAAGAAGAATGCGAATAAAGCAGGGGGAAAAATATGCACAAGTAGACGGGGAGGAAATGCAAAAAATAGGAGAAAAATGATGAAGAAATGAAGTACAAGGAAAACTAAAGAGTGGGGGATGATAGAAGAAGAAAGTAGAATGCTAATGAAACAGGAAGAAATAGAAAGATAAATACAAACAACTACACAAGGAATAAAAAAACAAACAAGTAGTAGAAAGAAAATGACGGAGAAATGATGAAGTAGAGGAAAAATTAATGAGAAATTGATAAATGAAAAATAAGAAAAATGGAAGGAAATAGAAGTGATTGAGGAGTATTAAACATAATGTAGGAGGAAATTGTAAGAAATGATGATGTAGAGAGAAAAATAAAAGCAATTGATCAAACTAAAATGGGAAATTAGAGAGTAAATGAGTAAGTAAAGAGAAGAAGAGAGATGAATTAGGAAATAAAAAAAGAGCTTAGCGTAAGGTCGATACATGGGAAGCACGAAACATTACTCTTCATGTTCAACTTGCTAAATATAGCCTAAGATTAAAGAGAGTAGAATTAGAATTATTAAATAACACTGAAGGTCGTTGACCATCAATTCTTTCTTCAATGATAAAGATGAGAACAAAGTGTTGTAATGGCTGACGTGTTGAAAAAAAATCTATAAAAAAAAAAATCATATATTCCATTACCTTTATCCAACGCTTCTATTTTGGGGGGCATAAATGTTCGGAAGACGTGGAGTTAGAGATTTAAGGAAGCTTAATAAAAATTGTAACAATTTTACTTTGATGAGAACTTTTTCTACTCTGTAGAAAATTGATTAAAAACATTAAGATATAGACTCCATAAAAACTATAAAGTCAATATCCTATACGTGACAAAATATTATTAATAAAAAAAGAAAACCTATGGTAGGTTAAAGACATCGCATAAACACCCTCCCACACACACACACACACACACACACACACACACACAAACCACACACATACATACATACACACACACACCCACACACACACACACACACGCGCGCGCATAAATATATATATATACATACATACATACATATACCAAGGCTTTTTCCCCCTTACAAGGGAGGTAGCCAAAAAGAACAAGGCATAAAATCATTCCCACCCATTCCATCCCCGAAAACACTCCACACCCCTCCACCTTCCCTCCCATCTTAGCACCTCCTAGAAGACGGGTCATCCCTGCACCCTGTCTACTGCCCTGGGTCAGAAGCAGTGTCGCAGGACACAGCACATCCACAGTAAGGCCGCTTCATTAAATCGGCGACCCCCCCTCTCCGTCCCCCCATATAAAGGAGAGGACGGGGAGAAATCCCTTCGGGCTGCGTCAAAACTTTTGCTCACACACACTACCTCACCTCCCATTCCACCTCATGCATCACAACATTTTCCATATACAACTATTCTCCATTCACCCCTATCTTCTGTCCTCTCCCGTCCTTCCTCAACAGACATTCCCCTCTTCCCCAAAGCGCCCTTCACACCATCCATCCATCTCATCCTAGGACGTCCCCTCATGTTCACTCCCTCCACATCTGCCTTCCATACCTACTTTACTAGTCTTTCTTCACTCATTCTTTCCATGTGTCCAAACCATCCTAATACTCTTTCATCAACCCTATCTCCCAGCTCCCTTTCCACCCCTGTTCTCCTCCTCACCTCCTCATTTCTCACTCTATTAAGCCTAGTAACCCCCATCATACTTCTCAGACACTTCATCTCAAACACATTCAAGTTCCTTCTCTCTTCCTCTCTTATGTTCCATGTTTCTGCTCCATACAGTGCTGTTGGCACAATCACTCCTTCATACAGTCTCCATCTTAGCATCCATTCCCAATTTTCTATTCCTCATTACACTTTTTAATCCACCAAGGTATTTACTCGCTTCTCTCAATCTACATTCTACCTCCACCTTCACTCCACCTTTTCCTGCCACATTTGCACCCAAATATCTAAAACTATCCACTTCCTCCAGTTGCTCTCCCTTAATGCTCACTTCCAGATTACTGCCATTTTCACCCCTTGTACATCTCATCACCTTACTTTTACCCACATTTATCTTCAGCTTTCTTCTATCACACACTCTCCCAAACTCTGTCACCAACTTCCTCAATCCCTCCTCCGATCCTGCCACAAGCGCAGTGTCGTCAGCAAACAACAGCTGGCTCACCTCCCTATTTTCTCCATTTTCCTTAACCATCTCCAATCCCTGACCCACTACCCTTGCATTCACCTCTCGCACCACCCCATCCATGTATAAGTTGAACAGCCAGGGTGACATAACGCATCCCTGACGAAGTCCCACCTTTACCTCAAACCACTCACTCTCTCCATTTCTAATCCTGACACAAGCTCTACTACTCTCATAAAAACTCTTGACAGCTCCGAGAAGCTTTCCTCCTATCCCGTATATCCGCATAACCTCCCACAGTGCCTTTCTGTCTACCCTATCGTAAGCCTTTTCCAGATCCATAAAGGCCCAGAAAACATCCTTCCCCTTTCCTATAGCTTTCTCACATATCTGTCTTACCACAAAGATCTGATCTACACAACCTCTACCTGTCCTAAACCCACACTGTTCCTCACCAATTACTCCCTCTGTTCCTCTCCTAATCCTCTCAATCAAGATCCTCCCATAAGCCTTCCCAACTACACTTAACAAGCTAATCCCTCTGAAACTACTACATTCACACTTGTCCCCCTTTCCCTTGTAAAGTGGAACTATACAAGCACTCCTCCAGTCCTCTGGTACTCTACCTTCTCTCCAGCAAACATTAAATAACCTCACCAGCCAGTCCACCATCACTATACCTCCTTTTTTAAGACATTCTGCATGGCATCCATCCATACCAGGTGCCTTACCTGCTTTCATCATCTTAACTGCTGCCTTCATTTCATCCTTCCTTATTTCTCCTCCATTTTCCTCACTCATCACTCTCATTTTCTTAACATTTCCCACTGCAGCT
>NC_134777.1:13019620-13022120 GCF_046742065.1 Oratosquilla oratoria
GCAATGTTCATTTGGATACATTCACACTGTGGTATCTAGATAAACAAAGCAGATGCCTCAGCTAAACGAGCCATATACAAAGATATACATATATATTTTTTATCTAATTTATTACGTAATAGTGTCATGCAGTGGGGGGAGGTTTTCATAATGAACGTGGGAAGGCAACTGGGATACATATGCTTACATACGTATACATACACTTACAGTATATATATACACACTTACATACATACAATACATGAGTTGCAGGTAACATAATATAGGACACTGGGTATTGTACGTCCATTAAAAAAAAATAGTTGATACAGAACAATATATAAGTATAAGAAAAAATAGAACACAAATGGGAAATATTAGAGGGCAATGGGACATTGAAAAAGCTCGTGATATAATAAACAACGGCAGTAACAATATGACACCTTATGTAACTGTATTGGCGAATACAAATATAACGTATGGTAAAGCTTCCGTTAAATTAGACTCTCTGACCCTTCGTATGGGACTAGGATACAAATATTATTGGGTACACAATCATGGACATGATGGTATGTACACAGTTAGCAGAATATGGAAACATGAATATCGACAACTACAAGGACCAAGTTTCTTACATGATAAACAACAAATTTGTAAAGAACTTTGTAAAAAAAATATAGATATTTTAATATGAAATTGTAAAAGGACACATATATCATTTGTGAATAAATTTGTAAGCCCTAGAGGCACTCAAGAACGTACATGCTAGTGTGACCCTTTTGATGTAAAAGTCAATAAAACTTTAAAATGAAAATAAATAATGGTTTAAGACACCAGAAACTCGTCACTGTGGCCAATGTCCGATAGTTAGCTCATTATAACACAAGTCCATATAATACTGATGACCCACTTTCGGAGAAGAATAAGCAAAGATATAGAGATCTGTATATTTCGATCACTTACTGTGATCCTCTTCAGCAGATATGAATTACAGAGTAGAGAACAGTGTGTATTTATACTAAAACAGTGAGGTAAGCTAGAAGGGACGGGGGCTCAGGTCACTAGTCCGGCGTGCATGTGTGGATCTTGGTGGCTCAGGTCACGTGCCCGGCGTTGTGTGGACCTTGGTTGTGTGGACCTTCGCTTATTCTTCTCCGAAAGTGGGTCATCAGTATTATTTTACAAATGTGCTACGACATAACTCTGTTGTGAACAAGTCAATATATTCCTACAATTTGCCCCTCACTGACCATTTTGCCACCCCTATCCTTGTACTAACAATCCATTTTTACTAATTATTCTCCTGTCCCTTTCCCAAGAAATAAATAGGTTTAACTGGTAGTTTGCAAACCTAAGTAAGGGCCGGGCCGAATACGGCCTGTTAGATCCCTGTAAATAAAAATGTGTGGGTTGTTTATATGTATATATATATATATATATATATATATATATATATATATATATATATTATATATATATATATATATATATATATATGAAACTTGTTAACCCACTGTCGGAGAAAAGAAATCAGAAATACTAATTACACTGTATAACAATGAAAAAAAAACGGAAATGAGACTATCCTTTTCTAAAGTTATTTTTTGCGTAGATCACGAATATAACATCCGTTTCTTTCTGTGACCCTCCAGTTCTTCGTAAATAGCAGTGCCCGCAATGTCTATCTGAACGGTATTTTTTGTTGCTTTTACCATTTATATAATTTTTCACATAGCTATGTTTTTTTTTCTTAACAGGATACAGAGTTGATGCCTAGAGAATGCAAGACAAGTTTTGTTATATATGTGGATCAGTTACAATAAGGCAATACAAGAGACAGTTGACTCAACGTGTAAAGAAACTTTATGAGCTGTACTTTGGATGTAAAGTGGGTGACCAGGACAAAAGCTGGGCACCTCACATATGTTGTGTCAGGTGTACAAGTTCCCTTTCTGCCTGGGTGAAAGGCAAAGGGACTGGCCTCATATTTGACGTACCAATGGTCTGGAGGGAGCCATAGGACCACTCAACAGATTGCTACTTCTGCTTAACGGATATTAAAGGTGGGTGTTCAGTGTTTATTTTTTACTGTTTTTATATATATTTTCAAGAGATGTATCAATAAAAAAGATCGAAATACATTATAAGTTGCATTTCCACTATTTTTGCACGTGATCACAACCAATAGTATCCATTTTTAGTCTGATTTTATTTTATTTTCCTGCAGGTCGCAACAGAAAAGGCAAGAAATCTATCGTGTATCCAGATCTTCAGTCTGCTATTCGCCCAGTTCTACATTCAAGTGATATTCCTGTACCACAGCCGCCCTCTGAACTACCAAGCGATGACACGAGCAACTCAGACGATTCAGAATCTCAAGATGCAACGTATACGACACAACTTGAATCTGATAAGAAACAACACCTCATCACCCAACCAGAACTCAAAGATCTAGTTCGTGATCTAACACTTACTAAGCAACAGAGTGAACTCCTGGCCTCACGTTTGCAACAATGGCACC
>NC_134777.1:13042120-13050291 GCF_046742065.1 Oratosquilla oratoria
CCTGAAGAGAGGTGGTATGATAACCGGCGTGAGAGCTTCATTGTTGTCATGCCAATATAGTTTGAAGGTTGGGATGCACAGTTCCCAAGTTTTTCAGGTGTACCTATATATGACGTGAGTTCTCTGAAGGTCACTTTTACTTTGTCTTATATTATTTTTTAGTAGCAGTTGGGATGTTTTTTTATTTTGATAATATAATCAGTTGTACCTTAGAGTTTTCTTCTTTAGGTTTAATATTTATTTTAAAAATTTGTTGCATAACCCTTTCATCTTCTTTGTAGGCTGTGGAGAAGGACTTATAGTAAATTTTAATCAGGTTTTTGGCGTTAATGTCCTGTGGGATTGTGTATGGGTGGCTTTTGTCCTGGTGGTTTTTGTCAAGTACCATTTGTCTAGAGTTCTTTTTGTGATTCGCTCTATATCCTTATTGGCGAATCCATTATTTATAAGGGTCTGAGAAGCTCTTTCTAACTCATTATGTACTGTTTCCCAATTATTACAGTGACTAAGAGATCTTCTAATATAGGCACTAATCTTTGGGGACATTCGCTAGTCCCATTTAGGCAATGTCCTGAATTAGATGTTTTTATGTATACAGATAAGTAAGTGCCTTCATCTCTCTGTTTTACTAACGTATCTAAAAAGGGAAGGGACCCATCTATGCTGTGCTCAATTGTAAAATTGATACCAGATACAAAGATTCTACCATTATTGCCTATATTAAAAGATCTCTTAGTCACTGTAATAATTGGGAAACAGTACATAATGAGTTAGAAAGAGCTTCTCAGACCCTTATAAATAATGGATTCGCCAATAAGGATATAGAGCGAATCACAAAAAGAACTCTAGACAAATGGTACTTGACAAAAACCACCAGGACAAAAGCCACCCATACACAATCCCACAGGACATTAACGCCAAAAACCTGATCAAAATTCACTATAAGTCCTTCTCCACAGCCTACAAAGAACATGAAAGGGTTATGCAACAAGTTATTAAGTGAACTATTAAACCTAAAGAAGAAAACTCTAAAGTACAACTGATTATATATTATCAAAATAAAATTACATCCCAACTGCTACCAAAGAATAATATAAGACAAAGTAAAAGTGACCTTCAGAGAACTCACGTCATATATAGGTACACCTGTAAACTTGGGAACTGTGCATCCCAACCTTCAAACTATATTGGCATGACAACAATGAAGCTCTCACGCCGGTTATCATACCACCTCTCTTCAGGAGCTCCCAAAAACCACCATCATTCTGCTCACAAAAGAAAAAGAAAAAAAAGAAAACCTAGTAGAAAAAACAGAAGTGCTGGCAACAAATCAAGACCATAGAAGACTGCCTATTCTCGAGGTTCTCTTTATTAAAGAAACATCTCCCAATCTTAATATACAAACTAGGGATTTAGAGGCCCTCCCTAGCGTGAGAAGATCTAAGCTCCCTGAAAGAAGGTACAATACTGATGACGTCACACAACAGCCGACCATTGAGGAAGTAGAATAGTTCGGGAGTCCCAGTCCAGCCAACTAGCCAATCAGAAGCCTCAAAATGAAATATCAGACCTACACTAATAGTATATAAACACAAAATTCAATCAGATATTCACACTCTAGCCACTGATGAAGCACTAAGTAGTGTGAAAACGCGTTCTGGCCAGTTTTTCACTTTGGTAAAGCCATGCCCAAAGTAACTTACAAAACAATGTCATATGGTGACATTATAAGACAACTTCCCGTGGAAGGGAAAAAGGTTCTCAGAGAAAGAGAAAAGGCAGATAAAAAACTCTGCAATAATAATCTTGCCATTAAATTTAACCAAACATGCTTGAGAGAAAATCTCCTGCCCATATATACAATGAACACACACACACACACACATATATATATATATATGTGTGTGTTTTGTATATATATATATATATATATATATATATATATATATATTCATATATATATATATATATAAAAAATATACATATATGTTATATGTACATATATATATGTATATATATATATATATACATATATATATATATGTATTATATATATATACATATGTATATACATATATATACATATATATATATACATATGTGTATACATATATATATATATACATACATATATTTATACACACATACATATACAATATATATATATATATATATATTATATATATATATATATATATATATATATATATATATATATATATATATATATCCCTACAGGGTGCTAATAAATAGTACCAATTACGTGAGTACATTTGCGAGTACTCCTGTAAGTACATTTTTGGGTACCCTGTATAAGCTAGTTGCATAGATTAAGGTCATTTTCTTGTCCAATTACAGGAAATTTTATTCAGCTGAGAGACAACGAGAATGACAGCTTGGTCCGTCCCTGCAAGTTTCTCCATAACAAACCTTGCGTTATGGCAACATCGTCACCATTACCGTTTATGATTGGCTATTGAGCCCCGAATCCACAGTGCAACAACCAATAAGATACGGTTATGGTCAGGATGCTGCTGTAATGTGGGGTTTATTGTTCACAGAGCTGTTGTGGTGGATGCTATACTTATTGCCTCAGGACTGAGAAAGATTGGACTCAATACTGATTGGCTGGAGCTTTTACATTTCTTTACTTTTTCTTTCTTTCTTTCTTTCTTTCTTTCTTTCTTTCTTTCCTTTTTTTTCGTTGAATCCGAGTGTAGTTTAGGATTCCATTGACAGCCTGTGTTTTAACGATAACTATTATGTTTTTCATTCATTTATATGTATTCTTCTTCTTCTTCTTTTTCTTCTTCTTCTTCTTCTTCTTCTTCTTCTTCTTCTTCTTCTTCTTCTTCTTCTTCTTCTTCTTCTTCTTCTTCTTCTTCTTCTTCTTCTTCCTCTTCTTCTTCTTCTTCTTTTACTTCTTCTTTTACTTCTTCTTCGTCTTCTTTTGCTTCTTCTTCTTCATCTTCTTCTTCTTCATCTTCTTCTTCTTCTTGTTCTTCTTCTTCTTCTTCTTCTTCTTCTTCTTCTTCTTCTTCTTTTGCTTCTGTTTCTTCTTCTCCTTTTTCTTCCTCCTATTCTTCTTCTTCTTCTTCTTATTCTGTATCTTCTTCTTTTTCTCCTTCTCTTCTTCTTCTTCTGCTTCTTCTTCATCTTCTTCTTCTTCTTCTTCTATCTCTTCTCCTTCTTCTTCTTCCTCTTCTTCTTCTTCTTCTTCTTCTTCTTCTTCTTCTTCTTCTTGTTTTTCTTCTTCTTATTCTTCTTCTTCCTCTTTTTCTTCTACTTCTTCTTCTTCTTGTTTTTCTTCTTCTTCTTCTTCTTCTTCTTTTTCTTCTTCTTCTTCTTCTTCTTCGCGTTCTTCTTCTATTTCTTCTTCTTCTTCTTCTTCTTCTTCTTCTTCTTCTTCTTCTTCTTCTTCTTCTTCTTCTTCTTCTTCTTTTTCTTCTTCGCGTTCTTCTTCTTCGCGTTCTTCTTCTTCGTGTTCTTCTTCTTCTTCTTCTTCTTCTTCATCTTCTTCTTCGTTGCCAAGGGTTCAAGCTCGTAGGACCCTTTCTCATCTGCCTTGCACCCCTCTTCCCCACCATACAGGGAGGCCTTCCGAATCATGTAAATCTCATGACTTTTAGATAAGGTCTGAACAACCACAGAAGTCTTTGTTGTATTCTTTTAGAGAAGGGGGAGGATGTTTACCACATACCCTCTCCCCTCTCCCTTTTTTCATTTAAATGACATAATAGGGAGTTCTAATCTATTGGTTATTTATCATATTCTTTATAGTACGAGTTTGAACCCTGGTAGAAGCTTCATGGTGTTGATATGTTAGCAGAACGTCGAGTTTACGGCCCAGAAAGTCGTTTCCAGAAAATTATAAAAAAAATTATTTTCCTCTCCCATCCTCCTTCCTGTGGGCGACGGATTTGCGTCCGCTTCGAGTCAGAACTATTACTCTCCTTCGATTTTTCATATTTTAAAATCGTTTTTCTTTTTTCTTTTTTCTTTTTTTTATTCTTTTCTCTTTTCCTTTCTCTTTTTTTTTTCTTCCTCTTTTTTCTTTTCTTATTATTTTCCTTTTCTTTTTCCTTCATTTCTCTTTTAATCCTCCTCCTTCTCTTTTCATTTTCTATCATTATTCTTTTAATATTTCTCTTTTCTTCTTCCGTTCTCACTTCGTATGCCGCTATTCTGTCAGTGAACCCAGCAGACCCTTACTACTCACAGCGCCACATTGACACATCCCCTTAAACCTGTTCTTATGGGTGAACCTGTTAACCTTTACGCTGTGACGAATATTTTTTATTTTCTTGGATATATCTGCCCTAAGAGGGATTCAATAGGACAGTGGCTCTACCTGGGGACCACGGGGACCCCCATGGGATCCATGACAAGAATTTCGGGGTCCATGGCCTGGTGTCACAAATTATACATTTCTATATAACGTGAGGAGTCTGAATATGAAAAAAATCCGTTACTTTGTATTGGCAGAGGAAAGACCAAATATTCATGATTGTTAATTTTGTAATAAAGTAATAGGTTTCTCTTTATCACATTTTATTACTTTTTTTTTTTAGGCGGGGTGTGATATGGAAAGAAAAGGAAGAATTCATGGATAAGGTATAGGAGTTGGAAACCATTGCTTAAGGGAAACATTACAAAATATATATAATATAAATTTTAATTCATCCTTTCGAAAAGACTTTCATGACGTTAAGATTTTTTTTTTTTTTTGGGGGGAAGGAATGCTTGGTCCTACACACACACGCACTTCGTGGCGCAGTGGTTATAGTTCCCGGCTGCCACTACGGCGGTCCGGGTTCGAATCCTGCCCAGGGCTGAAATAATTTCAGTATCGCTGCACTACGACTTGTTACTCCAACTCTCTTGGGCGGGGACTTGGGTGTGTGTGTGCGTGTAAGGTCACGATATTACCCATAGATCGGTCATATATGAGCTCTGAGCTCTCTTCCGGGAGGGAAATAACTGTAGATCACGAGTCCAACACGTGGTCCAAGACCATGGTGAATCACACACACACACACACACACACACACACACACACACACACACACACACACACACACACACACACACAAAACCCCATCTGGACCAAAATTTGAGATCCTTACCTTCTTATCTTAAATAGGAAAAGATGGATACTAAGTCAGACTTGCGGAAGACAAAGAACGTTCAATCTTCCAGAAACTTTTTGGGCCTGTTCACACTAGCGGTTTGTACCTCCACGATTCATTACAGCATAAGTCACTGGAAACGTTCACCCACAACCGTGCAGTTTTTACTTAACTATGCGGTACCGCTCGGGTTTCCGCGCGGTTCAAACCGCTAATGTGAACAGGACCTTGGGATCACGCCACAGTTCTCACACTCAATCTGATTTTTTTTTTTTTTGTCGATTACGTGATATATTTATTATGTAATATTTAGCTTACAGTTAGACGATATTCTTGAATAGATAAAAAAAAAAGTCAGACAAACAATTCTTTATTACAAAAAAAAAAATCTGGGTTGGTCAAAACTCTGATCGTGACTGTACAGCCGAAACCTACAGCAGGCTGACATTTATTCCAGTGCACCACACGACAGTCCAAAGGGTACTCTCCTCTATTCATACAATATCCAAAGACAATTCTTATCTAAAAAATTTACAATCGTAAATAAAGCGCCGTTTATGAGGACACTCGTAGACTGTCGTCGAATTTTAGAATTTGGATGTACCACAGTCCCCGAGGTGCAGAATTTCGTTCTATATTTAGAGAATAAAAACAATACTTCTCGTGACTTAAATTAGATGCATAGTGTTCCTTTTAATATAATCATAACAAAGAATGAATACAAAATTTCGAACAAATGCTTTCTAGGAAATTCTGTTTTCTTTCACTTTCTCCCTCTCTCTCTCTATCTCTCTAACTCTCTCTCTCTCTCTCTCTATATATATATATATATATATATGTATGTATATATATATATATATATATTATATATGATGTATGTATTGTATTTATATATATGTATGTATATATATATATATATATATATATATATATATATATATATACACATACACTCCCACTTTCATACACAAACACATGCCCGCGCGTGCACGCGTTTTGCCTATCTGTGTATTTGTCTATTATTTGTCTATTCACTTATCCCTACTTCTCTATCTATATCTCTATTACTATTCTTGACTCAGTATGGCCCAGTCGGTCGTATTCTAGTTCCCTGCTCAACTGTGCTCGACTGAGAACAAATGTTCATCTGTGTTCAACTGAGAACAGATGATATAACATTCTATCAATCAACTTGTTATCAGCCAATACAAGTGTCCACGCACTGGAGTAATAGAATAAAGCCATATAAAACTATATAGATGTAGAGTATAACACAACTGTGTTCGGTACACAACAATATGTATAGTGAATCCGGCCCACCCAATGCCCTACCATTGCCTAAAGCCTGTTGATTGTTGTCTGTTTTTTTTTTTTTTATTGTCCAGATAGCCGTACACACTTTGTTTTTTATTAATTCGAATGATATTGCTGCCTATGCATAAAAGATGGAAAAATCCAATATGGTGAATCAACTAATTTAATTAAATTTTACTTTCCATTTCATAATTGTTTGGTTCTGTCAATATTTCCATGCACATTTAGTAAGTAGATTGATTTTCTTCTTTGTCGTTATACAAATTCTCAAAATTCATGCCTTTGTGTAAATAATCAAAATGTATAGGTTATTCGGAATACTTCATATGATTACTATTTCTTTCTCTTTATAATTTGTTGAAATTAGATTTTATATCCAACAAGGAATAATGAAACTTGTTTTGATCCCAAATTTATATTTTTTGCACAATTTTCCTTTTTTTTCAGGTGTTATAAGGGCGATTGTACGTACCTACTCTATACTGTACATGTATACGTTAGTATTAAACTTTAACTATGTTGTGTGGCTATGCCTTACTTTCTCTCAAATAGACTACGATTAACTATGATTGCCATTCATTCGCTACTGTGATTGCTTTATTAGACTTTTTTTGTATAAACGTGACTATCTTTTTTCACTTTTGAACATTTGCAATATACGTGTATTAGAATGGCGTGTGTACGATTGTTTGTTTGTGTGTGTGTGTGTGTGTGTGTGTGTGTGTGTGTGTGTGTGTGTGTGTGTGTGTGTGTGTGTGTGTGTGTGTGTGTGTGTGTGTGTGTGTGTGTGTGTGTGTGTGTCGTGTGTGTGTGTGTGTGTTGTGTGTGTGGTATGTTGTAGTGTGTGTGTGTGTGCGTGCGTGTGTGTGTGTGTGTGTGTGTCGTGTTGTGCGTTGTGTGTGTGTGTGTGTAGTGATGTGTGTGTGTGTGCCCTGCTTGTTGTGTGTCGTGTTGCGTGTGTGTGTGTGTGTGTGTGTGTGTGTGTGTGTGTGTGTGATTCACCATAGCCTTTGGATCACGTGTTGTACTCGTGATCGACAGCTACTTCCGTCCCAGAAGAGACCTCAGAGCTCGTATATGACCGATCTATGGGTAATGCACCTTACACGCACACACACCCAACTCCCCACCCATGAGAGTTGGAGTAACAACCCATAGCGCAGCGATAATGAAATTATACCAACCCTGGGCGGGATTCGAACCCGGACCTCCGTAGTGGCAGCCGGGAACTCTACCAGCTGCGCCACGAGTTGTGTGTGTGTGTGTGTGTGTGTGTGTGTGTGTGTGTGTGTGTGTGTGTGTGTGTGTGTGTGTGGGTGTTTGTGTGTGTGTGTGTGTGTGTGTGTGTGTGTGTGTGTGTGTGTGTGTGTGTGTGTGTGTGTGTGTGTGTGTGTGTGTGAGTGATTGTATGAGTATGAATATGTGTATATATTTATGCGTTTCTTACTTGTATGTTTGCAAGTATGCGCGCACTCTATACAATACATAATGATCATATCTGCAAAAAAAATGAAAAAAAAACAATTAATGAACATATTCACAGATATTTAATGGCATACCCACTTTCACTAATATTCCTGGTAAATACATTTTTTTAGCTGTCGTCATTCGATTTAATTTAACCAAGATCCCGTACCGCGTATGTAAACTTACTATGACAGAATCTTCACATAACTCTCAACTATTATAAAACGCTTTAGGGACTTTTTCTCCCCAAACCCCTTCTGT
>NC_134777.1:13055791-13065791 GCF_046742065.1 Oratosquilla oratoria
TAAATTTGTCCAGTTTATACCCATTACTGCGAGTCCTGCCCTGTTGTTTTATTATGATGACCTTGTTTGCATCACCCTTGTTATAGCCTTTGATCCACTTGAACACTTCTATTAGATCACCCCACACTCTGCGTCTTTCCAGAGAGTGTAAGTTTAGGTGCCTAAGCCTCTCTTCGTAAGGCAAATTTCCGAGTCCTTGTATCATTTTGGTCATTCTTCTTTGTACTGATTCTAGTGAATTTACGTCCATTCTGTAGGACGGAGACCAAAACTGTACCGCATAGTCAAGGATGGGTCTAACTATCGCTAGATAGAGTTTAATAATTACCTCTGCACTTCTATTCGTTACCGTCCTAGCAATGAAGCCTAATGCACTGTTAGCTTTATTTCTGGCGCTAATACACTGCTTCCTGGTTTTAAGGTCCGGACTCACCAGAACTCCCAAGTCCCTCTCGCACTCAGATTTTTCTAAAAACGTGTTATCTAAGTTGTATCTATTTTCGGGGTTGTGTAGCCCTACGTTTAACACGCTACACTTAGAGATATTGAAGTTCATTTGCCATTTCACCGACCAGAATCTGGGCGTCGTCTCCTGACCTAATTAGGCGTCCTATTTTAGTGTCGTCCGCAAACTTACTAACATCACTATTTAACCCTTCGTCTAAGTCGTTTATATACATAATGAACAATAAGGGACCCAAAACCGAGCCCTGGGGGACCCCGCTAGTAACATTGCCCCACCTAGATTTTATTCCATTTATGGTGACCCGCTGTTTTCTGTTACTAATCCAAGCTCTAATCCATTCTAACACTTTTCCTCCTATGCCATGGGCTTTGATTTTATTTAGTAGTCTCTGGTGTGGCACTTTGTCGAACGCTTTGCTAAAGTCAAGGTAAATAACATCGTAATTTTCATTGTTGTCTGACGCCTTATATACCTTAGTGTAAAAGGATAGAAGATTAGTCACACATGACTTACCCTTGGAGAAACCATGCTGTGAATCACGAATTAAATTATGCCCTTCAATGTGTTCTCTGAGTCTATTTACTATTATTGATTCAAGCATTTTTCCTATAACCGATGTCAAACTGATTGGCCTGTAGTTGCATATAGACGATCTATCTCCCTTCTTAAAAACAGGAACAACGTTTGCCTGCCTCCAAGCAGTTGGAACAGAACCAGTGTCTACCGATTTATTGAATATTTCAGTTAACTGGTCGCAGATTTCAAATTTACACTCTTTAAGCATTCTTGGAAAAATTTCGTCTGGACCCGGAGATTTTGTAGCTTTAAGTCTGTCAATCTGCTTGACTACTTCTTCTTTACTAATGCTGATATTAGTTAGACTACTTTCTTCATCCCCTCTGAAAATCGGATCGCAGTCAGGTACTTTATCTAACCTCTCATTAGTAAACACCGATAGAAAACAATTGTTAAACTCCTTACTCATTTTTTCTTCCGATTCAATCATGACATTTTCATCGTTTTTAATTGGTCCTATTCTTTCTTTATTTTTTGTTCTATAGAGGTGAAAGAAACCCTTTGGGTTGGATTTTGCTTGACTGGCAACCTTGATTTCATAATTACGTTTCGCTGAACGTGTATTCCTTTTAACCAGCTTTGCCATTTCGTTATATCTTGATCTAAGGTGTGATTCCCCGTTTTTCATTTTTACGTAAAGTCCTCTTTTCATTCCGATCTCATGTTTCAATCTGTCCGTCATCCATTTGGGAGTATTACTATTTTTCCGTATTGACTTTAGGGGGATAAATGTATTTTGTTCATTAATAATTAGATTGGTTAGATTGTTATACATTTCATTTAAATTACTGACCTGACTGTTGGGCCCTCGCCCCCAATTGACCTGACCTAAGGTATGCGTATTACCCTCCTTGACCCAGACCTGACCTAAGGTATGCATATTACCCTCCATGACCCACACCTGACTACCAGCCCCGCAACGAGAATCAAGAATGTCTGAAACGTCCGCCTGGCTTTTCGTATTCAATTTCAAATAGGTTTTTATATTGTCAAAGTTTGCTTTCCTGAAGTCTGGTACTTGAACGTTATTCGTACTTTTTATTTTTTTCCCAAATAACATTAAATCTTATTTCTTGATGATCGCTAAAGCCTAGACTATCTCCCACTATTACGCTGCTAATTTGGTGCTCTTTATTTGTTAGAATTAAGTCCAGGGTATTTTGTCCCCTCGTAGGATCGGTAATCATTTGTTTTAGGAAATTATCCTGCACCATATCTAGGAATTTCTTCGCTTCATGATCTCCTATTAAAGTTTCCCAGTCAATGTTTCTATAGTTAAAATCTCCCATGATTACAACGTTTTTGTACTGGGACGCTCTGTGAATTTCATGAATCAGGGAATCAGTCTGCTCAATGCTGAGGTTAGGAGGTCTATACAAGACGCCAATAATAACTTTCTTATTCTTGCCTATAATCTCTACCCAAATAGATTCCGTACAGTCCTCTTCCTTGATCGAATTGTTGATAATACAGTTTAATGTATTTTTAACGAAAAGTGCTACACCTCCCCCATTCCTGCCGACCCTATCCTTATGAAAAAACTTATATCCTTCTATTTCGATTTCCGGAAGGAAATGTTTATCAGCCATGTTGATCCAGGATTCAGTAATAGCTATAATATCGAAATTTTCTACGCATGCTTTACCTCGTAGCAAATCAATTTTGTTAATTATGCTCCTGCTATTTGTATAGTAAACTTTAAGTTGATCTTCCCTCCACCTGCTTTGGTGATTTTTTACACAGTCCTCTAAGTTGTTTCTATTGCCTAAACTATATTCCGATACTTCCCCCCCTACTCCCACATAATCTAACCGAAAAAACCCTGTAGGATACCTACTTCTCGCTCAAGGGATTCAGCAAGGAGCCGAAATCCTCTGGGAGACAAGTGCACTCCGTCCCTTGTGTATAGGTGATTCTTACCATAAAAGCGGTCCCAGTTGTCGACAAATGCCCATCCATTGGCCTTACAATGTTTTGCCAGCCTGCAATTCATTGCAATAGCCCTGGAATGCCACATGCCTCCAACTCTACGCCTCGGAAGGATTCCACATACTACAGGAACACCTCCCCTATTTCTGATCTTGTCTAGCGCATCCCGGTACCGCGCAAATAATTCCTCACTCCCTAACTTACCTATATCATTTCCTCCGGCACTTAAGCAAACTACTGGGTCCTTACCTTCCCCTACTAGACACTCTTCAATCCTATCTCTAACATCTCCTATGCCCGCGCCAGGGAAACACACCTGCGTCCTATGTTTCCTATCTTTGTCGCAGAAAACCCTGTCTAAATACCTCACTTGACTGTCTCCTACTACCAAAATCTTACCTGATATGAGGATATTCATGGGTTCTGAAGATGGCGGAGATGATTCTATCCGAGGACCATCTCGTAAGATCATCTCGAGAAGTCACTTGTCTTTGGTCTCTAGAGAAGACTAAGTTGAAACGAACCGATTGACTGTATACATATCTGATAATTCTTATGACAGTCGCATGCAGGATTCGAACCCACTGCTTTCGGTCACCCAAGGTTACCTTTAGGGGGCCTTTACCCATTCCTCCACAGAGACTAAAAAGTCTCCAGGTTTCGAGTCTTTTCAATCTATGTGGAGGAATGGTTAAAGGCTCTGTGAAGGTAATCTTACGGTGACCGAAAGCAGTGGATTCGAATCCTGCATGCGACTGTCATAAAAATTATCATTATCAGATTAATGTCGACAGGTTCGATCCATTTGTTTCAGCCATGAATTCTGTGGACGTCCCCTTTGTCTCCTCCATCGAGGTTGGCCTTTTGTGGAGACAACGCTGAATAGGATCAACAACAGGGAGACGTGCCACATGCCCATATATCCGGAGTTGGCGTTCACGAATTATGCTAATAATCGTCCTACACTGAGTCTCAGAATATAGACTCTGGTTTGATACAAAGTCATTCCAGCGATACCCCATGATTCTTCGAAGGCACTTAACTGCATCAAAGACATCAAGACTCCTCTTCAAGTCAACATTCAGTGTCTATGGCCCTACAGCAAGAAAGGGAGGACACGTGAATTGAAGACTCGAATCTTAGTCCTTCTGCATAAATATAAATAACAACAACGCCAGATACTATGTTTGAAAGTCCATAACACCATGGATAATACCAATCCTTCATAGTAGTTCCTGATATGACACACCGCTGTGATACACTACAGTACACTACCAAATTAGGTAAAGCTTTCCAAGATCTCTATGTCCCCGTCACATGCATGGACGGACTGAACGGTGTCATCCAGTAAGCCCCCAGACTCCTTGACCTTGGTCTTTGTATAAGAAACCTGAAATCCAAGCGATTTCGCTTCCCTGTGAGGTGACTCGAGGCCTGCAATCAGGACCTCTCACAACTCCACAAGAAGGACAGCATCATCAGCAAATACAAAGTCAGTGACCTTAGTGTTGCTGATAGATGCTCCGCAAAGACATTGATCGACAATTTGGACAATTTTAGATTTAAGAAGGAAATAGGCAAGAACTAGTTTACTAATAGGGTGGTCAACGAATGGAATAGACTTAGTAAACATGTAATCAGGGCTGAAACTATCGGTTGTTTTAAAAAACGGTTAGACAACTTTATGGATGGGGATGACAGGTGGTAATGAACATGGAACTGCCTAGTCTAGGCCTTATGGTAATTTGCCGAAAGGAGACCTTTTGGTCCATAACTAGGTCAGATACGAAAAATGATAGTAATTATAAACAAACAGGTAAATATTAAATATTAATAAATGGATATAAATAAAAATGAATAATAATCAAATAAGTAATAATAAATAAGTAGACAAAAAATAACAAACAAATAATATAAAATAAATGGCAGGCATTACGGCATAACATTAACAAAAAACATCCTAGAAGGAAACTCTGACGCCTGTCAATCTTAGAAGCCTTATACATTAAAGAGTTAAACCCAAATCCAAATATACAAGCATATGACCTTAGAGCCCTCCCAAGCATGGGACAAATCGCCACAAACCCAAGCAGGAGACATAACCCCACAAACCCAAGTCCGAGACAAAACGCCACAAGCCCAAGCATAAGACATTTTGTCACAACACGAAGTCGGAGGCTTCCCCTGGCACGTGACGTTTCATGACTGCATGAGATACCAGGTAACCTCTCCCAGATGGCCGGTAACCTCCCCCAGTGAAGAGCAAGTACAGAAACTTAATTATATAAAGTAACATGATTACATAAAATACCGGAATAATTCTTATCCTGACCAGATAGAATATTCCTAAAAGCTACTGAAGAAGGGTCTTGAACCCGAAATCGCGATATAACAAACATGACCACCTACAGTGAAGTCATAAACCTCCTTTCAAAGAAACGTCCATAGTAAGATATAGGGAAAATACATTTAAGAAAATAATAACTGTACAATTAGCCATTACTTTCAATGATTTATATATATATATATATATATATATATATATATATATATATATATATATATATATATGTATATATATATATACATATATATGTACACACATATATATATATATATATAATATATATACATACATATATTCATATGCATATATATATATATATATATATATATATATATATATATATACATATATATACATATGTATGTATATATATATATATATATATATATATATATATATATATATATATTGATATAATTTATGAAATTACATTAATACTCCAGGAAGCAGTTATGTACCAAAAGGCCCCAAACATCAATGTTTGTGTTGTTTGGGAACTTAATAAACATCCTCTTTAATGCTAAGGAAGATTCCGTCAACTGAATAATATCACCTGATATCATCAAGAATACATGTATAAGGCGTAAAATGTAGTGACAGAGTTGATAGGTACCGATTAATTTTTTTTTGGCTGAATGAAATCACGTGGGGACTGCCAAGATAAAAGTACAAATCGTAAGTGATAATGAGTGTCCAGATGGAATTAGTTCCTTGTGTTATTTTTGTGAAATTTTTACCTAGGATCATTACTCGCACTTACCATTAAAGTAATTTGGAACGGGTTAACTGCCCAAATAGTTGACTAGTTAACTCTCTATCAGCCGGAGGCTCCTCTGAGCTAAATAAGATCCTCTAACGTTAACCAGAACAAAACCATTAAGATGAGATCCTTCACTCTTAGGAAAGCTCCCCATCCATGTGTTCCTTCAACGCGACGAGGCTTCAGCATCCTGGAAAGTAATACTTTTGTCAGGAACCGCTGCTGTACTTAAGTACGGTACAACAGCAACACTTGAAGAACAATGCCACCGGTGATGTGAGCTGTGGCGGCGCTGGTAACGCGATAAATAATGTCAAAACAAGGCAAGTGGGACCGCGCCTTGGACTAAACACGCCGCGGCTCCGCATCTATTGTTTCCCAGGTTGAACTCAGCTTATATGTACAGGGGAGATGAAATGGGTCCTCGGCCCGGCCCGCGCCTCACCCATCCGTGCTTCCTCCTCTTGAGTCCCGCTCGGGAAGTGAGCCACGGGTTTGAGATGCGAGTTGTGGAGTAGACTTATTTTCTTCCTCATATGTATATATGTACATATATATATATATATATATATATATATATATATATATATATATATAAATATATATATATATATATATATATATATATATACATATATATATGTGCAGAAGAAATTACTTGAACGCGTGATTCTACTTATGCAGAAGAACCACTAGGAAAACAACAGTAAGGAGACCGACCTTGATGTCTGAATAGACGAAAGCGCTCGGTCTCCTGTTATTTTCCTAGTAGTTCTTCTGCAGATATATATATACATACATACATACATACATACATATATATATATATATATATATATATATATATATATATATATATATATGTAAATGTATCTCCAACAACCAGTTAACCGTTCTGCCGAGAGCTCTCAGTCCTGACTCAACTTTGGAAATGAATGTTGTCATTGTACTCAGGGAGGTAATAGCGAAGTGTACAAACACTTCAGGATACATGCGCACACATACTTAATTGTATACATACATACATACATACATGCATGCATACATACATACATACATACATACATACATATATACATACATACATACATACATACATACATATATACATACATACATACATACATACATACATACATACATACATACATACATACATACATACATACATGCATGCATACAATAAAAGATAAGAACGCGAATAGTGTTAACACTGATCCGCGTGGCACTTCCCTAACCATGATCTCAGTTGGACTGAAAAAATAACACCCACCTATGTGGCAACAGCTCTTGCTTGGAAGTGTTGCCATATAGGTGAGTATTATTTATCTCAGTTCTTCCGAAAAAAAAGTCAACTATCTCGTAATATTGTTGATATTTTACTTCCTATCTGAAAGTTTCCAATTCAATATCATGTCCATACTTTTACTCTTGTTTCCCATATTTCACATGCAGTCTCTATTTTGGTTCACTGTCAAGGGCTTTGTTGAAGTCCATCTATATACAATTAACCTATTATTCCTGCAAGATATTTGAATGTACATGCTTGTTTGTGTGCTTGCGTTCGTGCGTGTGCGAGTATTAGTGTTTTTGTGTGTGTGTGTGTGTGTGCGTGCGTGTGTGTGTGTGTATGTGTGTGTGTGTGTGTGTGTGTATGTGTGTGTGTGTCTGCGTATGTGTATACGTACGCGAGCGTGTGTGTATATGTGTGCAAACGTCTGTGTATATGTTATGTACATTATGTACATTAGTTTATGGATATACAGTGGGTATGCGTGTGTATGCATATATGTATGAGTATATGATTGTGTACATGAGTTTAATGTACGATTGTAAGCAAAATTCGGATATCCCTATATATATATATATATATATATATATATATATATATATATATATATATATATATATATATATATATATATATATATATATATATATATAATGTCTGGTAAACAATGTAGTAACATAATTGTAAATCGCAACTGACACCACAGTCGGAAGAAAGACAAGCTAATCTATACATTTCGATTGCTAACTGCAATCCCAATTCAGTAGTACAAAGTGGGAGGAAACTGCTATCTGAAATAGCAATCTCTAGAAAGGAAAGAAAAACTAAGAAAGGAGTAAATGTCACTACCTTCACTCTCTAGTGGCCTGATGATGACATGAGGTCGGGTCAAGGGGAGAAGGAGGAGGATACCTGTTAACAAATTGTTTTGTAATGAATAATCCTAGGAATATATCTGGGATCCACTGATCTTTAGAATTACTCATAGTGGGCAGATAGTCTATTAAAGTGGATTCTACTAATTTCCTTCTGAACCCACAACCAGATTTGTAAACAAGTTCAGAGCTGTCCCAGTAGACATCCTCCTCCTCGCACTTTGTACAACTGAAGAGGATTGCATTGAGCAATCGAAATATATTGACGTTGCTTAATCAATTCTTTGTCTCTTCCAACCGTGGTGTCAGTTGTGATATATATATATATATATATATATATATATATATAAACACACACACACACACACACACACACACATATATATATATATATATATATATATATATATATAGCCAGTATATACACGCACAAACACACACACACACACACGACTCGGTGGCACAGTTGGTAGAGCGCTGAACTGGGAAGTAGAAGTGCTCCCAGTACCCAGTTCGAATCCTGACCAGGGCCGAAATTATTTCGGTATCGCTGTGCCTCGGGTCGTTACTCTGACTCTCGTGGGCGGGGAGTTGGGTGTGTGTGTGTGTGTGTGCAAGGTCATAGCATTACCCATAGATCGGACCTACGAGCTCTGAGCTCTCTTCCAGGAGGGAAATAGCTGTCGATCACGAGTCCAAACACGTGATCCAAAGACCAAGTGAATACACACACACACACACACACACACACACACACACACACACACACACACACACACATATACACACACACACACACATACATACACACACACACACACACACACACACACACACACACACACACACACACACACACACACATACACATACACACACACACACAGTATATATATATATATATATTTGTATATGTATACATATATATATTATATATATATATATATACACATACATATGCAATAAAAACACTAGGAGCGTGTGTTCACAAATGCGTAAGTAACCACTAGGAAAAGTAAACTAACGAAGCAGAGCGCTTTCGTATAATTACATCTTCAGTGCAGATACAAAGAAGGAATTATAAGATGAAGAAACAAGGTACAGAATATATGACATAGTGAAGAGGGCATTCGGAGAGGTAGTGGAAGAAGTACACGTGACGGACGTTTGGGCCGTCCTGGTAGCCAACAAGTATGGGACGTTTGGGCCGTCCTGGTAACCAACAAGTATGGGACAACTGCTCATAATTTATATTACAATTTAAACAATTTTTAAATTTCATGAGAAATAAAACTATCTAATTTGTACAAACCTTGATGAAGATTAACATTTATCCCCTTACTAGATTTGATCAAACTGCATTCAATTAAATTTCTTTCTGTTATGTTGTTGTATGTGATGACTTTAGCGTTATCCCAGTCAACTGGGTGGTTAAAATGGTTCATGTGGTTGAATATACCGCTAGATTGGTTTCCCTCTCTAACGTATTTCTTGTGTTGATTGAAATATGTTAGAGATGGAAACCAATCTAGCGGTATATTCAACCACATGAGCCATTTTAACCACCCAGTTGACTGGGATAACGCTAAAATAGTGGATGAAGTCGTCTTTGTTTGTCGGTTTACGGTATACCTTGAACCTAGCGCTGCTGTCCGATCTGATGACCAACGGTTCCCTACCTTTCCTAGACGCTGTCGTCATCAGATCGGACAGCAGCGCTAGGTTCAAGGTATACCGTAAACCGACAAACAAAGAC
>NC_134777.1:13098291-13100791 GCF_046742065.1 Oratosquilla oratoria
ACTACATGGACTTTGCTCTGCCATTCACACGGTTGCTCTGCAACTACCTGGATGACAGGACAATAAGAATAAAGTGGCGGGGCTGCCTGCCCCATCCTTTTGTACCTAAGGCTGTAGTGCCTCAAGGGTCAGTCCTTGCCATCTACTCTATACAATCTATTTACGAATGATCTACCAGAGCCAGCTTACCCACGGAACCAGGTTCTTATTCTTTTATATGTGGACGACACCAATCACATTAGCAGACACAAAAAGTTGCAAGGAGCGTTACACGTAATGCAGAACACACTAGATGGGGTACATGCATGGAGCAACAGTGGCTCATTAAGACCAACGCGTCGAAATGCAATGCTGTATACTTCTGCTGCAAACGAACCAACAGAACAATCACAAACACTCCTCTTAAAATAAACAACACAAACATCCCAGCGAAGGACCATACCCGTGTGCTGGGTAGCACACTTGATAGTGGCCTTACCTGGACCCCACACTTCCGCAAGCAGGGAGCGAAGGCTAGGGCTGTGCTGGGTAAGCTCAGACGCTTCAAAACTGCAACACTGAGAACCAAACGTCGATTGTACCTAGCCCTCGTCAGACCGATTCTGTGCCAATCCCCGGGACTAAGCCAGCTGACATGTGCCACTAATAACTACGAGCATCAGAAGGTTCAGAATGCCGCTGTCCAGTTCATCACGGGCTCGCGATGGAGCGACTTCAGAACCACTGAGTCTCTACACCAAATTTCCAACATCCGTCCACTCAACCAACACAAACACAAACTTCACTCAAGACACCTAGAAAAACTGCACGACAAACACAAACATCTGATACAACATATTACACCTAGACCACACCGTACAGACTATCTGTCAGCTGCGCCCGTCCCACGTGCGGTGTACACGATAAGACGTGTATAACCGTACCTACAAGTAATACACCCCTTCACCAGCTTGACTGGTGATAGCCGCAATAATGTAATAATAATAATAGTAATGGTAATAATGATAATAATAATAATAATAATATCGCATGTAGCCCATTAACTGACAGGCTACAAAAATATGCAAACAGCTCAAACCCAACCTGGGGTAAAACAGGAATTCTCATGTCTTACCTGGGGCTAATCAGGAACGCCCTCTACACGCGGGAAGTGAAATCTACTCACTTACCGTAAATTACACACACACACCTCTCACGAACATAGCCACATCCCACGCACATCTCTCCTAAAATTCGTTTCCTTTCTAACTTTCTCTTATACTACATCTTCTCATTTCAGTTTACCTCCCACTAAAGATTTTTCCGTTTTTCCCCCTTTCTCTCCTACTACGTCTCCTACCATTTTCCAAACTTTCGTTGGTGATATAATCTGCTCTTCCTCCCGGCATTGACGCCGCCGTCCAAGCTCCTAGCCCAGTTCTCCCGAGTCACGACCACCAACAAGCCCCTAATCGCTCGCAAATCGCCCGGTGGCAATAGCCCTCTTTTATACGCTACTATCTTTTCATTTTCCTGCAGACATTCTTCCCCTCCCACAAAACCCGATCCCGCGCAAGCGAGGTGGTCTTTCCTTGGAATCCAGAATCCAGAATCCAGAACCTAAAGATGACCTATGTAGGTCGAAAGCTTGCTATAACAAATTGTTCTTCGTCTACAAGAACTTTCTATGTCTTTCGGACAACTTTTATGGGAGCTACCCATTGCTCACCGTTCCATCGTCAGATATGTAGAACTACTCAGCAAAAAAGTCGTGAACGCAGAAGCTGCTGTGAACTTCAATCAAAATTGTCTACATGAGAACCTGCTACCTAAATACATCAATATACGTATATATATATATATATATATATATATATATATATATATATATATATATATATATATATATATATATATATATATATGCATGTGTGTACGCATGTGGGTAGTTATGTATGTATGTATGTATGTATGTAGATGTGTATGTATGTACGACGTTTATATGCACACACACACACACACACACACACACACACACACACACACACACACACACACACACACACACACACACACACACACACACACACACACACACACACACACGTACTACCTAATCGAAGGTCTTTACGATCGGAAACCATTTCTTTCCTTCTGGTGGCAGAATCCTCAATGGAGAGTTCCTTCCCCTTCCCTCCACACCCTTCCTTCTTCTATTAAAAGTTTCCATTTGCCCATTAAGTAATTAGCCGCCTCCATAATGCCTCGGGACTTGTCTTCGTTCGTGAGCTTCTGTCGTGAGGCTAAGAGGATTTAATTCTACATCTTAGGGAAGATCCCGTAGAGCTTGGGGAGAAAGGTACGTATAGCCATAGAAGCCTGCCTTAGGACTCGTCCTCGTTCTTGGGGATTTATTTGTAGAGGGAAGAGGATTTGAACTCTACGTTTCGGAGGACGTTTTGTAGACGTGGCGATGGAGAAGGATGCGCGTGGCTTTGCACAGGTATTCATTATCGTATTG
>NC_134777.1:13105791-13113291 GCF_046742065.1 Oratosquilla oratoria
GAGGAGACAAGGGGAGAGAGAGAGGAGAGGAAGGTAAAGAGAAGAGAGAGAAGGTGAGAGGAGAGGTGGGGGTGGGGGGAGGAGGGGAAAGAGAGGGGGGTGGTCGGTGAGGACATAGGTGAGGAAAAGAGAAAGGACAAGTAGGGGACACGGGGGGGGAGAAGAGAGGAATCTGAGGGGAAGAGAAAGAGGAATGGAGAGGAGGGGTGAGGATGAGAGAAGAAGAGAAACCGAGGGAAAAGAAGAGAAAGCTGAGGGAAAAAGAGGGGAGAAGAGAGTGGGAGAGAAGGAAAGGGAGGGAAATGGAAGGAAAGGGAGGGATGAAAAGAGGAAGGAAGGGGAGGGAAGGGACTGTAATGGAGGGGAAGGAAGAGGAGGGGAGGGAAAGGTAAGGAAAGGGAAGGAAAGGAGGGCAAGGAAGAGAAAGGGGTAGGAAGCTTAGGGAAGGGGAAAGGAGGGGAGAGATAGAGAGAGAGGAATGAAGGGAGAGAGGTGGAGGGAGAAAAAAGTGAGGGAGGGAGGGAGGGAGAGAGGGAGGGAATTAGAAAGAATAATGATGATAGATACCTTATATTCCAGCCAACTCATGACTATACTACTGAGCCCCATAGCATCACATTATATAAACCAGGAAGTTATTATCTATCTGTTAAACCCCAGCTTGATTGAGCTCTCCCATGTTGTGAAGTCTTTCTTCCTCCTCTGGTTGACACTTGACTACTTCGTTTCCTTTCAAATTGACTTCTTGGAGTGGAAAGGGGTTTCTCTATCGTAGAAGTCGACATGTGGTTGAAGTCATTTGAGAAGCGATACGAAGAATCGCCATCAAGGACCAAATGGGACTGCGAACGATTGGCCTGAGAGGAAGCTCACAATACAATGGAATGATTGAGGACTGAAATAAAAGTGGAATATAAAAAAAGAAGGGTAGAAGGGTGGGTGCGTTGTAAAATAATAATAACAATAATAATAAAGAAATAGATAAAAAGAAACTGGTTATTTTTCCGAGATGATGATGATGATGATGATGATGATGATGATGATGATGATGATGATGATGATGATGATGATGATGATGATGATGATGATGATGATGATGATGATGATGATGATGATGATGATGATGATGATGATGATGATGATGATGATGATGATGATGATGATGATGATGATGATGATGATGATGATGATGATGATGATGATGATGATGATGATGATGATGATGATGATGATGATGATGACGACGACGACGACGACGACGACGACGACGACGACGACGACGACGACGACGACGACGACGACGACGACGACGACGAAGTCAAAATGCACGTACCTTCTCCTAACCATTCAACTCCAATCCTCCTCCCTTCCCTCCCTCTCATATTAGCTCCTCACGGATGACCGGTCATGCCTATATCCTGCCTACCGCCCTGGGTCAAAAACAAATGTAGCAAGGCGCAGTACATCCACAGCAAAGCCGCTTCGTTCAATCGGCGAACCCCCCTCTCTATCCCCTCATGCTGAACAAGAGAGGTAGGGGAGAGATTCCTTCGGCCTGCTTCAAAATATCATTCACACATAACCCCTCCCTACTTCCATCTTCCACCCCCTCCCTTCCTTACATCATAGTAACATCAATACATATCCATTTTCCACTCACCCCTATCTTCTGCCTTCTCCCTTACTTGCTCATCAGACATTCCCCTCTTGCTCAATGTCCCCTTCACTCCATCCATCCATCTCGTTCTCGGTCGTCCCCTCAAGTTCACTCCATCCACCTCTACCTGCCACATGTCTTTTGCTAATCTTTCGTCACTTATTCTTCCCATGTGTCCAAACCATCTCAACACTATTTCTCTACCATCTTCTTTTCCACCCCTGCTCTCCTCCTCACTTCCTCGTTTCTCACTCTGTCCAACCTTGTAACCCCACCATATTTCTCAGACATTCAATCTCAAACATATTCAAAATTTTCCTCTCTGCCTCTCTTAAATCCCAAGTCTCTACCTCATACCTATTCATCCCTTCATATAATCTCCTCTTTGTATCCATTTCCAAATGCCTTTTTTCATGACACTTTAATACCCCAAAGCATTTACTTGCTTCTCTCAGTCTAAAATTTACCTCAACCTCCACTTCTCCGTTCCCTGCCACATACGATCCAAAATTCCTAAAACTATCCACTTTCTTCAGCCTCTCTCCTAGATTTACTTCAAATTCTCTACAATCCTCTCCCCTTGTATATCTTATTACTTTACTTTTATCCATACCTTTCTCCTAACGCATACCTTCCTAAACTCCGTTACTAACTCTCTTGATCCCCACTGATCCTGCCACAATCGCAGTGTTGTCAGCAAACAACAACTGGCTTATCTCTCACTTTTATCAATTTTCTTTAACCATCTCTAGGCTCCTGCCCCTTACCCTCACCTTTACCTTCCACACCACCCCATACATGTACAGATTGAATAGCCATGGCGACATGATACATCCCTGATTCAGCCCCTTCTTTGATATTCCATTTCCAATTTTAATACAGGACCTACTACTCTCGTAAAAATTCATGACTGCCCTTGATAGCTTCCCCCTAATCCCATATATTTGCAATACCCCCCACATTGCATTTCTGCCTACCTTGTAATAAAACTTTTTTAATCTATAAAGGTACAAAAACATCCTGAACTTTTCCTAAAGATTTCTCACATTTCTGTCTTACTACAAAAATCTGATCCACGCAATCCCTCTCTTTCCTAAACCCACTGTTCCTCACCAATTACTACCTCTGTTACTCTCCTAACTCTCTCAATTAAAAATTTCCCATAAACTTTCCCGACTACACTCAATAAACTGATCCTTCTAAAACTACTATACTCACACTTCTCCCCTGTCCCCTCGTAAGGAGGAACAGCTGTATACAGGCACTCCTCCAGTCCTCCGGCATTCTACCCTTCCTTAGACACACACTAAACAACCTCACTAGCCAGTCCAGTATTAATGTATCTCTCTTCTTGAGACACTCGACATAAAACCCATCTAGCCTATTTGCCTTACCTACTCTCATAATTCTCAAAACTACGTGCACCTCATCTTTTCTTATTTCCCATAAATTTTCCTCACTAATCACCGTAATTTTCTTAGCGCGTCCCACTGCTTTCACCAGTCCCTTCGTATCCTCCTTCACATTCAACAGCTCTCTTAAAGACTCGGCCCATCTTCCCCTTAAATCTTCCTCTTCTCTTAACATCTGTTCACCTGCGCCCTTTACCTATTCTTCTCTAATTGGCTCGCCTCCCTTCCTCTCTTAACTTACTTCCATAATACATTTTTATTACTTTTAATATTTTCTGTCATACTCCTCCCTCATTTTACATCTCTCCTTTTTGCCTCATTTATCTTATATTTTGCTTCTATTTTTGTACCTCTCATATGTTCCTCTCGTCCCACTTTGCAACCAGTCCGTGAATGCTCGTTTATTTTCTTCTACAATCTTCTTTACTTCATTATTCCACCATTTACTACCCTTTTTTCTATTTCCTCCCGCCCTCCTAATTTCACATACCATCTTTGCACAACTTGTCACTCTCTCCTTGAGACACCCCCATTCCTCTTCCACTCCTATCTCTACTCTGTCCTTCACAAATCCCCTTTTCTCAGTTTCTCTTTCTACTCCTGTTCCTTTTACTTCTCATTTTAACAGTTTACTCTAAGCAACTCCCCAGCTTCTGTCATTTTCTTCTTTCTCCACCTATTCTCCATTCTCAACTTACCTTAAAAAAAAAAAAAAAAAAAAAAAAAAAAAAAAAAATAATAATAATAATAATAATAATAATAATATTAATAATAATAACAATAACAATAATACTACTACTAATAATAATAGCAATAATAATAATAATAATAATAATAATAATAATAATAATAATAATAATAATAATAATAATAATAATAATAATAATAATAATAATAATAATAATAATAATAATAATAATAATAATAATAATAATAATAATAATAATAATAATAATAATAATAATAATAATAATAATAATAATAATAATAATAATAATAATAATAATAATAATAATAATAATAATAATTTTCTCTCCTAAGAACATGGACATCCAGAACATTTCCTACTATTCTGAATACCACTACATAGTCCATTAATGCCTTATCAACCATCCCTCCATCCACAACCCTCTCCCATATGTGATTATGCTTTAATTTTTTCCTAAACACTGTGTTAGCTATCATAAACTTTCTATACACATCTCCTCCATTAACTTTTCATCATGATTTTAATTGGTATTCCAAACTTCCCAACCCCTCCGTCTATTGGTTTATCCCCTACTCAAGAACTGAGCTCTCTCATTACCACTATATTGACATTCCTCCTAAAACTCTTTAAGCACTCATCTAAATCTGCCCAAAAAGCCTCCCTTTCCTCTACACTCTTCTCAATACCATGCCCATGTGCGTTTACAAAGACCCACATATCCCTTCCCAGTTTCATTTCCATCCACATTAATCTCGAAGAAACCTCCTTCCACTCCACCACACGCTTACCTTTCTTCTCACTTACTAGTAGAGCCATCCTTTCCCTCCCTCGTCTTCTCCTCACTCTCGATACCCTCCCCCTACACTTCCAAATTCAAAATCACCCCTCCCTTTTATCTTAGTTTTACTTAATACCAACATATTCATCTTCCACTCATAAAAATACTACCTATCTCTTCCCTGTTACTCTCATCTGTACCACACCCACGTCCATTAAAAATATCCAAACCTTAGGGTTCTGGTTGCAAAACTCAATCTCAGACCCTCTTGTACTTTGTTTTCTCGTAGGAATGTACCCCTTAGCCTTACAGAGGGCAGGGTACCTAGTCCCATCACTCTGTCCCGTTTTAGCAGCCGTTTACGACCCGAGTGGGAAGACTCGGTGGCAGTATTCTTTCTTCCCCTTACCACCAGTGACACAGGCGAAAATGAAGTGGTATAGGACATTATTATAGAGGGCGGGGTGCAGCATAAGGGAGGGACTGTCACAGTACAATAAAGTAGCATAATTTCTCTATGACTAGATATTCCCTCTAACACAGACAAAATGATGTGTGACATTGGTCCATAAGGGCATACATATTGTCCCTAAAGTATCGGTTCAATGCTACTTAGCAAATGATACCGCCCATAACATGCATCCAATACCCCAGATGGGGTAATAATAATGATTAAGATAAATTCATCTAGCGTTAACCAGAACAAAATATCAAAAGAAATATGTTAGATACACCAAAGTTTTGATGAATTGAAATAAAATTTACATTGTGAACTCTGAAAACACAGTATTTTCTGGAGTAAAGAAGAACAGCATTTTTAGATTGAACGAAACATTTAAGTTGAACAAAATCATGTGAGGATAATCAGGATAGGATTCTTAAATTGAACGAAAAGGTTTATAAAGAATTTATGGCATCGATGTTGCAAAATTGGATCAAACAACAACATTTTCTTGCAATTTCCACCTATGCAACTGTTGCATTGCGATCAACTTTCAACTACACGAAGGATGATCTGACGGTTCTCGACCTTCTCTTCCTCCTCCTCCTACTCATCCCCCTCCTCCTCCTCCTTCTCCTCCTCCTCCTTCCTTTAGGTAATTCCAAAAGTCGAAACTCTCATGAAACCATGAAGACCTTCTTCCTCTTCTTTCTTAGACTTCATAAGTCTTCTTCAACGGCCGCCAGAGTCCTCAAAGTGTTTCCTCTTTGGGAGATAAGCTTTCACTGACACTTGGTCTTGGAGATCGACAGTTTCAACTCTTCAGCAAATGCACTCAGAGCCAAGAACCACTTACAGTGAAGGCGGAATGCTTTCCAGCCCTCTCATCGGGTTGTATAATACGACACGATGAAGTACAATGAAGTATCATAAAGCTCTCGTTAATGGAGTGGAATGTAGTAAAATGCAATGGAAATGCACCCATCAGGTGTGGTAATTGTATTGGCTTTACTATTTTTTTTTTCTATATTTTTTGGCACGGAACGGATTTTTTTCTGGTGAATGAAATCACCTGGCGGTAGTCATAATGAACATAAAACATAACGCTACTCCCTTGGACGTTGTAAAGGGACCCCTCTTGCTTGAATAAAGTAAAAAATTGAACAAATAAATACAAAAGATAAAATTATTTTTGAAAAGATGTAATATGATTACAAAATTTGTCAATGATAAATTTATCTAGATTAAAAATCCCATAGCTAATATTATGCTAGCTCCTTCAGATTTTTTTTTATCAAAAAATTTTCAGTGATGTTCCTTTTGGCAAATGAATAACAAGACATGATGGATGAAGAATTAAACCAATCAATATGATGATCAAAATCTCGCAAATGGACAAACAGCGCACTAGACTCTTGTGCTGTTTTTACACTGTACTTGTGTTGTTTAATCCTTGTTGAGAGTTCCTTGCCCGTTTGCCCAAGGTAATACTTTTTACAATCTCTGCAAGGGATCCTGTATATGCAGCCACTTGAGACACTAGGTGAATTTTTAATAATTAACTTCTTAAAAGTATATGGATTATTAAATACAACTTTAATATTCCATGTTTTTAGGATGTGAGGAACTTGAGCCAGATTGTTACTGAATGGTAAAATCAGAAGGTTCTTAGTATCAAAAGAGGGGGATGGTTGAACACTATATTTGTTTTCACTGCAGCAAGAGCGTAATCTAAAAATCTTTTAGGGTATTTTAATCCAAGACCAACTTTAACAATATGCTCAAATTCCTCATCAATAAATTTGGGGCTGCAAATACGAAGAGCACGTAAAAACATAGAAGAAAACACCGAATATTTTACTTTATCATGGTGAGCAGAGTAATAATGAATATATGAAAAAACATTTGTCGGCTTCCTATAAACACTAAACTTAAAATTATTTTCATTTCTATGAATGACCATTAAATTGACCACTAAATTTAAATTTACAATCTTTAATACATATTTTGATAAGTTCACTGACTTTAGTTGAGGGTAACGGAAGTGAGAATTTGTCGAAAAAATCACCGAGGAAAACAATTAAATCATCTACTGGAACTTTTGTAAATAAACTAGTTATATTGTATATATATATATATATATATATATATATATATATATATATATACATATATACATATATATATATGTATACATATATGTATACATATTTATATGTATATATATATGTATACATATATATATATATACATATATATATATGTATATATGTATATATATATGTATACATATATATATATATACATATATATATATATATGTATATATGTATATATATACATATATATATATATATATACATGTATATATATATATACATATATATATATATATATACACCACACACACACACACATATATATATATAAATATATATATATATATATATATATATATATATATATATATATATATATATATATATAATTTCAATATAAGAC
>NC_134777.1:13118291-13120791 GCF_046742065.1 Oratosquilla oratoria
CATAACATACATACATACATAACATACATACATACATACATGCCATACATACATAAATACATACATACATACATACATACGATACATACATACGATACATACATACATACATACATACATACAGATACAATACATACCATACATATAATTTTTGTACATATGTCATATGTGCATGTTCTATGTCTGCGTATTTACATATGGTAACTGCATACCCACTACTAAGAATGAGTAATCTAATGTAATTACTATACATAAAGTATATCTCATTGCCTGTAAATGCATCTCATGAAACATAGGCAAATTATCTGTATTTCCAAAATTACATTCCCCTCTTTCTTGTCGAATAAAGTATTGGCGGCCATGCGCCAACAAGAGGGGCCAGTCCCACAACGTGTTTATAGTTGCCAAGTTTTTAGGGAAGAACAACGTTCGCTCAAAGGAATGTATTGCATCCTATTCTGTTTTGTAAATGCACTGTCTGAGGAGCAGAATACATTTCGGCATTTGTGAACAAATGCAGCATCTAGGAAAGCGTACCTTTTTTGCACTGGGGAATGTGCTATGATAGAGTGGATATATCTGTGCTCACTAGTGTATACACGGTTTTCGAAGAAAGTACACTACTTGAGTGATGATGTATTAGTATTGTAGTTTGAGATACAGTGGAACGAACAAAATTTTTGACCCACGGTACAATTTTTTTCACAAGGTACATATACATAACATATATATACATACATATATATATATATATATATATATATAAAAATAAACAGAAATAACATATATATATATATATAAATATAATAACATAATATATATATATATATACTATACTATATAAATATATCGTACATACATGATTAGAATCGTCAATGATGGCGTATGTCTATCAAATAATTCCGGCAGTTAGCAGTCGACTTAATTCTTCGGGAGTTAGATAAACTTCGAAATTGGAGAATTTTAGTCACCATAGCTTACTTGGTAGAGCTTGGGCCTAGCATAACGCAATACCCCGGTTCGATTCAGTGGGCGATTGTCGGAATTATTTGATTAACATACGCCTTCATTGGCGATTCTATTCAGGTATTACAACAACGAAAATCCATCAAGGATTCGTACCAGCTTAATCACTATCTATGAGTTGGACTTGGTTCTTCGGGAGTTAGATAAACTTCGAAGTTGGGGGATTTTAGAGTCACCATAGCTTACTTGGTAGAGCTTCGGCCTAGCATCACGCAAGGCCCCGGTTCGATTCCGGGGGCAACTGTCGAAATTATTTGATATATATGTATATATATGTTTTTTTGTCGAGTACGTGATATATTTTCCTCTGTAGTGTTTAGTTTACATTTAGGATTTTTTCTTGAATAATGATAAAAAAAAGACGAGGAATTTTATTTTTTTATCGTGAAAAACTCTGGGTCAAAACTTATGCTTATGATTGTACATCTTCAAAATAGATAAATCATCGTAGATAGAAATACAGCTTCATTTCTGTAAATCGAAAATCTTCAATGTATTCAAACCATTTTTATTGTAAATTGTTCGACAAAACACGATTTTTATAATAGATTTGATAAATAAAACATTGCATATTTGCATTTATACATTGTTGTACCTTTGAACACAGCTTTTTTACTATAAGTTCACCATTTTATCTGTATCTAAACCAGCTTCATCATATAAGAAAACACGTTTGTATAGACTCACAGGTGCCCATTGAAAAAAAAATCTTTACTGAAAAATTAGTATTTATTATCTACACCTTTTTCAACGTAACTCTTGCTAAATACATATTTTTTATTACTTTTAATGATCTATATAAATTTACAGATGCCCTAGGTTTAAATACAACCAAAACTTCTTGATTGTGAAAATATTTTCCTACCTATACCCAACCACCATCACCTTAGGGTTTCCAGCCTAAAGCTCGTTTGACACGTATCGACTTTTCGTCGGGCTCCCAAATAACCATGGGTGTGTATGGACGCTTTCACACGTCATGACCGCGACCACGTGTGAAAGGGTCCAGAGACCTCCATGGTGATGTGAGAGCACGACGTCGTGTCATGGACGGTGCACGACGAAAAGTCGATCCGTGTAAAACGAGCCTAAGAGACGACCCTTAAAGTGTTATCATACTGGTTTTTTTTTTCTTCGACTGTTGGAGAAGATTTACAGACCGTAGTTTTCGTGAAAGAATTTGATATGCTGAAGGAAAAAATACATATAGTCTGCCATAATGTTTCTACGGCGGAAAATTTTCCGTAGGTTTTGCCGTACCACCAATTAATCGGAGGTTGGGGGAAAAAAGCCTAGTGTGATAGCCCCTTTGCTCCCTCCAACAATGGCAACATATAGCAATTAATCGGATGTTGGAGGAAAAAAAGCCTAGTGTAATAACCCCTTTGCTCCCTCCAACAATGGCAACATATACCACAGAATCACTACATTCATAAACACACCCAGACATCACATGTAAACGCATCATTTGTCT
>NC_134777.1:13128291-13130791 GCF_046742065.1 Oratosquilla oratoria
AATCGTCGAAGTGGTAAACCTGGGAAAGGTTCACCCTCTCAATCACATGTACACAGCATACCTCATTACAATAATAAATACATTACAATAAAAATTTAATATTGGTACAAAAAATAAATAAAATACAAATAAAAAGTTATACGACTATGAACATAAAACAAGCGTAGCAAAAGTAACAATACGTGACACTACCGTAAAAACATCAGACCATAGGACAGAAATGTAAATAGAGGTGGACCAAATGTCCGAAATGAAGTGTCAAGAACAAACGTCTAAATTACAATCAAACAAAATACACTACAAAATACAAGTAAAATAAGTTACATGGCTGTGAACATGAAACAAGTGTAGGAAAAAACCCTCAAACGTAACACTAATTTAAAAACATCAGAACATAGGACAGAGACGCAAATGGAGGTGGACCAAATGTCCACAAAGAAGTGTCAAGAACGAACAACTAACTTATAAACAGACAACTAAAAAACAAACAAATTAAAAATTAAAAGATAGTAAACATAAAGCAAAAAACAAACATCAAAACACAAAAAACAACATCAAAACACCTTTTACAGGTCTTCCGGAACAACGGCTATCCCAGCAGAACTATACGGTGACGGTTGATATTTTTGTTCGTATTTCAAGGTCTGATAATGGTCCGGCCATTTGGGTGGTGACCAAAGACAAACTCACCAAATACATACATTTAATATTCAACGTTTCGTTTTCATAGAGACATCTTCTGGAATATACAAAAATGCAAACATACAAAATAGAACACAAAAACTAAAAATGGTTAAAGTGATATAACATAACAGGTTGAGCAGTATTTGTAAAGAGAAATGACACTAGATTTCGATAGCGCGCTGGCTTATGTAGTTCAGGAGATCTGATATCTTGTGTTGCGGATAACAATCCTTTGGGGGTGAGGGATGGGGACGGTGAAGGGAGGTTGAGGTTGTTTAGACGCAATAGAAGATCTCAGATCTCTAGAACTGTATAAACCAAATGCCGCGTCGCTGGAACTGTGGAGCGCCCAGTTCCAAGGAATCATTTTTGTATTTTTCCATGAACTAGGGGATGGCTACTGACATTAAGCTTAAGGATTATATAATGTACAGGTATAAAGAAAGAACTGAATAAAAAATACTTATTATATTGAATGTTATCCATAATATCGAGTGAAAATAGGGGGTGCTACAATTCCGCAGTGCCCATACACGAGCCGCCACTATTTTATAATAGATAGAATAAAGACTTAGAAGCAGACAAAGCGGTTCTTCTACAACCAATATTTTGATGCAATAACCCATATTATAAAATACCAGTGACATTTAAGTGGTAGTACGGAAGAATCATGCAAGAAAAGGGAAGAAGCATATAATAAGTATATTGAGTCAATATATTGCGTCAGTGAATGCTTGCTGGCCAAGAGGGTTAGAACGTTGCTATTTGTGACGAAGGTCGGGGTGAAGGTGGTTCGAGCACTGCTACAACGAGTTGGACCAAGGGCATGGGTCCACGCCTCCTGATTGGGGTGGGGGGGTTCGTGATGTTAATCTCAAACCGAATCACATTGAGTCAATAAATTTTACCATTTAAAAACTATACAAACTTAAGGTCCTTTTATATTTTCTTCTGGCTAATGACAGGTGATTTTATTCAGTTCAAGGGGTCACTGCATTAAGTGTGACAGATTCTACTTTCGAAATAGCTTCTGCTCTCTATCTTCTCTTCGTTCTCTTTATTTCTCTTTTGTACTCAATTTCACATACTTATCACTGCTAGCCCTTTAGATGGCTTTCACTTTCCTCTTCTTCCTCTTTCTCTTCCTCCTTTTCTATCTTTGCCCCCACTCCCGCCTCATCTCTCTCTTTCTCTTTCCCTCCTCTTCTCTTCACCTTTCTCTCTTCCCAATTCATCCTGCCCCTCTATTTCCTCTTCATTCTCTCTTACTTCTCATCCTTTCTTACTTCTTTCCCGTCTCCTCTAACCCCTTCCTCCTCTTCCTTCTCTTCTTGTTTCTTTTCTTTTTAATCTTTCTCCTCTTACTTCTTCTTCTCTTTTACTTCTCTTCTCATATTTTCTTTTTCTTGTTTTTTCCTTTTCCTCATTTTCCTTCTCTTCCTTCTCTTCCTCCCTTTCATCCTCTCCTTTCTACTTCTCCCTTTCCTCATCCTCATCTTACTTCACCTCTTTTACTTCTCTTCCTCATCCTTGTCTCTTTTCCTGCTGTTCCTGTTTTTCTCCTTATCTCCTCTTCCTCCTCTTCCTCCTCTTCTTTCTGCTTCTCCATTTCCTCTTTCTCCTCTGAGTTCTCCTCCTCTTTTGCTTCTTGTCCTCCTCGTCTTTTCCTCCACTTTTCCTGTTCTTTTTTCTTCTTTTGCTTATCTTCCTCCTCTTCCTCGTCCTCTCCATCCTCCTTATCCTCCTCATCCTCCTCGTCCACCTCGTTCATTTGAAGTGGATGACCCAACGCTGTCCACATCCTCCTGCAAGTTCT
>NC_134777.1:13144110-13154110 GCF_046742065.1 Oratosquilla oratoria
CATAACCCCGTAAGTTACAATGAGCTTTTTGTATCCGCCGCCTGTTACAGCAAACCTTACTGACGCCATGATAACATTCTAAAGTAGGAATATTCATACGTATAATCATGATGATTCAACTTCATTAATTAATCTGTATCACTGTCAAGTGCATTCCTAAGTGCACGTATATTTCGTCGGGAACTATCGCGTTTCCACTCGGCAGCATTGACAAACTGCTTTTGCATTCAGAGTTCCTGACCAGAAGGGGATATGTTCCTTACCTCTACGGATTCCAGGTGTGGTAGAAACTGTGGATCGTGACTGTACATTGTGGTTTGGCTATTTGCAGGGGAGTTGGGTTTTATTCGGCACAAAGTACCTTCCCTCTAGACCGTGCGGTAGCCCAGTGGATACTGTCTTGAACTTATGAGCAGGTGGTTGTAAGTCCGAGTTCTAGGGCTCGCTGTAGGCCTGCTACGTTCCCGACAGCCCAAGCCAGGTGAAGAGAAGACTCAAAGTCGCTCTTAAATGAAAAAAAGGCTTGCCATGACTGACAGGCCTTTGTCCTACCAGGGGTTTCTCACTTCCCATTGCTTAGGAGTGGGATGGTGAACTTAAAGAGTAATCCCTTTGGAACGACCTTTAAGCAAAAGAGGTAAACTATCTACAGTATACTAACCCAACAAATATGATAAAGCTCTGTGTTTTTGTCAACGCCTGTCGATTTCATTCACCTTATAAACATTCCAAATATTATCTTAATCTGACTACCGTCACACTAACTTTCATTTCCGTTAACCCCTTCGACAGAAAGAAAAATCAAAATATATTTCACTCAACCCATTTCACACTTTGAACCACTTTCTCCAACCTCACACCTCTCCATGGGTCCTCCTTGGACAACCCCAAAAAACCCAAACAACAAATGAAAACCTCAGAATCCTTTATCCCTAAAGCAGAGACAAATAGACCTGGGACCCCTAGTTCCACCAACCCCACCCCACCCCACACCACCTGACCCCCTACCCAAGCTCCGCCCCTAAGCCCCGCCCTAAGACCCTAAATCCGGATTAAGCCAGATAACTGGGGACTATCTCCGGACCCTTGCCAGTCCCCGGACAAAAGACGATAATGCTCTTGGAATCCACGCAGCCTACCCCGTCCATGGACAAAATATATAATAGCCCCCTAAATCGACATTTTTATCCTCTTCCAAGGGACAATCAAAGGATTATGCTTGTTCTAAGATCCTAAACTTTATCTATCTAGCCATATACTATCTAACTTCCTGTTTGTTTATTTGTTTGCATACCTTCCGGTTTTTCTGTCTGTCTGTCTATCAGTCTATTTATCTGTCTGTCTCAGTCTATGTCTGTATATGTCTGTGTGTCCCTCCGTCTGTCTGTCCAACCGTCCCTCTGTTTGTCTGCCCGTCTACCTGTATGTCTATCTGCCTGCTTGTCTGTCTGTCTGTCTGTCTGTCTGTCTGTCTGTCTGTCTGTCTGTCTGTCTGTCTGTCTGTCTGTCTGTCTGTCTGTCTGTCTGTCTGTCTGTCTGTCTGTCTGTCTGTCTGTCTGCTTGTTTGTCTGCCTATATGTCTGTCAGTCTGTATGTCTGTCTATCAGTCTTCCTGTATGTCTGTCCATCCGTCCGTCTGTCTCTGTCCACCTGTCTGCTTGTCTGTCCGTCCGTATGTTCGTTTTCTGTCCATCCATATGTCTATCTGTCTGTCTGTCAGCCTATCTACCTGTCTGACTGTCTGCTTATACTTTTGTCCGTCTTTCCGTTCTCCCTCTTTTGGCTGAATATAATGAATACAAAATAATTCTCTGGAACCTTTCCCTCAGGCTAGTGATTCGTTTCCAGGTGTAACACGATCCAGCGATGTACATCACACCAGAGTGACTTTACACACACACACACACACACACACACACACACACACACACACACACACACACACACACACACACACACACACACACACACACACACACACACACACACACACACACACACACACACATACATACACACACATACACACAGACACAGACACACACACACACACACGTACACATACACGTACACACACACGCGTACACACAACCAGGGCTGACATTTTTTAGTATCGTTGCACTGTATATCGATATATAGCCAATTAACCTGCTAAAAGTCCACTGGGAACAAAATATTCGATATCTTTCCCTGTAAAATGTGTGTGTGTGTGTGTGTGTGTGTGTGTGTGTGTGTGTGTGTGTGTGTGTGTGTGTGTGTGTGTGTGTGTGTGTGTGTGTGTGTGTGTGTGTGTGTGTGTGTGTGTGTGTGTGTGTGTGTGTGCGTGTATGTGTGTGTGTGTATATGTGTGTGTGTGTGTATTTGTGTGTATGTGTATGCATATGTATATGTGTGATTAACCATTGTCTTGGATCACGTGTTGGACTTGTGATCGACAGCTATTGCCCTCCCGGAAAAGACCTCAGAGCTCATATACGAGTGATCTATGGGTAATGCTGTGACCTTACACGCACGCACACCCGCAACTCCCCCCCCCCACCGGAGTTGGAGTAAAGACTCGCAGCGCAGCGATACTAAATTGTTTCAGCCCTGAGCGGGATTCGAACCCAGACCTTCGTAGTGGGAGCTGGGAACTCTACCAACCGCGCTATCGAGTCGTGTGTGTGTGTGTGTGTGTGTGTGTGTGTGTGTGTGTGTGTGTGTGTGTGTGTGTGTGTGTGTGTGTGTGTGTGTGTGTGTGTGTGTGTGTGTGTGTGTGTGCGTGCGTGCGAGTGCTTGTTTGATTTACTGCAGTCTAGGACCACGTGTTGGACTTGTGATCGAAAGTTATTATCCTCCCAGATGAGAGCTCAGAGTTCATGTATCCCTGATTTATGGGTAATGCTGTTGCTCCCCCCCCCCCGTCTCTCTCTCTCTCTCTCTCTCTCTCTCTCTCTCTCTCACACACACACACACACACACACACACAACACACACACACACACACACACACACACACAAATACACACATACATACACACACACACACACACACACGCACACACACACACACACACACACACACACACACACACACACACACACACACACACACACGCACGCACACACACACACACACACAAATCAACTTTGTCCACCAGTGCCGGTGTGTAAGCTTGCAATACAACGATGCTGAAAATTTCAGCCCTGGTTGTATGTGTGTATCTATATGCGCGCGCACGCGTGTGTGTGTGCGTGTGTTGTGTAGTAAGGATGCAATTTGGAGACCTTTGGAAAGTCACTATGTGTCCTTCTTGCATCCGGGTTTTATATTCTGACTGGATTTCACTAATACACCAAAATCTTCAATTACAATGCTTTCTTACTCAATGATAATATCAAAATAGTCTAGGTCTCTCTTAAGTTATACTGCAGGACTATTAATCAATACATTAAGAAGTTCATAAGGTCGATGCAGTCCCCTCATATAGGCAAAAATTGTATATTTAAAAACTGACTGCATGTCCAACATGGTGTAGTCCCACGTGACTGATAACACGCTCATATTCTGCACATATTCCTATCAGATCGGGGTATAGGTCTACAAATGAACATTTGAAAATAGGCTCACACATACTCGTACGAGAGGTTTAATATGAAAATACATGGATTTCTATGTAATTTATATCACTAATATGTGTCTGCCTACAGTTTTCACATAGTACTGAATATGAGATATGTCAGTCTTGATCTTTATGCCTGAATGTGAATAATCTTTTATTCCTGAGGACAATAATTATTATCCTTCGCGAAATACTGGAATGAAAATGCTGGAATAGAAATCATATTTAAGAATTGGTTGCATACTTTACTTAGCAAATGGATTTTTTTATGGTATATGTGAAATAAACCGGAGTCAGAAATAGGTACTTTTATGCCAGCGTTTCGAACCTTGTCCGGGGATCGTCCGAAGGGGTTATAATGGTGAGCCAGTTTGATTTACCTTTATATACCAAGAACATGCGGTTTACTCGCAAAAGACCATGAAAACCCCGTCACGAGATCGGGCTATCCTCGTCCCTCCCATCCCAGGAATCGCTTGTGGCATAACACGAAACTCAGGAAGCCTCTTGGCTAGTACAGTGGTAGCGCGCCGGTCCCGGTAATAACGGGGTCGGCAGATCGAGGTTCGCCCTGGCCCGTGAGCTTAAGGTGTTTGCTGGGGAGGTTACTGCCGTGGCTGAGCACTACGATGGGGGATTGAGACTTGCCTCGGCTGACGGTCGGGGGCCCGTCGTGGCGTCTGTTCGGAACCTCGCCGCGGCGCAGAGGTCAGGAAAGACACTCACTCTTAGTAATGGCTCTCGACCGCTGTTCACCTCAGGATCTGAGGTGACTTGGACACTACTGTGTGTGATACCTCAGCTACTTCCAGGTATCGTCCCTGCATTGGTATACTATGGACAGTGTCTCCTACGTTCGTGTAAGAACAGTTTCGGACTCCCGACAAGGTGAGGTCCGAGCCAGCACCAGCCCTGCAAAAAAATAATAATAATAATAATAAATAAATAAGTAAATAAATAAAAATAAATGTGAACAAACGCTGGGGTCAAAGTACCTGTTTCTCAGTACCGTACATTATTTTACTTATACCATCATGGTTCCTGGATTCCTTTTTTTTTTTTTTTTTTTCTTTTTTTTGTAAATTCATCTTACATATTCTGTGTACCAAACTTTTCATATAAACATAATATCACCTCAGCTACCCGTGCTTCCAGATATAATATCTTTACATGAGTGTGATTGTGTGTGTGTGTGTGTGTGTGTGTGTGTGTGTGTGTGTGTGTGTGTGTGTGTGTGTGTGTGTGTGTGTGTGTGTGTGTGTGTGTGTGTGTGTGTGTGTGTGTGTGTGTGTGTGTGTGTGTGTGTGTGTGTGTGTGTGTGCGTGTGTGTATGTATATATGTGTGTGTACATGAGATATTGGCGAGGACATGTGTGTTTATTTGCATTTCACTAAGAGTTTATTCGCGAATAGGGAAAGTTTTTGAATTTCATTTTTGCTCACGTCATCGATATCTCTCCTTTTTCCGAAAACCTATTCGAAAAGTTTTAATTTCTCCGTGCGAGGGGATGTGAATAAAACTGATACGATATTCCATACCTTTTAGCATAACGTACGGGAAATTTTAGTTTGTAAATCTGCTACCATGCTCCTAAAATTATTACAAAAATGAATCGATACATATATATATATATATATATATATACATATATATATATGTATATATACATATATATATCTATATCTATATATATATATATATTATATATACACACATATAGAGGGAGAGAGAGAAAGAGAGAGAGAGAGAGAGAGTACAGGATCCATAGAAAGGCCCCGTTCAGTTTCAAATATTCATAACTTATTTTTGTAACAGAAAAATAATCGTATAGAAAGAATTAGACAATATTTTGGAATTTTCAAACTATAAACGAAATTTGTATCCGTATATACATTTAGGTGCTCTCTGGCCGTGCGAGTTAGAGCGTCACTACTCGCGGCGGAGGTCGAGGTGACGACACTACAAATCTTCCCGCCAGCGAGTTGGACCAAGGGCACGGTTCATTAAATTACAGGCTACAAAGTCCTCTGTAAGGGGTATCGTCATAGCTTCCTTATATGGGGGAGTTTCGTAACGTTAAACCTTTCACTCTCTTCATGTGGAACGCCTCGGAGGTTTTGTGTTCTCAGAAGTTGCGCATATCATTTCCATGAGCCCATTATCCTGTTTTACTTCTTAGACAAACGACGCACAGAGGAAACGCTATGAAGGTCCTTGACTTCGTAAGGAAACATCTTGCGAGTATGAGCTATCTAGAAGAAATATCAGGTGTTGATAATTTTATTTTTCTATTGGTCATCTCTACCAATATATATATACATATCTATATATATATATATATATATATATACATATTTATATATATATATGTATGTATACATATATATATATACATATATATATATATATATATATATATATATATATATATATATATAGAGACATTTATCAGTCATAGTTCACTTTAATTCTAAGCCATCAACATCGAGAATCTTGAGGAGGCATACATGCATAAATTAAAACGTAGTACAGCTAAGGACTCAAACCTCCACTAGTACGTGACAAGTGATAGTGACTTAACCATCCACCACCCTCGCCCATGTGTACTTCTGTTTGACCTTCTTCCTAAACACTGTGTTAGCTATCATCAACTCTCTAAACACATCTCCACTATTAACTCTCCACTATGATTTTTACCTGCCACTCCGCACTTCCCAACATCTCCATCTATTGGTTCACTCCCTCCTCTACCATTGAGATCTCCCAATTCTACTACATTGACATTCCTAACAAAACTCTACACACTGATAACTGCACATGGAAGAGGGTGGTGGATATAAGGGTGGTTGATAATGTATTAATAGACTATGTAGTGGCATTCAGGTAAAGAGTAGGAAGAGTTTTGGATGTCCATATTCACAGGGGAGTTAGTGGAGGAACATCAGATTATTTTTTATGGAAGGTACGTTGGGAATGTTGGATAGGTGGAGAGAGTAGAAAAGGGTGGAAGGCAGAGATAGGGTCAGAGCAAATGTTTAAATAAGAAGGAAAAGGAATAGAAGTGGAAGGAGAAACTGATAGATATAATGTATGCAATTTTTTTTTCTTGAAACCACGAGGAAATCAAAGATGCGTCCTTGTATGTTGTTTTTCACTGGAAAACAACACTATTCCACCGAGCTATTACAAAGCCAAAACCCAGTTCACTTGTAGATATGGAGACGATACAGAAAATGTCTGCTACCTTTGGAATTTGTCTGTGTATAGCTGGTACTACCTGTACGGGAAGTTGTAGTGAAAGAACAAGTTTCATAGACTCCCGGTTGCCGTTACTTGTTTTCACTCGCTTCATCCAAGACCTGACAAGCCAATCGGAAACCCGTATTATCCGTGGCTTTGACAACCCCAATTCACGGTTTTCAAAATACTCAGACACCCTTTTGTCCTTCTCTGACTCCCTCACCCTCTTACTCACTCTCTCCCTCACCGGCTCCCTCCCTCCCTCTCTCCCTCACTGCCTGTCTCCGGTTCTTTCTGTCGTTAGCGATGTCGCGCATTCTCACTTCCTTTTATTTTTTCTCTTTCATTTTGTTTCTCTTGGTCCTTCTCCTTCTCTCTCGTTCTCCCTCTCTCTCTCTGTCTGTCTGTCTTTCTCTCGCCTTGTATGTCTCATCCTATCTCTCCCTCTCTCTTTCCCTTTTATACGTTTATTTAATCTTCCTAACTTTTACTTTTTATCCCACCTGTGTTTTATAATTCTCTCTTGATCAACACTTGCCCTTTTTTTTATGTTACACGTTTTCCCCCTGCGTCTTCCTCTCTCTCTCTCTCTCTATATATATATATATATATATACATATATATATATATATAAATATATATATATATATCACAACAAAGTTATGTCGTAGCACATTTGTAAAATAATACTGGTGACCCACTTTCTTTATAGCAAAAGAAGAAATATAATCTGGTGACCATTGACCAGATTATATTTCTTCTTTTGCTATAAATAAAATGTTACCATCTACATTAGCGGTGGACAAAAGCCACCAAGCTCCATGCAACGCCGGAGATGTGACCTGAGCCACCAAGGCCCCCGCAATGCGCGTCGGACACGTGACCTGAGCCCCCGTCCCTTCTTGTTTGCCTCATTGTTTTAGTATAAATACACATTGTTCTCTACTCTGTAATTCATATCTGCTGAAGAGGATGACAGTAAGTGATCGAAATATACAGATCTCTATATCTTCGCTTATTCTTCTCCGAAAATGGATCACCAGTATTATATATATATAATATATATATATATATATATATAGGAGCACTTCTGCTTCCATATATATATATATATATGTGTGTGTGTGTGTGTGTGTGTGTGTGTGTGTGTGTGTGTGTGTGTGTGTGTGTGTGTGTGTGTGTGTGTGTGTGTGTGTGTGTGTGTGTGTGTGTGTGTGTGTGTGTGTGTGTGTGTGTGTGTGTGTGTGTGTGTGTGTGTGTGTGTGTGTGTGTGGTGTGTGTGTGTGTGTGTGTGTGTGTGTGTGTGTGTGTGTGTGTGTGTGTGTGTGTGTGTGTGCGTGTGCGCGTGTGCGTGCGTGTGTGTGTGTGTGTGTGTGTGTGTGTGTGTGTGTGTGTGTGTGTGTGTGTGTGTGTGTGTGTGTGTGTGTGTGTGTGTGTGTGTGTGTGTGTGTGTGTGTGTGTGTGTGTGTGTGTGTGTGTGTGTGTGTGTGGGTGTGTGTGTGTGTGTGTGTGTGTGTGTGTGTGTGTGTGTGTGTGTACACATATGGCACAAGTCGCTAGTAGCAAGTAGTAATTGAAACCTTCATGTTTGGCCGTCGCGAAGCTTTGAACTCAGATCTTTCTCCATTCAAATTCTCTTTCCTCTTTCTCCTTTTCTTTCCCTCTTTTCTTTGTCCTAGCCCCTTTAGTAAATGTATGACAAAGCTGAACGAACCCTGACTGTCTCGTCCCATAATGGTTATGATTTATAAGCCACTGAAAGCTAAGAACGTTTGGGTCTGCAACCGGGAAGCAAGCACGGGACTTAGAGATGCAAGACGTTCGTAACAATTTGCTTCCAAAAGTTAGAAATATGTTTATATATTTATAGTCTTCCTTTGATGTGGAAAGGATTTCTCTCAGCTGAATTAATCAATAAAGGTGTAAAGAATTTTTTTTACTCATTTGTTGCCTAGACGGTTTTCTTTATGTGAATAGAATCCCCTGGTGACAGAGAGAATAGACGACCTAATTTTTCAAACGCAGTATTTTTTCTTTCTTTCTCAATTTGAACTCTTCATTAGGTTGTGTTGCTTCAACGACAAGAGTAAATATCCCAAGTAATGTAACCGCAGTCTTTTCTGAAATTAGTTGATAGAGCTTTTTCCTTGAAGACCACATTTCTCTCTTTATGAAATTTTGGTTCTGTCTTTCGACAGACGAGTCTATTTTGACACAAAAGGACTAAGTGAGGCATGTGTCACAAAAATAAACAGTCACTATACTTAAAAGACTGATCCATGAGAACCACAATCCTCTCTTTAAGAAATTTTGGTTTTGGCTAACTTCAGACGATTCCAATCAAATTCAGGAGAACCTCTGGGCTAAGTGAAGCCCTTTTTCACAGATGTAATGCCTACATTGAAGTAAGATACGATCAGATGTGAAATCCAAGTATCCAAAAATGTGGTTCTCTTGTTGTGGTTGGCTGCGCTGGGGATATGTGGTTTCCATTATGGGGGAAAATATGTTAGGCGGAGTTTGCACGACACAAAACGGTGGGGTCGGATATCCCGGGTGGGGGGGGGGGAGATGGGGGAGGTAAGAGAGGGGAGGGAAGGGAGGGAGGGGGAGAGGGGGAGGGAAAGGAGGGAGGGGGAGAGGAGATAAATGGGAGGGAAGGGAGGGAGGGAGAGAGGAGATAGATGGGAGGGAAGGGAGGGAGGGGGAGAAGTAGAGGGAAAAAGGGGAGGGAGAAGGGGAAGGAAAGGAGGGAGGGGGAGAGGGAAAAGGAAGGGAAGGGAGGGGAGAGGGGAGAGGGGAGAGGGGGAGTTGAGGGGTGGGAGAGGGAAAAGGGAGAGAAGGGAGGGGGTAGGGGAGAGGGAAGGGAAGAGAGGGAGGGAGAGAGGAGGAGGGAAGGCAGGAAAGGGAAAAGTTTGAGGGGGAGGAAGAAAGGAAGGGGGAAGAGAAGAGATGAAGAAAGGGGGAGGGAAGGGAAGGGGAGATGAAGGAGGGAAGGAGATAGGAAGGTGGAGATGGATGACAAAGGAGGGAGAAGAGGAGAAAATAGGAGAGGTAGGGAGGAGAGAGAAAAAAAGAAAAGGGGAAACGTATTGTGGAAGAAAGGAACAGGGTAAAGGGGAAAGGAGAGAAAGAAAGAGGGAAGAGAGACAGAGGA
>NC_134777.1:13194110-13196610 GCF_046742065.1 Oratosquilla oratoria
ATATACTTTGACTGAAACGATTTGAAAAGGTGAACGATACATAATATGACTTCATAAAACGAGCGTTATATTTTGGAACATCACCTTAACCCTGAATACATATTTCTCTGAGATATCATATACAAAACGAAATCTAAAAAATCTACACTGGGTGACCGATATCTTCTGTGAACGTTTAATGAATTTCCTAATGTCGAACGTTCGTATTTCAAATATATTCTTTACGTTGTCATAATGTTTCACACATACTGTGCAGACAGACTCCAAATCTTATCAACAACTTTCTGTATCAAACCCTTCTCTATATGGAAAGGAGAAGACAGTAACTAAATGATATAAGAACAAGGAAGGAGAGACACGTATAAAAGAGTGAAGAAGGGATTTTGAAAGAGAGAGAAGATGGAGAAGAGAGGAGGAAGAGAGAAAAAGAGAAACCGTGACGGTGGTAAGTGTGGTGCAAACATCATGGAAAAGCAGCAAAATGCCAAAAGGGGGTGCGGGAGGGGAGAGGAGAGAGGAGAAAGGAGAGGAGGGAGGAGAGAGGAGAGAGGAGAGAAGAGAGGAAAGGGGAGAGGAGAGAGAGGAGAGGGGAGAGGAGAGAGGAGAGAGGAGAGAGGAGAGAGGAGAGAGGAGAGAGGAGAGAGGAGAGAGGAGAGAGGAGAGAGGAGAGAGGAGAGAGGAGAGAGGAGAGAGGAGAGGAGAGGAGAGAGGAGAGAGGAGAGAGGAGAGAGGAGAGAGGAGATGAGAGAAGAGAGCAAAGGGGAGAGGAGAGAGAGTAGAAGGGAGAGCAGAGGAGAGGAGAGGAGAGAGAGGAAAGGAGAGGAGAGAGGAGAGAGGAGAGGGGGAGAAGAGGAGAGGAGGTGGTGAGGAGAGGAGAGGAGAGAGGAGAAGAGGAGAGAGGAGAAGAGGAGAGAAGAGAAGAGAGGAAAGGGGAGAGGACAGAGAGGAGAGGGGAGAGGAGAGAGAAGAGGAGGGAGGAGAGAGGAGAGAGGAGAGAGGAGAGAGGAGAGGAGAGAAGAGAGGAAAGGGGAGAGAAGAGAGAGGAGAGGGGAGAGGAGAGAGGAGAGGAGGGAGGAGAGAGGAGAGAGGGGAGTAGAGAAGAGAGGAAAGGGGAGAGGAGAGAGAGGAGAGGGAAGAGGAGAGAGGAGAGAGGAGAGGAGGGAGGCGAGAGGAGAGAGGAGAGGAGAGAAGAGAGGAAAGAGGAGAGAAGAGAGAGGAGAGGGGAGAGGAGTGGACAGTGATAACATAACAAATCAGGACGTGAAAAAGTTTTTAGCAAAGAAAAACGAAGGGGAAGAGAGGGGGAAGGAGAGGAGAGAGGAGGGAGAGGGAAGACGAGAGAGGAGAGGAGAGAAGAGAGGAAATGGGAGAGGAGATAAAGGAAAGGGGAGAGGAGAGGACATTGAGAATAGGAGACGGAGAAGAGAGTACATGAAGGTAGAAAAGAGAAGGAGAGGAGAGGAAAGGGGAGGCGGGAGGGAAGAGAAGAGAGGAGAGAAGAGAGGAGAGGAGAGAGAAGAGAGAGTAAAGAAAAAGGGAGATGAGAGAGAGGGAGTGGAAATAGAAGACGGGAGAGTGAAGTGGATGGAAGAGGAAGGTGGAGAAGAGAAGGAGAGGACAGGGAGAGAGGAAAAAGAATGAGGAATGTGGGGAAAGGGGAGAGGAGGGGAGTGGAGGGGAGAGGAGGGGAGAGGAGGGGAGGGGAGGGGAGAGGAGGGGAGAGGAGGGGAGAGGAGGGGAGAGGAGGGGAGAGGAGGGGAGAGGAGGGGAGAAGAGGGTGATGGAAAGGCAAGGAGAACTGAAAATGACATAGATGGATAGTGAGGGAAGAGGGAGAAAATAAATCAAGAGAATGGAGAGAAATAAATAAAGATTAGGAAAAAGGAGAGGAATAGAATAGAGAGTAACGTCAGAAGAATTTAAAGGAAACGGGAAAAGAGAGAAGGAAGACAGAGAGGAAGAGGAACGGAAGAGAGGAGAACTAGGACAGAAGAAGAGAAAACAGGGAGAATACGGAAGAAGAAGAAAAGGAGAGAAAGACTGAGGAGAAACGTGATTGAGAAGCACAAGAGATGTGAGAGGAGAAACGAAGAAGAAAGGAGAGACAATTAGAGGATAAAAGGAGAAAATGTAGAGGGAACGATGTCACAAAAGAGAAAATAAGGAGATATGATGACGGATGAGAGGGTGAACATAAGAACATAAGAACATAAGAATAAAGGAGACTGCAAGAGACCATAAGGCCTACACTAGGCAGCTCCGTATCCATCACCACCTGTCGTCCCCATCCATAAAGTTGTCTAATCGTTTTTTAAAACAACTGGTAGTTTCAGCGCTTACTACATGGTTACTAAGTTTATTCCATTCATCGACCACCCTATTAGTAAACCAATTCTTGCCTATTTCCTTCTTAAATATAAATGTGTCTAGTCTAAACCCATTACTGCGAGTCCTGCCCTGTTGTTTTATTTTGATGACCTTGTTTGCATCTCCCTTGTTA
>NC_134777.1:13201610-13221610 GCF_046742065.1 Oratosquilla oratoria
TGGCGCTAGACCGAACAAGATAATATAATTTCAAACTTTATCTAACTAACCTTTACTAACATCTAAAACAGACGGCGAAAATGCATTTGAAAAAAAAATCAAATTTTACTTTGGTGTCTTCAATGTATGGATCAAAACATACCTACTCTTAGGAAGCACTCAAGGGGAAAATTCTTTTGGGGAAAAAAATAGAAGAGAAAATTGACAGGACCCGAGGTGTGAGAAGCTGATGGAATGCAAGAGTGGGAAATGGATTAAAGGGATAATTGGGTTGGATTTCAGAAGGAATTTTTGGACCTGAAATCCGAAGGGTAGATTACGAGGCGACATCTGAGACAGTGTTAGCACTGGTCCGAACCCAAAATTTCGAGAAGAACGAAAAATAGTTTGACAAAAGATTCGAAAAGAAAGGAATCTTTGAGAAGGAAAATTCATGAAGAAAGGAGAATTGGGAAATGTATGGAAAGGTTTGGATGAAGCTGAAATATTGGAAAAATTTAGACAATAATAATAAGTGTTGGTGAAAATAGATTCAATTTGGAAGTAGGTAGAAACAACTTTGCCAACCGTGTAGTTAATGAATGGAATAAACTTCCTGCACAGGTAGTGCAATGTAGTTCAGTTCGAAGCTTTAAGAATCATTTAGATAAACACCTAAGCAAGATGCTGTAATGATTATAATTTATTTTATGTTATTTGTTTTTGTTTTGTTATCATTTGTCTGTCTGATCTTTATTTATTATTAGTTATATGTCAATTTATTATTATTTACTATTTACCTGTTTGTTTATTATTTAACTATACCTATGCATTTATTTATGCATTTTATTTGTTATTTACATTATTATAGTTTTTATTTATTATTCTATTATTATTATGGGTTTTTTCGCATCCGACCTAGATATGGACCAAAAGGTCTCCTGTCGGCATGCTCCGCCTTTGTAATCCTTTGTAATCCTTTGTAAAAATGAAAAAGAAATTATTTAAGACAGAAAACATGATCAATAAAAATCCCATTGGTTAAACTTTTTTCAAGTGAAAAGATCTATATAGCTTTAGAGAGAAAATGTATAACAATGCTTGAATGATGTTATGTAAATATCATATAAATGATACAGTTTAGCTGATCTCGCATTTAATTTATTTACAAAATAAACTGTTTCTGATTGGAAATCGTATCCAAGACAAAACATGAAGCAAAAGAGAAAAAGAGAGAGAAAGAGGAAAAAAAAGAGAAATAAATATGAAAGATGAAAACGTATAAACACAAAAGACATAAAATAAAAAACAGATCAAACGTAGCAACTTTGATTCTTCTATATATGTGAGCCGGTTAAAGTTGCGAAATGACATCTAGAATATGTGCGCTTCGGCTGTTATAATGACATTAACTTAAGTATAACATCACAACAAAGTAATGTCGTAGCACATGGGTAAAATAATACTAATGACCCACTTTCGTAGAAGAATGCTACCCTCTACATTAACAGTGGACAAAATCCACCAACGTCCACATAGCGCCGAACACGTGACCTGAGTCCCCGTCCATACCTGCTCACCTCACTACTTTTGTATAAATATATGCTTTTCTCCGTTCTGTAATCATATCTGCTGAAGAGGATCACAGACAGTGATCGAAATATACGGATCTTTTTATTTTCACCTATTCTCCGAAAGTGGGCCATTAGTATTAAGTACAACATGTCTACTTTGAGACCATTGCTCTGATTGACACCATATGTTTCTATTCAGCTTTGAAAATCCCTATTCCATATTAGAATTGAATGCGTCCTGATTAAAGAGAGGTTGTGAGTCTCAGTATCAATATATAGGTTAAGATTTCACATAGTCTCTGAAACCTGTACATAAGAATATAAGAACATAAGAATGAAGGAGACTGCAAGAGACCATAAGGCCTACACTAGGCAGTGCAATGTAGTTCAGTTCGAAGCTTTAAGATTCATTTAAATAGATACCTAAGCAAGATGCTGTAATGACTGTTATTTATTCTATATAATCTATTTGTTTGTTATTATTTGTCGGTTTGTTTGTTATTTGCTTGATATTCATTTATTATTAGTTATATGTTAATTTATTATTATTTACTATTTACCTGTTTGTTTATTAACTATAGCTATATACTTATTTGTTCATTTTATTTATTATCATTTATATTATTATAATTTTTATTTTGTTATTTGTTTATCATTATTATTTTTTTCACATTCGACCTATTTATGGACCACAAGGTCTCCTGTCGGCACGCTCCGCCTTTGTAATCCTTTGTAATCGGAAGCGTACAGGCCTCGTATCCTGTTAATCGTGTGTTCGAATACCAAACTCCTCTCCGATTCTCAGCTGCGACTGTTACCTACTCTAATTGCCCAAGCACATAGGGCAAAGGTGACGGCTTCGGCCGCAGCAACGCGTCTCGTGGCCTAAGCTCCTCATCTTATTTTTCCTATGAACATGTTTTAGACTGTATGATTCGATTTATATACTGAAACCTATGGCACAGACAGAATGCCTTCATCGAGGATAAAATAAATACTTTCTTGGATATGCTGGGCGTATTGATTAACCCAAAACTACTTCTAAAAAAAAAAAAAAAACGAACCAAATATGCGATGCAAGATCGATAGAGTAAAGATGTTTTTTCAAAAGAATTCCAGAGAATTTAACGAGGAAATATGAAATTATTTAGAAAGATATTGACGGGAACTGAGGCGTGAGAATTTGATGAAATGCAAGAATGAGAATCATGGATTAGGGAGATAATTGGGAGCGATTTGGGAAGTGTTTTTGGAAATGAAATCTGAAAGATGCAGAGGAGGACATGGAACTCAAATTTTCGTGAAGAGATTTCCGAGGACAGAAATTTTGAAAAGACATGAAAAGATCTGAAAAAAAAGAGATGAAACATTAAAGGAAGTTAGACGATAATTGATGATGATGATGATGATGATGATGATGATGATGATGATGATGATGATGATGATGATGATGATGATGATGATGATGATGATGATGATGATGATGATGATGATGATGATGATGATGATGATGATGATGATGATGATGATGATGATGATGATGATGATGATGATGAAAGGTATGATGATGGTGATACAAGATTGTTACTAATGTGATTCATTATGAAAAGGTTTTTGGTTTTAGGTTAAAAGATCAGGGAAGTCTCAAAGATGTGCTGTTGTTATGGGACGTTATTTACCAGCGCTTCTATCCTTGTGGTCAAATTTGCGCCGCTGCTGTGTGTCTTAGTGAACGTTTTGCCCTGTGCGATTATCGTTCAACGATGATCGTCCACGATTCAATGATGGTCACCAAACAATTGTCTAGAGCCGTGGTTCTCAACCTAGGGGTCTGTGGACAACTATGGGTCCAAAGAAAGTCCTAAGTGGGTCCAAAAAATCGAAATCTAGTAACAGTTATCGGATGCATAGAGCTTTTACTCAGTGTTGAAGTGGCCTACAGAAAGTTAAGGAACAGCAATACATAAATATAGGAGACATAAGGAAAAGGTTGAGAGCACAAAATTTTTGTTTTTGAATGTGAATGTTTTACTTCGAGCTGCAAAGTACGATGCTGATCACTTTAACCGGGGCAGTGGACGAGATGCAGGGATGACCCGTCATCCAGGAGGAGCCAATATGAGAGGGAAGGAGTGGATTGAATGGAAGTGGAATGGGAGTGGATTTTATGCCTTTGCTTTTTGGCTACCTACCTTGTGAGGATGAAAAAGGCGTTGGTATATGTATGTACCAAGGCGTTTACCCAAATAGGATACCAAGTATGAAGATACAGCCGCCAATGGCTGTGGTAGGCTATGACCACACCGAGCAAAACGTACTTTTAGAGATAGAAATAGTCATACAAGTGAGAAGGGGGGTTGGGGTTTGGGGGTGAGGGGTGGATCAAATGCTGGCGTAAAGTTCTATAAATAGCATCATATATATATATATATATATATATATATATGCATATATCTTTTTTCAACCACAAATCACTTTTAATTCCATGCCATCGCAGTCGAGACTGAGAGTCGCTCGATGGAGGCATCCGTTGGAAATTGAAACGTGGACGAGCCGAGGATTCGAACCCAGCTATCCCGTAACAAAGTTACAGTGACGTAGCCCAATACGCTATCAAGAGAGATTGTGGTTGAAAAAGATATTAATTGATCACTGGGAACGATTCAGTGTGTATTTGTATATATATATATATATATTTATATATATATATATATATATATATATATATATATATATAAGGTCATAACACTGGTGTCATTGTGACAAATGAAATGTTGGATGAACACATCGAACAGTTGGAGAGAATGGGAATAAAAATAAACGAAAAGACACACAAGAGGAAAGAGAGAAGAGAAGAGAAGAGAAGAGAGGAGAAGAGAAGAGAAGAGAAGAGAAGAGAAGAGAAGAGAAGAGAAGAGAAGAGAAGAGAAGAGAAGAGAAGAAGAAGAGAAGAGAAGAGAAGAGAAGAGAAGAGAAGAGAAGAGAAGAGAAGAGAAGAGAAGAGAAGAGAAGAGAAGAGAAGAGAAGAGAACAGAACAGAACAGAACAGAACAGAACAGAAGCGAAGAGAAGAGAAGAGAAGAGAAGAGAAGAGAAGAGAAGAGAAGAGAAGAGAAGAGAAGAGAAGAGAAGAGAAGAGAAGAGAAGAGAGGAGAAGAGAAGAGAAGAGACGAGAGGAGAAGAGAAGAGAAGATATGAGAAGAGAAGAGAAGAGACGAGAGGAGAAGAGAAGAGAAGAGACGAGAGGAGAAGAGAAGAGAAGAGAAGAGAAGAGAAGAGAAGAGAAGAGAAGAGAAGAGAAGAGAAGAGAAGAGAAGAGAAGAGAAGAGAAGAGAAGAGAAAAGAAGAGAAGAGAAGAGAAGAGAAGAAGAGTGGAGAAGAGAAGAGAAGAGAAGAGAAGAAAAGAGAAGAGAAGAGAAGAGAAGAGAAGAGAAGAGAAGAGAAGAGAAGAGAAGAGAAGAGAAGAGAAGAGAAGAGAAGAGAAGAGAAGAGAGAAGAGAAGAGAAGAGAAGAGAAGAGAAGAGAAGAGAAGAGAAGAGAAGAGAAGAGAAGAGAAGAGAAGAGAAGAGAAGAGAAGAGAAGAGAAGCGAAGAGAAGCGAAGAGAAGCGAAGAGAAGAGAAGAGAAGAGAAGAGAAGAGAAGAGAAGAGAAGAGAAGAGAAGAGAAGAGAAGAGAAGAGAAGAGAAGCGAAGCGAAGAGAAGCGAAGAGAAGCGAAGAGAAGAGAAGAGAAGAGAAGAGAAGAGAAGAGAAGAGAAGAGAAGAGAAGAAAAGAAAAGCGAAGAGAAGCGAAGAGAAGAGAAGAGAAGAGAAGAGAAGAGAAGAGAAGAGAAGAGAAGAGAAGCGAAGAGAAGAGAAGAGAAGAGAAGAGAAGAGAAGAGAAGAGAAGAGAAGAGAATTACCTAATAAACAGCATTGCAGAAGCACAAGCAGAAAAAAAAAACACAGTTGGACAAAAATCCGGTGAAAAGCACTAGAGGTAATGGAAGAATCAAATTCAATTAGAGAACAAGTGAGCGTGTAATCATGAACCCGCACTACTCATGTGGATAGCCAGAACATAGAATTCTAGTCTTTTTCTAGTTTAGGATCAGGTACCACTGGCGTAGCTTAACATACTGTGGGCGTCATCAGACTGTAGGCATCTTAAATGGAAAATATACTCGTATGTACGTATATGTTCGCACGCAAGGGTGTGTGTGTGTGTGTGTGTGTGTGTGTGTGTGTGTGTGTGTGTGTGTGTGTGTGTGTGTGTGTGTGTGTGTGTGTGTGTGTGTGTGTGTGTGTGTGTGTGTGTGTGTGTGTGTGTGTGTGTGTGTGTGTGTGTGTGTGTGTGTGTGTGTGTGTGTGTGTGTGTGTGTGTGTGTGTGTGTGTGTGAGAGAGAGAGATTCACCATTCACCATGGTCTTGGATCATGTGTTGGACTCGTGATCGACAGTTATTAACCTCCCGGATGAGAGCTCAGGGCTCGTATGACCGATCTATGGGTAATACTGTGACCTTACACGCACACACACACCCAACTCCCCGCCCACGAGAGTTAGAGTAACACCCCGTAGCGCAGCGATACTAAAATTATTTCAGCCCTGGGCGGGAGTCGAACACGGGCCGTCGGAGTGGCAGGCGGTCCGGGTGTATGTGTGTGTTTTTGTGTGTGTTATATAGTTATATAAGCATATATTGTGACAGACCTTGAATAACTTTATTCATCTCATCCTGTTCAAGTCTGATCCTTTACCCACTTCACAAACTTGCTAAAGCTGCCTTAACTGTGTGGCAACAAAATCAATAGTGCGTGGTTCCCCACTAAAGGGATTCAGAGTCGTTGAAGGCATCGGAAATAGATTAATGCCTTAGATAGGATTGATCGCAACAAGGAAACCAAATATTTCTTTGTGCTTTTTCTTTAAATGACGCCACATTTTATTCAATTTAAATAGGGACCCTTAAGATTGGCTGGCATTTGCACATATCTTCTATGAGAATTATCTGATGAGGAGCATACGCCATGAGGCGCGTAGCTGCAGTCGAAGCCTTGACCTGAGCACTAGTATGCGCTTAGGGACTGTTGGAGCAGATAGCAGTCACTGCTGGGAATGCGAGAGTAGTACAGGACTCGAACCCGTGAATAGAAAGATGAGAAATTAACACGTTTTCGATTGTGCCACTGGTGAAGGATCCATTGAAAAATAATTTTGTGATTAAAAGAAAGAAAAATAATTAACCGCGGATATAAAGAAGAGGCCGCGATTAAAGAATGAATGAAAGAATAAAGAATAAGAAAATATTGTTTTAGTTCATTGATGTTTTCAATAGAATTTACGAAGCTTCATTCAGATAGGAACGGCTGTCAAGGTCATTTAAATCACTTTGATTAATCTCCTTATGCCAATTCTAGAGCGTATTTTGTTCTAATCCGTAAATGTACTCTACCTAAAACTCACCACCCCAATCCAACACAGAGAATTGAGAAACCGGTGGTAGAGCAAAGCTCTGTCAGTTGCTGCAAGCCGCTGGGTTTTCGAATATTTTTCTTTGTGTCAGAGGGCGATTTTATTCATCTAGAAGGAGGTCCTTTGTCAGTTAAAGGGGTTTGTATACGAAGTCTAAGCAAATACCAAGCGATTTTAGTCAGTTAAATGAGACGTTGTTCGTGGGGGTAATGGGGCTTCGGACGCAAAACGTGAGTCGCCCAAAGTTCTCCAGTTTTTGGTACCCCAAGAGTCTTTGTCCCTTTTTTGCTGACACGTAGAAAAGTTGAGGTAGAAGTTGAGAGTGGACTATGGAAGCATGGGGTAGAGGGGTGGCCGTGGGGTAGGGGGGGGGGTGAGAGAAAAACAAAGAGATTGGGATGGAAGGAAGGGCTATAAGGATAAAGTAATAAAGGATAGAAAAACATTTTTCTTTATATTTATTTCTTGAATGACGCCAGATTTTATTTAGCTTAAATGGGAACCCTTAACTGAATGACTTTGGTGAGGGAATAGGATTCGGAAAAGAAAGTGGAACGGGAAAAATAAGAAGAAGAAGAATTGGACAAGGGGGAGGAAGAGGAAGAGGAAGAGAAGGAGGAGGAGGAGAAGGAGGAGGAAAGGGAGGAGGAGGAGGAGAAGGAGGAGAAGGAGGAAGAGGAGAAGGAGGAGGAGGAAGTGGAACAGGATAGATAAGAAGAATTGGACAAGGGGGAGGTAGAGAAAGATAAAGAGGAGGAGGAGGAAGAAGAGAAAGAGGAGAAGGAAAAGGAAGAGGAGGAGGAAGAGGAGGAGGAGGAGGAAGAGGAGGAGAAGGAAGAGGAGGAGAAGGAGGAGGAGGGGAAGAGGAGGAGGAGGAGAAGGAGGAGGAGGGGAATAGGAGGAGGAGGAGGAGGAGGAGGAGGACGAAGAGGAGGAAGAGAAGGAGGAATAGGAGGAGGAAGATGAGAAGAAGGAGGAGGAGGAAAAGGAGGAGGAGGAGGAAGAAGAGGGGGAGGAAGAAGAGGAGGAGGAGGAGGAGGAGGAAGAGGAGAAAGAGCAAGAGGAGGAGGAAGTGGAGGAGGAGGAGGAGGAGGAAGAGAAGCAGAAGGTGAAAATGAGGTTGAAATGAAGGAAGGAATTAGGGCGAGTGGTAATTTCAATATCAAAGGTTACCCCGCGACACGGAATGAATTGGAATAAAATGAGAAGGGAGGAGGAGGAGGAGGAGGAGAAGATGAAGTAGGAGGAGGAAGAGGAGGAATAGGTGGAGAAGTAGGGGAAGGAGAAGAAGGAGGAGGACGAGTAAGGGGAGGAGGAGGAGAAGAAGATGAAGTAGGAGGAGGAACAGGAAGAATAGGTGGAGAAGTAGGGGAAGGAGGAGGAGGAGGAAGAGGACGAGGAGGGGGAGGAGAAGGAGAATAAGACGAAGTACGAGGGGGAAGAGGAGGAATAGGTGGAGAAGTAGGGAGAGGAGGAGGAGGAGGACGAATAGGGGAGGAGGAGGAGAAGAAGACGAAGTAGGAGGAGGAAGAGGAGGAGTAGGTGGAGAAGTAGTAAAAGGAGGAGGAGGAGGACGAATAGGGGAGGAGGAGGAGAAGAAGACGAAATAGGAGGAGGAAGAGGAGGAATAGGTGGAGAAGTAGGGGAAGGAGGAGGAGGAGGAGGACGGATAGGGGGAGGAGGAGGAGAAGAAGGACGAAGTAGGAGGAGGAGGAGGAGGAATAGGTGGAGAAGTAGGGGAAGGAGGAGGAGGAGGAGGAGGAGGAGGACGGATAGGGGGAGGAGGAGGTGAAGAAGACGAAGTAGGAGGAGGAACACAAAGGAACACAAAGGAAGAACAAACAACAGCAGGCCTACTGGCCCTAACGAGGCTGTTTGTGTTAACTAAACTACACTACAGTTAAGGAAACAGGGCAACTAGGCGATAGAAGATGAACTAATACTACTGCTATCACTATCCTATCCTATTAATCCAATTATGATTAAATGTCTGGTTGTCATATCTTTTATTGCAAAGGATGATATTTTATCTGCGGATTAGATTCCAAGTATTTGTCTAAGCGATTTTTAAATGTTGTTATCGTGTTACTTTCAAACTAACATTACTGCTATCACTATCCTATCCGATTAATCCAATTATGATTAAATGTCTGATTGTCATATCTTTTATTGCAAAGGATAATATTTTGTCTGCGGATTAGATTCCAAGCATTTGTCTAAGCGATTTTTAAATGTTGTTATCGTGTTACTTTCGACGACAGTGGGAGGTAACGAATTCCACACGTTAACAACCCGGTTAAAGAAGAAGTGCTTACTTTCGTTCGTAGAGAATCTTTTGCCAATTACTTTGAAATCGTGGCGTCTTCTTGTATTTGATTGGTCTAATAAGAAGTAATCTTTGACATTAATGTTGTCAAAGCCTTTGAACATTTTAAAAACCTCAATCAAATCTCCTCGCATTCTTCTTTTTGAGAGGGAGAACAAGTTTAGATTTTTCAGTCTTTCTTCATACGGCAGATTTCTCAGCCTTGGTATCATTTTGGTCACTCTCCGTTGTACTCTTTCTAGTTTGTTAATATCTTTCTGGTAGTATGGGGACCAAAATTGTACACAGTATTCTAGATGGGGACGAACCAAGGAGTTATAGAGGTTTAGCAATATTTTTTCTGATTTATTTTCGAAGATTCTTCCGATGAAGCCAACTAATTTGTTTGCTGTTTTAACAACTTCTGAGCAATGTTGACTTGGCTTCAAATCATTTGATATTAAAACCCCTAGATATTTTTCTTTAGTTACTGAATCCAGTATTTCGCCATTCATTTGGTATTGGATGTGATCGTTGTTACCTCCAATGTGCATAACTTTACATTTGTTAACGTTAAATTTCATTTGCCACTTGCTAGCCCAACTTGATAATTTATCTAGATCGGATTGTAGAGTTTCTTTCTCTTTGGTGGTTATTACTTTACCGGCAATTTTTGTGTCATCAGCAAATTTTGATACTTTGCAGAGGAGGCCGTCATCTAGATCATTTATATATATTAAGAACAAGACGGGTCCCAAAACTGACCCTTTTAACGTCGAGCCAGCTAGATGATGCCCCGTTAATTACGACCCTCTGTTTCCGCTCTGAGAGCCAATCTTTAATCCAGTTGTGGATATTACCAGAAATGCTGTGCATTTTTAATTTGTCGAGCAATCGTTTGTGGGGGACTTTATCGAATGCCTTCTGAAAATCTAGATAGATTATATCAACAGATCTACATTCCTCGTATTTGTTAAAGACGTCATGAAAAAAGTCAAGGAGATTAGTTAGACATGAGCGTTTGCTTCGGAAGCCATGTTGTGAATCTTTCATAATCTTATTTTCTTCTAAAAAATTTACTACGCTGTCACGGATAATTGTCTCTAGCAGTTTGCACACAATCGAAGTTAGGCTAATCGGTCTGTAGTTGCCTGGTTGTGATTTGTCCCCTTTCTTGAATATTGGTGTTACGTTAGCACATTTCCAATCTGATGGGACTTTACCGAGTGCTAATGATCTGTTGAAGAGGATGCACAAGGGTTTACCGATTTGATTTTTGACTTCTTGCAGAATTCTAGGTGAAATTTTGTCAGGTCCCGGGGCTTTATTCATTTTGAGCTTATCAATCACTTGTACGACATCCCTTTCTGTAATTATGAGTTGATTTAAAGCGTTTTGGCACATTGTATGTTCTGGTGGCTGATACACTGAGCAATCTTCGTCTGTGAAGACGGATGCAAAAAAAAATTTAAGGATTGAGGCCATCTCATTTTCATCATCCGTATGTTTTCCTTCATCGTCATTTAATGGTCCAATGCCGCAGGTGAGCGTTTTCTTCTTATTCGCATAACTATAGAATTCTTTAGGGTTCGACTTGCTTGCCTCAGCAATATATTCTTCAAGATCTTTCTTACTACGCTTTATCAGTGTATTTGTTTCGCGGCGAATTCTGTCTAGTGTTAGTTTATCGTCTTGGCTTTTAGTTGATAAATACTTTTTGTACGCACTCTTTTTACGAGAGAGGTTGTTACTAATTTCCCTATTCCACCACTTTGGTTTATCTGTTCCCGGGCGCCTCTCACGATAGGGAACACAGAGACTTACAGCATTGTTTAGGTCCTTGATGAAGTTTTCCCACGCTTTATCAATATCAGTCTCGTTCAAAGTTGTACTCCAGTCTAAGTTTTCTAGTAATGATCGAAGTCTATTGAAATTAGCTCCACGGAAGTCGGGTACTTTTTCTTTGCTGGTCTTAGATAAATTGGCTTCCATTTTAATTTTGAATGTGATGGTACGATGATCACTAGTGCTGAATAGTGGGCCTATATTAACTTCGTTTACAAGATTTTCTGTTGTAGAGAATATTAGGTCAAGGATGTTATCTCCTCGGGTAGGGCTGTTTACGCCTTGGTGGAGGCCACTTTCCAGTAAGTTACTATACAAGTCTCGTCCTGTATGCGAACTCAAATCTTCACCCCATCTCTTCACCGGTAAGTTAAAGTCTCCCATGATGACTGTCTCGCAGCGTTGGTTAGTTTCTACGATTAGATCGAATAATTTTTCGTCATTTACTAGTAGCTGACCCGGTGGTCTATAAACAAGTCCAATTATTACTTTAGATTTACTGCAATTGGTTCTTATTTCAACAAACAATATATCAACATTTGTTACTGTTTCTGTTTTTAACAATGATGGTTGGAGGGAGTTATGGACATACAAGATTACTCCACCACCTATTCTATTTTCTCTTTCGCAGCTGAAAATTGTGTAGCCTGACAAACAGTATTCCGCTATAAAGTCTCGACTTGATGTGTCCAACCATGTCTCTGTTACTCCTATCACGTGATAGTTGCCTGTCGCTCCGAGAATCTCTAGATCTTCGAACTTGTTTCGTATGCTGCGAGCATTAACGTAACATAGATTGATATCTGACACTTTTCTGTTTTGCTCTATTACGGGGATGTTGATGGGGGCTCCGCTGATGAGTTTTTTCTTCTGATGTCGGTCAGGTTGTTGTTGAAGAGGAGGAATAGGTGGAGAAGTAGGTGAAGGAGGAGGAGGAGGACGAATAGGGGAGGAGGAGGAGAAGAAGACGAAGTAGGAGGAGGAAGAGGAGGAATAGGTGGAGAAGTAGGGGAAGGAAGAGAAGGAAGAGGACGGATAGGGGGAGGAGGAGGTGAAGAAGACGAAGTAGGAGGAGGAAGAGGAGGAGTAGGTGGAGAAGTAGGGGAAGGAGGAGGAGGTGAAGAAGACGAAGTAGAAGGAGGAAGAGGAGGAGTAGGTGGAGAAGTAGGGGAAGGAGGAGGAGGACGAATAGGGGAGGAGGAGGAGAAGAAGACGAAGTAGGAGGAGGAAGAGGAGGAATAGGTGGAGAAGTAGGGGAAGGAGGAGGACGAATAGGGGAGGAGGAGGAGAAGAAGACGAAGTAGGAGGAGGAAGAGGAGGAATAGGTGGAGAAGTAGGGGAAGGAGGAGGAGGAGGAGGACGGATAGGGGGAGGAGGGGGAGAAGAAGACGAAGAAGGAGGAGGAAGAGGAGGAGTGGGTCGAGAAGTAGTGGAAGGAGGAGGAGAAGGTGGACGGATAGGGGGAGGAGGAGGTGAAGAAGACGAAGTAGGAGGAGGAAGAGGAGGAATAGGTGAAGTAGGTGAAGGAGGAGGACGAATAGGGGAGAAGGAGGAGGACAAATAGGGGAGGAGGAGGAGAAGAAGGCGAATTAGGAGGAGGAAGAGGAGGAATAGGTGGAGAAGTAGGGAAAGGAGGAGGAGGCGGAAGAAGACGAGGAGGGGGAGGAGGAGAAGAAGAATACGAAGTAGGAGGAGGAAGAGGAGGAATAGGTGGAGAAGTAGGAAAAGGAGGAGGAGGAGGACGAATAGAGGAGGAGCAGGAGAAGAAGACGAAGTAGGAGGAGGAAGAGGAGGAGTAGGTGGAGAAGTAGGGGAAGGAGGAGGAGGAGGAAGACGAGTAAGGGGAGGAGGAGGAGAAGACGAAGTAGGAGCAGGAAGAGGAGGAATAGAGAAGTAGGGAAAGGAGGAAGAGAAGGAGGACGAGTAAGGGGAGGAGGAAGAGAAGAAGACGAAGTAGGAGGAGGAAGAGGAGGAATAGGTGGAGAAGTAGGGGAAGAAGGAGGAGGAGGACGAATAGGTGAGGAGGAGAAGAAGGAGACGAAGTAGGAGGAGGAAGAAGTGGAGTAGGTGGAGAATTAAGGGAAGGAGGAGGAGGAGGAGGACGAATAGGGGAGGAGGAGGAGGAGAAGACGAAGTAGGAGGAGGAAGAGGAGGAATAGGTGGAGAAGTAGGGGAAGGAGAAGGAGGAGGAGGACGGATAGGGGGAGGAGGAGGAGAAGAAGACGAAGTAGAAGGAGGAAGAGGAGGAATAGGTGGAGAAGTAGAGGAAGGAGGAGGAGGAGGAAGAGGACGAGGAGGGGGAGGGGGAGGAGAAGACGAAGTAGGAGGAGGAAGAGGAGGAATAGGTGGAGAAGTAGGGGAAGAAGGAGGAGGAGGACGAATAGGGGAGGAGGAGGAGAAGAAGACAAAGAAGGAGGAGGAAGAGGAGGAATAGGTGGAGAAGTAGGGGAAGGAGGAGAAGGAGGAGGACGGATAGGGGGAGGAGGAGGAGAAGAAGACGAAGTAGGAGGAGGAAGAGGAGGAATAGGTTGAGAAGTAGGAAAAGGAGGAGGAGGAGGACGAATAGGGGAGGATGAGGAAAAGAAGACGAAGTAGGAGGAGGAAGAGGAGGAGTAGGTGGAGAATTAGGGAAGGGGGAGGAGGAGGAGCACGAATAGGGGAGGAGGAGGAGAAGAAGACGAAGTAGGAGGAGGAAGAGGAGGAATAGGTGGAGAAGTAGTGGAAGGAGGAGGAGGAGGAGGGCGGATAGGGGGAGGAGGAGGAGAAGAAGACGAAGTAGGAGGAGGAAGAGGAGGAATAGGTGGAGAAGTAGAGGAAGGAGGAGGAGGAGGAAGAGGAGGAGGAGGAGGAAGAATAGGGGAGGAGGAGGAAAAGAAGACGAAGTAGGAGGAGGAAGAGGAGGAATAGGTGGAGAAATAAGAAGGAGGAAGAGGAGGAGGAAGGATAGGGAGGAAGAGGAGGAGAAGAAGACGAAGTAGGAGGAGGAAAAGTACGAATAGGTGGAGAAGTAGGAAAAGGAGGAGGAGGAGGACGAATAGGGGAGGAGGAGGAGAAGAAGAAGAAATAGGAGGAGGAAGAGTAGGTATAGGTGGTGAAGGAGAGGAAGGGGGAGGAGGAGGAGGACGGATAGGGGGAGAAGGAGGAGAAGAAGACGAAGTAGGAGGAGGAAGAGGAGGAATAGGTGGAGAAGTAGGGGAAGGAGGAGGAGGAGGAAGAGGACGAGGAGGGGGAGGAGGAGGACAAGAAGAAGACAAAGTAGGAGGAGGAAGAGGAGGAATAGGTGGAGAAGTAGGGGAAGGAGGAGGAGGAGGACGAATAGAGGAGGAGGAGCACAAAAAGGGGAGGAGGAGGAGAAAAAGACGAAGTAGGAGGAGGAAGAGGAGAAATAGGTGGAGAAGTAGGTGAAGGAGGAGGAGGAGGAGCAGGAAGACCGATAGGGGGAGGAGGAGGAGAAGAAGACGAAGTAGGAGGAGGAAGAGGAGGAATAGGTGGAGAAGTAGAGGAAGGAGGAGGAGGAGGACGAATAGGGGGGGGGCGGAGAAGAAGACGAAGTAGGAGGAGGAAGAGGAGGAGTAGGTGGTACGTAGGGGAAGGAGGAGGAGGAGGAGCACGAATAGGGGAGGAGGAGGAGAAGAAGACGAAGTAGGAGGAGGAAGAGGAGAAATAGGTGGAGAAGTAGGGGAAGGAGGAGGAGGAGGAGGACGGATAGGGGGAGGAGGAGGAGGAGCAGGACGGATAGGGGGAGGAGGAGGAGAAGAAGACGAAGTAGGAGGAGGAGGAGGAGGCTGAGGTGGAGAAGTAGGGGCAGGCGGAGGAGGAGGAGGACGGATAGGGGGAGGAGGAGGTGAAGAAGACGAAGTAGGAGAAGGAAAAGTAGGAATAGGTGGAGAAGTAGGGGAAGGAGGAGGAAGAGGACGAATTGGGGAGGAGGAGGAGTAGTAGACGATGTAGGAGGAGGAAGAGGAGGAGTAGGTGGAGAAGTAGGGGAAGGAGGATGATGATGAAGAGGACGAATAGGGGAGGATGAGGAAAAGAAGACGAAGTAGGAGGAGGAAGAGGAGGAGTAGGTGGAAAATTAGGGAAGGAGGAGGAGGAGGAGCACGAATAGGGGAGGAGGAGGAGAAGAAGACGAAGTAGGAGGAGGAAGAGGAGGAATAGGTGGAGAAGTAGTGGAAGGAGGAGGAGGAGGAGGGCGGATAGGGGGAGGAGGAGGAGAAGAAGACGAAGTAGGAGGAGGAAGAGGAGGAATAGGTGGAGAAGTAGAGGAAGGAGGAGGAGGAGGAAGAGGAGGAGGAGGGGGAGGAGGGGGAGGAGGAGGAGAAAAAACGAAGTAGAAGGAGGAAGAGGAGGAATAGGTGGAGAAGTAGGAGAAGGAGGAGGAGGAGGAGGACGAATAGGGGAGGAGGAGGAGAAGAAGACGAAGTAGGAGGAGGAAGAGGAGGAATAGGTGGAGAAATAAGAGAAGGAGTAGGAGAAGGAGGACGGATAGGGGGAGGAGGAGGAGAAGAAGACGAAGTAGGAGGAGGAAAAGTACAAATAGGTGGAGAAGTAGTAAAAGGAGGAGGAGGAGGACGAATAGGGGAGGAGGAGGAGAAGAAGACGAAGTAGGAGGAGGAAGAGTAGGAGTAGGTGGAGAAGTAGTGGAAGGGGGAGGAGGAGGAGGACGGATAGGGGGAGAAGGAGGAGAAGAAGACGAAGTAGGAGGAGGAAGAGGAGGAATAGGTGGAGAAGTAGGGGAAGGAGGAGGAGGAGGAAGAGGACGAGGAGGGGGAGGAGGAGGAGAAGAAGACAAAGTAGGAGGAGGAAGAGGAGGAATAGGTGGAGAAGTAGGAGAAGGAGGAGGAGGAGGACGAATAGAGGAGGAGGAGGAGAAGAAGACGAAGTAGGAGGAGGAAGAGGAGGAATAGGTGGAGAAGTAGGTGAAGGAGGAGGAGGAGGAGGAGGAAGACGGATAGGGGGAGGAGGAGGAGAAGAAGGCGAAGTAGGAGGAGGAAGAGGAGGAATAGGTGGAGAAGTAGAGGAAGGAGGAGGAGGAGGACGAATAGGGGGGAGGAGGAGAAGAAGACGAAGTAGTAGGAGGAAGAGGAGGAGTAGGTGGTACGTAGGGGAAGGAGGAGGAGGAGGAGCACGAATAGGGGAGGAGGAGGAGAAGAAGACGAAGTAGGAGGAGGAAGAGGAGAAATAGGTGGAGAAGTAGGAGAAGGAGGAGGAGGAGGAGGACGGATAGGGGGAGGAGGAGGAGGAGCAGGACGGATAGGGGGAGGAGGAGGAGAAGAAGACGAAGTAGGAGGAGGAGGAGGAGGAATAGGTGGAGAAGTAGGGGAAGGAGGAGGAGGAGGAGGACGGCTCGGGGGAGGAGGAGGTGAAGAAGACGAAGTAGGAGAAGGAAAAGTAGGAATAGGTGGAGAAGTAGGAGAAGGAGGAGGAGGAGGACGAATAGGGGAGGAAGAGGAGAAGAAGACGAAGTAGGAGGAGGAAGAGGAGGAGTAGGTGGAGAAGTAGGGGAAGGAGGAGGATGATGAAGAGGACGAATAGGGGAGGAGGAGGAGAAGAAGACGAAGTAGGAGGAGGAAGAGTAGGAGTAGGTGGAGAAGTAGTGGAAGGGGGAGGAGGAGGAGGACGGATAGGGGGAGGAGGAGGAGAAGAAGACGAAGTAGGAGGAGGAAGAGGAGGAATAGGTGGAGAAGTAGAGGAAGGAGGAGGAGGAGGAAGAGGACGAGGAGGGGGAGGAGGAGGACGAATAGGGAGGGGAGGAGGAGAAGAAGACGAAGTAGGAGGAGGAAGAGGAGAAATAGGTGGTAAGTAGGGGAAGGAGGAGGAGGAGGAGGACGAATAGGGAGGGGAGGAGGAGAAGAAGACGAAGTAGGAGGAGGAAGAGGAGAAATAGGTGGAGAAGTAGGGGAAGGAGGAGGAGGAGGAGGACGGATAGGGGGAGGAGGAGGAGGAGCAGGACGGATAGGGGGAGGAGGAGGAGAAGAAGACGAAGTAGGAGGAGGAGGAGGAGGAATAGGTGGAGAAGTAGGGGAAGGAGGAGGAGAAGGAGGATGGATAAGGGGAGGAGGAGGTGAAGAAGACGAAGTAAGGGGAGGAAGAGGAGGAATAGGTGGAGAAGTAGGGGAGGAGGAGGAGGAGGTGGATGAATAGGGGAGGAGGAGGAGAAGAAGACGAAATAGGAGGAGGAAGAGGAGGAATAGGTGGAGAAGTAGGGGAAGGAGGAGTAGGAGGAGGAGGACGAGGAGGGGGAGGAGGAGAAGAAGAAGACGAAGTAGGAGGAGGAAGAGGAGGAATAGGTGGAGAAGTAGGGGAAGGAGGTGGAAGAGGACGAATAGGGGAGGAGGAGGAGAAGAAGACGAAGTAGGAGGAGGAAGAGGAGGAGTAGGTGGAGAAGTAGGGGAAGGAGGAAGATGATGAAGAGGACGAATAGTGGTGGATGAGGAAAAGAAGACGAAGTAGGAGGAGTAAGTGGTGGAGTAGGTGGAGATTTTGGGAAGGGGGAGGAGGAGGAGCACGGATAGGGGAGGAGGAGGAGAAGAAGACGAAGTAGGAGGAGGAAGAGGAGGAATAGGTGGAGAAGTAGTGGAAGGAGGAGGAGGAGGAGGGCGGATAGGGGGAGGAGGAGGAGAAGAAGACGAAGTAGGAGGAGGAAGAGGAGGAATAGGTGGAGAAGTAGAGGAAGGAGGAGGAGGAGGAAGAGGAGGAGGAGGGGGAGTAGGGGGAGGAGGAGGAGAAAAATGAGAAGTAGAAGGAGGAAGAGGAGGAAGAGGTGGAGAAGTAGGAGAAGGAGGAGGAGGAGGAGGAGGACGAATAGGGGAGGAGGAGGAGGAGAAGAAGACGAAGTAGGAGGAGGAAGAGGAGGAATAGGTGGAGAAATAAGAGAAGGAGGAGGAGAAGGAGGACGGATAGGGGGAGGAGGAGGAGAAGAAGACGAAGTAGGAGGAGGAAAAGTACGAATAGGTGGAGAAGTAGGAAAAGGAGGAGGAGGAGGACGAATAGGGGAGGAGGAGGAGAAGAAGACGAAGTAGGAGGAGGAAGAGTAGGAGTAGGTGGAGAAGTAGTGGAAGGGGGAGGAGGAGGAGGACGGATAGGGGGAGAAGGAGGAGAAGAAGACGAAGTAGGAGGAGGAAGAGGAGGAATAGGTGGAGAAGTAGGGGAAGGAGGAGGAGGAGGAAGAGGACGAGGAGGGGGAGGAGGAGGAGAAGAAGACAAAGTAGGAGGAGGAAGAGGAGGAATAGGTGGAGAAGTAGGAGAAGGAGGAGGAGGAGGACGAATAGAGGAGGAGGAGGAGAAGAAGACGAAGTAGGAGGAGGAAGAGGAGGAATAGGTGGAGAAGTAGGTGAAGGAGGAGGAGGAGGAGGAGGAAGACGGATAGGGGGAGGAGGAGGAGAAGAAGGCGAAGTAGGAGGAGGAAGAGGAGGAATAGGTGGAGAAGTAGAGGAAGGAGGAGGAGGAGGACGAATAGGGGGGAGGAGGAGAAGAAGACGAAGTAGTAGGAGGAAGAGGAGGAGTAGGTGGTACGTAGGGGAAGGAGGAGGAGGAGGAGCACGAATAGGGGAGGAGGAGGAGAAGAAGACGAAGTAGGAGGAGGAAGAGGAGAAATAGGTGGAGAAGTAGGGGAAGGAGGAGGAGGAGGAGGACGGATAGGGGGAGGAGGAGGAGGAGCAGGACGGATAGGGGGAGGAGGAGGAGAAGAAGACGAAGTAGGAGGAGGAGGAGGAGGAATAGGTGGAGAAGTAGGCGAAGGAGGAGGAGGAGGAGGACGGATAGGGGGAGGAGGAGGTGAAGAAGACGAAGTAGGAGAAGGAAAAGTAGGAATAGGTGGAGAAGTAGGAGAAGGAGGAGGAGGAGGACGAATAGGGGAGGAAGAGGAGAAGAAGACGAAGTAGGAGGAGGAAGAGGAGGAGTAGGTGGAGAAGTAGGGGAAGGAGGAGGATGATGAAGAGGACGAATAGGGGAGGAGGAGGAGAAGAAGACGAAGTAGGAGGAGGAAGAGTAGGAGTAGGTGGAGAAGTAGTGGAAGGGGGAGGAGGAGGAGGACGGATAGGGGGAGGAGGAGGAGAAGAAGACGAAGTAGGAGGAGGAAGAGGAGGAATAGGTGGAGAAGTAGAGGAAGGAGGAGGAGGAGGAAGTGGACGAGGAGGGGGAGGAGGAGGACGAATAGGGAGGGGAGGAGGAGAAGAAGACGAAGTAGGAGGAGGAAGAGGAGAAATAGGTGGTAAGTAGGGGAAGGAGGAGGAGGAGGAGGACGAATAGGGAGGGGAGGAGGAGAAGAAGACGAAGTAGGAGGAGGAAGAGGAGAAATAGGTGGAGAAGTAGGGGAAGGAGGAGGAGGAGGAGGACGGATAGGGGGAGGAGGAGGAGGAGCAGGACGGATAGGGGGAGGAGGAGGAGAAGAAGACGAAGTAGGAGGAGGAGGAGGAGGAATAGGTGGAGAAGTAGGGGAAGGAGGAGGAGGAGGAGGATGGATAAGGGGAGGAGGAGGTGAAGAAGACGAAGTAAGGGGAGGAAGAGGAGGAATAGGTGGAGAAGTAGGGGAAGGAGGAGGAGGAGGATGAATAGGGGAGGAGGAGGAGAAGAAGACGAAATAGGAGGAGGAAGAGGAGGAATAGGTGGAGAAGTAGGGGAAGGAGGAGTAGGAGGAGGAGGACGAGGAGGGGGAGGAGGAGAAGAAGAAGACGAAGTAGGAGGAGGAAGAGGAGGAATAGGTGGAGAAGTAGGGGAAGGAGGAGGAAGAGGACGAATAGGGGAGGAGGAGGAGAAGAAGACGAAGTAGGAGGAGGAAGAGGAGGAGTAGGTGGAGAAGTAGGGGAAAGAGGAGGAGAAGGAAGACGAGTACGGGGAGGAGGAG
>NC_134777.1:13229110-13231610 GCF_046742065.1 Oratosquilla oratoria
ATAATTTGTTGTCGAAATGATCGGAGCGGCGGTTCCGCCGAGAAGAGGACATCGCCGGGTATAGTTGTCCTGTAACATGGTAACGTCTTCTAAGGATAAACGCAGGCCCCTGATTGGTTAAGAGGTTGGTGACGTCGCGGAAACGGAGACGACTGATTGGCCAAGAGCAGTGACGTCACGGCAACGGAGACGACTGATTGACTATGAGCGAGGCGTCCGCAAACCCCCTGGAAAACCTCTGAAAACACCCGGGAAACCCTTTAGAAGCCCTTGGATAGTCACTAGGGAAGTTCAGAGAATCCCTATGGGGATTCCCTGTGGAACCCTCTAGTAACTCCTGAAGAGCCCATTAAGAACCCCCTGGAACTTCAAGGGCAGCACTTGCGGAGCCCCTGGGGTGCTCTCTGGAAACTACTGGGGAGCCCCTGTGGAACCCCTTGGAAGCCCTCAGGGGAGCCCCTGGTACTAATAAATGAATTCCTGTAATCGGACCGAAAACCGGAAATCCCTCAAGGGGACACGTCCCCTCCGGTCCGGTTGTGTGGTTCGTTCCGGTGTGTCTCTGCAAGGCTGTCGAACACCATGGCCGGTACCACGCATGACAAACACAGGGCAACGCCATTTTTGGAGCTGGATAAGGAAGGGAAATATTCACTAAGTGATGTGAGAAAGAATAAGAGTTTAAAACAGGAGTTAGTTAACATTCAGAGAAGTGAATTCCCTGAGAAGTATATGTCCTCTTTGTCTCCTTTCAGCAAGAAGAAAGCTAATGAGGCGTCAGAAATCAAGAAAAATATTTTGTTTTTGCTTTTGTTTTTTTAAATTAAGCGCCTAGAGGAGGAGTTTAAGAACAATCCAGCTCAACACCTGAGTCTTGAGGATCTTACAGATTACGATGGAAATATAGACCCTGAAGAAGAGAAGCGATTTGTGTCTCACTACTGGGCTGGATACAGTTCGTTTATATCCAAAAGTGGGTGGTTTATACCTAACGAGGATTTCAGATCCTATTATTTCGACATGAAATGTAAGCAGGCCGTAGGGCTGGGCGCCGAAGGAGTCTACAGCCAAGCGAGCTCGCCCAAGGAGCCGAGACCCCGCATACCGGGGTTGGGCGCAGACCGTTCCTCTTATACAATATATATATACATATATATATATATATATATATATATATATATATATATATATATATATGTGTGTGTGTGTGTGTGTGTATGTATGTATGTATGTATATATATACATATATATATATGTATATATATATATTGTATTTATATATATATGTATATATATATATATATATACATCCGGGAACGGATGCTAAGAGGTTATATGAAGGATTTATTGTCCCAACAGCACTGTATGGGGCAGAAACATGGAACATGAGAGAGGAAGAGAGAAGGAGTTTGAATGTGTTTGAGATGAAATGTCTGAGAAGTATGATAGGGGTTACTAGGCTAGATAGAGTGAGAAATGAGGAGATGAGGAGAAGAACAGGGGTGGAAAGGGAGCTTGGAGATAGGGTTGATGAAAGAGCATTAGGATGGTTTGGACACATGGAAAGAATGAGTGAAGAAAGATTAGTAAAAGAAGTGTGGAAGGCAGAGGTGGAAGGGGTGAATATGAGGGGGCGTCCTAGGATGATATGGATGGATGGGGTGAAAGGGGCTTTACAAAAGAGAGGAATGTCTGAAAAGGAAGGACGGGAGAGGACAGAAGATAGGGGTGAATGGAGAAGGGTTGTATATAGATGATGCTGTGATGCATGAGGGGGAGTGAGTGGGGGATGGGGGGTGAGGAAGTATGTATGAGAAAAAAATTGACGCAGCCCGAAGGGATTTCTCCCCGTCTTCTCCTTTTCTGCATGAGGGGACGGAGAGGGTGGGTCGCCGAATTTATGAAGCGGCCTTGCTGTGGATGTGCTGTGTCTTGCGACACTGTTTCTGACCCAGGGCAGTGGACAGGATGCAGGGATGACCCGTCATCCAGGAGGTGCCAAGATAGTTGGGATGGAGGAGGGTGGAGGGGAGTGGAATATTTTGGAAATGAAATGGGTGGGAGTGATTTCTTTGCCTTTTTCTTTTTGGCTACCCCCCGTGTAAAGGGGAAAAGCCTTTGGTATATGTATGTATGTATATATATATATATATATATATATATATATATATATATATATATATGTATGATTGCGTAGTTGGTTACTACAGCAATTGCCATATGATTGCTAGGTTCGAGTCCTTGGCAGTACCGCATTTCAGTTTCTGCATGTCGGCCTCCATTAGGTCTCCCGTTGTTGATGGCTTAGAATTAAAGTGTTTTGTGGTTGTTAATATATAGATATATCTATATATATATATATATATATATATATATATATGTGTTGAGACATTCTGACAGGTTGATGTAAGCGGAATAGGAAACACAGGAGTCTTAGTCTTGAGTTTATTCCTTTGAAAAAGCGTAGCTGCGAAACTAGTCAGTAATAAACTCAAGACTA
>NC_134777.1:13234110-13241610 GCF_046742065.1 Oratosquilla oratoria
ATTCAAGCGAAGCATATCCTCATCTTCAACTGTTATCTTCGACTTGTAAATATTATTCTAGTTGCCGCCAGGCGATTTTATTCAGCTTGGAGGCCGATCACAGAACTTCTAAAAGTCATTGAGCTTCCCTTAGTTGAATAGATTCGTTTGCCAAATCTTCGTAGCCAAAAAAAAAAAAAAAAAAAAGTCTTCAAGAAATTTCGATATACCTTTCCATCATTTTTTTGAGTACCTGCCGACTATTTTATTCAGCTCAAGTAACCTCACAAGTGATCAATGAGTTAAATCTAATTTGATTAACATTTTCTGCAAAACATACGAAACATTTTGACAATCCTGATGAATTCGTTCAGTCTACTGTAATCTACGGCAGTGGTTCTCAAACTGGGGTCCCCGGACCCCTGGGGGTCCCTGAGAAGGTCCTAGGGGGTCCGGGACACAATGAAAAAAAAAAAAATCCAGAAAAAACTATATAATTATAAAAATATACAAAACTGATTCTGTCATTATAGTGTCGGTGATATCGATATTTTGTTGTGCAATCAGCCAGCACTTCTCTATTACATTTTTATATGTCATAATATTTCATTTGTTTCTTTCTAATTAATATTTATATTCATTCAAGCTTTATTCTATGCTTACAGAAAGTGTGAACTGAAGATGGAAATGTTTTTAAACCGAAAATCGACAAAATTTTGAAAATATTTTAAATGCTTATTTTTATACTTTCTTTGTGTAGGAATATGCAAATAGTAAATTTACTGCATTATAATCATGTAATGGGTATCTTGGTATGGTAATAATAACTTTTGATTGGCTGGGGGTCCTCGGATGGGAATTAAATATCTGGGGGGGTCCTTGGCATGGTAAAGTTTGAGAACCACTGATCTACGGTATTGGAAGCAATTTTGCTCAGAAAGCTTTCACTTAGTAGTTCTCAGCCTAGAGGTTAATATTATTGTTATTATTTTATTTTATTTATATATATATTTATTCCTTCATTTATTTATCTATTCATCTATTTATTTATTTATCTATTTATTTATCTATTGTTTATTTATTTATTTATTCCTTCATTTATCTATTTATTTATTTATCCATTTATTTATTTACTTATTCATTTATTAATTTTTTTTTTTTTATTCATTTATTTATCTATTTATTTATTTATTATTTATTTATTTATTTGTTTATTTATTTATTTATTTATTTATCTATTTATTTATTTATTTATTTATCTATTTATTTATTCATTTATTTATTTATTCATTTATTACGGGATGGGATTTCGACGACATATAGAGGAGAGCCACACAAATGTTGATAATTCACGAGGGCGGAATGGAATGAAAACGGTCGAGAAACTCTGAGGTAAACACTTTAGGGTTTCAAAGATTTCCACCTCATCTGAATGAAATCGACGAGCAGCAGCAGCAAAAAAGAAATATAAAAAAAAAACACGAATCGATTATTGACACCCAAATAATACTATTTAGGTTTTGCTTCTTCTGTTGTCTACCCAGAGGTATGATTAATATCTAAGTAATAAGAAAAACCTAAGAAAGGACAAAAATTGGATGTTGATGGAATGGCCACCCCCCTTATAAGGGGGGAAAGGATATTTCGGTGTGCGTACATATGTATGTATGTATGTATGTATGTATGTATGTATGTATGTATGTATGTATGTATGTATGTATGTATGTATGTATGTATGTATGTATGTATGTATGTATGTATGTATGTATGTATGTATGTATGTATGTATGTATGCATGTATGTATGTATGCATGCATGTATGTATGTATGTATGTATGTATGTATGTATGTATGTATGTATGTATGTATGTATGTATGTATGTATGTATGTATGTATGTATGTATGTATGTATGCATGTATGTACGTATGTATATATATATATATATATATACATATATATATATATATACATATATATATATACATACATATATATGTATATATATATATATACATATACATACATACATATATATATGTATGCATGGACGGATGGATGGATCGATGGAGGAATGGATGGATGGATGGATGAATGGTTGTTTGCATGTGTGCATTTTTGTATGAGTATATGCTTATATGTATGTGTGTATGTATGCATGTAAAAGAGATAATGTAAAGTTGGAAAAAATCAAATTTAGCAAATGTTATTCTAATTTGTTATTCTAATTTGTTTATTTGAGAGCCTTTGAGGTTGGAAAAGAGAAGAGCATATCTCTGAGTGCCTTGATGTTCTTTAGATACTTTATACTAGCTAACGTCAGACGATTTTATTCAGTTTTGAGGAAACCCTTGACCCTCAACAAACTCAACTGTAAAACAAAAATCGATGAATTGGCCCTCAACATCGAGGGACCTCTTGAAGAGGTCAAGTAGATTCCTCTTAAAGACCTCCATCTCTTCAAGAAATTTTGAATATTCCTGAGCACCTTCCAGCAAAGTGGCTCTCTTTACAGAGTCTGCTTTGGCCAACTCTAAACAACTTCCTTAACATTATGAGTAATTTGCTCAATTTGTACTTTTACCATACCTACCGTCAGCTGATTTTATTAAAATTAAAGAAAAAATTGAGCTAGACACAAGGGATGGGCTGAACCCGAAATATGAACTATAAAGAAAAATTTTGGTTTTCGTTAAAAACAACCTATTTCATTCAGCTAAAGTCTTTCCTAGCTGAATAAAACAATCTGGAGAAAGCTACAACAAAACTGATCGCGGAAATCAAAAGGATATATATCGACAATGACTCATTTCAAGACAATCAACTTAAACAATATAGTATACTTCACCAAACAGCCATAACGCCCACCCAAATTCCTTTATAGTCATAAACATTTTTTCTGAGGCTTTGTGTTAATATTAAACGAGACTTTGAAGAACGTGTTGTGTTATTTCTGGGATGAACATATTGTTCTTCCTGCGCTGTAGGACCCAAGTAATCATCGATTTCCGTTTGCCAATTGCATCAAGCCGTGAAAGGGAAATCATAATCTATTTTGGACGGAGAATGAGGGGAGAGAGAGAGAGAGAGAGAGATAGATAGAGAGAGAGAGAGAGAGAGAGAGAGAGAGAGAGAGAGAGAGAGAGAGAGAGAGAGAGAGAGAGAGAGAGAGAGAGAGAGAGAGAGAGAGAGAGAGAGAGAGAGAGAGAGAGACAAGGAGAGACAGACAAACAGATAGATAGACACAGATAGATATGGATAGACACAGACAGAATGAAAAGAGAAGGAGAGAAGCAGGAAGGAGGAAGGGAAGAAAGACAAAGGGAATGAGAGTAAAAGAGAGCAATAGAAAGAGGACGAGACGGACAGACACACAGACATTCTTACAAACAATCAGGAAGACAGAAAGAAAGACAGACAGACAGACAGACAGACAGACAGACAGATAGACAGAGAGACTGACGGACGGATGTGTGTGTGTGTGTGTGTGTGTGTGTGTGTGTGTGTGTGTGTGTGTGTGTGTGTGTGTGTGTGTGTGTGTGTGTGTGTGTGTGTGTGTGTGTGTGTGTGTGTGTGTGTGTGTGTGTGTGTGTGTGTGTGTGTGTGTGTGTGTATGTGTGTTCATACGTACATGTATACATATACTACATACACACAACAAGAATCCGTTTTAGAGGTATGGACACACTTGTGTGTGTGCGTGCGTGCGTGCGTGAAGTATTTGAATCAAGATCTAATCTTAGGTCAACAAATGAAAGCCACGAGAGCAAAGCACATCAAAGAACAAACATTCCCTTCACCCTATCACCCCCTTTCCCCCCACCCAGTCTTTGCTTCCGAACCCTTCCTCCAGTCCCCCTATCCCCCTCCCACCCCCTAGCACCCCCACTCCCACCCCCTAGCACCCCCACTCCCACCGACTCCTACTCCCAAGCCACTCCGACCCCCTAGCACCCACTCAGTCCTCGAGCCTCTTTCCCATCAACCTTAGATGGTCCACCCAGCCTGCGTCTATCGCAGCGTGATGTACCCCATCCAGCGAACCTTTTCAAAAATGGAACCCATCATATGGCAACAGCTTTACAACACATATTCCAAATAATATAATCCCTTCTGCCCTGGGCCGCACTGTAGCCCAGTGGAAACCGTGTCGAACTAGTGAGCAGATGGTCGTGAGTTCGATTCCTGGGAACAGCTGTGGACTATGTCGCGTTGGTTCCCGACAGCGCTGGCCAGGCGGGAATGCGACCCAATACCGGCCTAAAAAAGATAAGTAAATAAATTAGAATATAATAGAATAAAATAGAATAGAATAAAATTAAATAAAATAAACAAATAAAGATCAAATAAAATAAAATAAAATAAAATAAGATAAAATAAAATTAAATAAAATGAAATAAAATAAAATAAAATAAATTAAAATAAAACGAAATAAAATAAAGTAAAATAAAATCATTAAATAAAAATAGCGGCTTGCAGCAACTGACAGCGCCTAACCCTACCAGCGGTTTCTCCGTGGGAGTGGGATGGTGAGTTTGAGTTATGTGTGGCTCTTCTTTCATCCTGGATGCCGCCAGGCGATTTTATTCATCTCTGTGGCACTTCATTAGGTTTAATGAGACACTTTCGTACCGGGTGGTATTTTGACTTTTTATCCTAACTGTCGTCACGCAATTTTATTCACTTCATCGATACCTTCTTGCTCATAAAGATGACATCATCTGTCTCAATAAACCCCTTCCGTACCATGTAGTACTTTTTCTCTTATTATTTCTGCCGCCAGACTATTTCATTCACTTTGACAACCTCGAGAGAGTGAGAGGATCTTTCTTCAGAGAAGAGCTGAACCAGACTCTACGAACATAAAAATATAAGAGACTTCAAGAGACCATAAGCCCTACACTATGCAGTTCCGTGTTCTTTACCACCTTTCATTCGTATCCATAAAGTTATCTCGTTTTTTTCTCAAAACGACCAATTGTTTCAGCGCTCACTATGTTGTTACTAAGTCTATTCCATTCGTTAAGCAGTCTATTGGTAAAACAGTTCTTGCCTGTTTCCTTCTTCAACCTAAAGTTGTCCAGTTTAAATCCGTTACCACGAGTCCTACTCAGTTGTCTCAATATGATGACCTTACCTGCATCACTCTTGTGAAACCCCTTGGCCCATTTGAATACCTTAGGCTACAACAGAGGCGCAAGAGACAAGTTCCTGTGGTTCTGCGATGGTGTCTGGACTCCGGGGCAATATTCCTCATGTTTCTGACATCTATTTCGCGGCTTTTTTCCGTTTGTTGCGGGAAAGGGAAAGAGTCTGCCAGGAGCTCTGGCTTGAAGGACAGTTGAGGGTCACGACACAAGAGGAGGAGGAGGAAGAAGAGGAGGAAGAGGAGGAGAAGGGGGAGGAGGAGAATGGGCTGTCATTTACAAACGCCTCTACCCTTGCAGACAATATCGAGACTTGAAAAGGAGTAGAAAGAGGAAGAGATGGAGAAAGGGAGGAAGGAGAAGGGGAAGAAGAGGAGGATAGAGGTTAAGGGATGAAAGAACGAAAGGAGGAAGAGGAAGATGAGGAAGGAGACGGAATGAGGAAAAAGAGGATGAAAGGAGTCAAGAGAAGAGAAAAGGAGAGAAAGGAGAGGAGGAAGATGAAGGTGAGGATGGAGAGGGATAGAGACAAAAGTATGAAATGGATTAAGGGGAGAAATAAGGAGAAGAAGAAGAAGAGGAGGAGGAGGAGGAGGAAGATAAGAGAGATAGGAGAAAACGAGGATGAAATGAAGGAAGGAATTAGGGAGGAGGAAGAAGAGGAGGAAGAAGAGGAGGAAGAGAGAGAAGGAGGAATAGAGGGAAGAAAGAGGAGTGAAGAAGAGGAGGAGGGGGAACAGGAGGAATGAAGTTGGAAGAAGAGGAGTAAGAGGAGGAAGTGGAGGAAGAGGAGACGAGGAAGAAGAGGAGGAAGAAGAGGAGGAAGAAGAGGAGGAAGAAGAGGAGGAAGAAGAGGAGGAAGAAGAGGAGGAAGAAGAGGAGGAAGAAGAGGAGGAAGAAGAGGAGGAAGAAGAGGAGGAAGAAGAGGAAGAAGAGGAGGAAGAAGAGGAGGAAGAAGAGGAGTGACAGGAAGAAGAAAAATGTATCGAATGTGAAGAATGGGAGAAATAAGAGAGATGGTAAGAATAGTAAGAACAGAAGTGGAAATAATAGAGAGAATAGGAGAAATTAGAGTAAGAGAAGAAGACAAGAAAAGAGGAGAAGTAAGAGGAGGAAGAAGAGGAGGAGGAAGAGGAGGAGGAAGAGGAGGAGAAGGATGGAAGAGGAGGAAGAGGAGGGAGAAGAAGAGGAAGAAGAGGAGGAAGAAGAGGAGGAAGAGAGGAGGGGAGGAGAAGAAGAGAGTAGCAAGATGAGAATAAGAAGGAGGAAAAGGAGGAGGAGGAGGAAGAAGAGGGAAGATGGAGGAAAGGAAGAGGAAGAAGAAGATGAAGAAGGGCAAAAAGAAGAAAGAGGAATAAGAATAGAGGAGGAAGAGGAGGAAGAATAAGGGAGGGGGAGATTGGGAGGAAGAAATGGAGAGGATGGAAAAATGTGAAGAAGAAAAACTTCTGCCGATCGAACCTCCTTTAGTTTTTTTCTTTTTTTTTTTTTTTTGTAAACACCAGGAGGAGGAGGAGGAGGAGGAGGAGGACGCCCACCTCTTAGCCTTTTTTTTTCCAAAACCAATTCCTAGAATTAGGCCACTATATTTACTCATTCTGTACCGAGTGAGATTTTTCTTAAGTTCTATCTAAGGGTTGTTAACGTGGCCTAGTTTTGCCTGAGCCCTTCGCAAGTGAAGAGATGAGGAGGAAGAGAGGAGAAGGGGGAGAAGAGAGGAGAAGGGGAAGAAGAGGGAGAAAGGGGGAGAAGGGGAAGAAAGGGGAAGGACAAACTCATCTCCTTTTCCCACTTACACCTTATACTTATTCCTCCAGGATACTTTATTCACCTTCTTCCCAGATCTACAGAGTCAAAGGTATCTAAGTAGTTAAGCATCTAATACATTGCCCGTACAGAGAACATCTGATTTTTTGTTGTTATAGACTGTAGTTTTCCATCGGTACTATCCTTGTGGACGATTTAGCGTTCCAGAGCTTTTGCATGATATCCTCGATCATGTTCTTGTCCCCATTCACCTCCTTGTCCTTCTCCTTTTCCTTGTCTCATTATTTGTCTTCGTCTTAGTCTTCGTCTTCGTCTTTGCCTGTGTCTTTATCTTTGTATTCGTCTTCGTCTTCCTTTTCTTCGTCTTTGTTTTCTTTGTCTTCGTCTTCGTCCTCGTTTTTATTTTCGTCTTCGTCTTCACCTTCTTTTTTTATCTTTATCTTCGTCTTCGTCTTCGTCTTTGTCTTCTTTGACTTCGTCTTTGTCTTCGTCTTCGTCTTCGTCTTTGTTCTCGTCTTCTTCTTTGTCTTCATCTGCGTCTTCGTCTTTTTCTTCGTCTTCATTTTTGCCTTAGTATTTGTCTTCATCTTTGTCTTTGTCTTCTTATC
>NC_134777.1:13246610-13249110 GCF_046742065.1 Oratosquilla oratoria
TGACTTTAGCCAAAGAGAAAATTTCCAATAAAACACGTGGGGACCGCCTATTTCATATCTTGCCAAATGATGTTTACTTCCGAGAAATCTGAGAACTATCTCAATCAATCTTCTTAGTGATCTAACCTCGAGTCTTATGGTTATTTTATTTACCGTAAGCGGTTTGTTATTCGTTTTAAAGGGAAACCCTAGAAAAACCAAAAGAATAAATAGAGTTATTAATTTACAGGATCTCAAGTGGTTACTAAATTTCTCTACCATTCCCTTCTTGAACAGCCGAAACATCCTTTCCCAGTTTCTCCTCGGCAATGCCGTCCTTGGACAGATCATAAAAGATAGAGGAGACTATCAAGAGGACAATTTAAAGCTTACACTAGGTAGTTAAATGTCTAATTATCACCTGATACCTATAAACGATTTATTCTTCACTTCTTTTTAGAACAAACAATTGTTTAAGGGCTCACCATACATGGTTACTGAGTTTTTTCCCACCCCCCCCCCCTGTTTTTTCCAGTTCGTTAACTACTTTTACTGGTAAACGAGACAGTCTATCGCATTTTCTCAACAATTCGTTTATGCGCAAGCGGAAACCAGTGGACTACACATACCTCCTTGGCCCACAATGAATAAGGCGTTCTATCCCTATTCACTACACCCCGTACGCCTCATTTCCATTCCTTCACAATGTCCGTGTCGATTACAATGGACGACCGGAGCCAGCACCTATCCCTGAGACACAACATCTGCGTCGAACAACGTCACCGGACGGTGTTTTCAATGGAGTCTATTATCACCCGCTCGTCGTGGCTTGAGTGACTTTTTTTTTTTTTTTTTTTTTTTTTTTTTTTTTTTTTTCTTTTGTTTTTTTTTTTGTTTTTTTTCTTTTTTTTGCCTTCTTTTTCTTCTTTTCGCAATTCAATCAAGAGGAAATGAAGTGACGTAGGCCTAAGGGAGTAAGCCTGGGTTTCAGACACTGCCATGAGGAGAAGACTGCTCCCAGAAACGAATACGGGGATAATAGGAAGGATATAATATGAGACTAAGAAGATGGCTTTGGATGGGCTTGCGCGCTTGGGAGAAAAATGGGGTGGATCTGTGAGCTCAGTGTGGGAAAATGGGTAAACCCCGTCCTTTCGGAAGTCAAAAAGATAAAGGGAAAGAGGGGAGAATAAGAGAGCAGGTGGTGGAGTAAGGTTGAGGATAAAAGAAAAGAATTAAAAGGAAGGAAAATGAAACAAAAGGAGTGATGAAGAGTGAAAACTGGGAAAACCCCCGTCTTCGAAGGTCAAAAAAGAAAATGGGAAGAGGGGAAGAATGGCGAGCAGATGGTGGAGTAGGTTGAGGATAAAAGAAAAGAATAAAAGGAGGAAAATGAACAAAAGGAGATGAGAGAAAATGGGAAACCCCGTCTTCGAAGTCAAAAAGAAAATGGGAAGAGGGGAGAATAGAGACCAGGTGGTGGATTAGGTTGAGGATAAGGGAAAGGAATAAAAGGAGGAAAATGAACAATAGGAGATGAGAGGAAGGTGAGCTATGAGGAGAACTTGCAGGAGGATGTGGACAGGAGCGTTGGGTCATCCACTTCAAATGAACGAGGTGGACGAGGAGGATGAGGAGGATAAGGAGGATGGAGAGGACGAGGAAGAGGAGGAAGATAAGCAAAAGAAGAAAAAAGAACAGGAAAAGTGGAGGAAAAGACGAGGAGGACAAGAAGCAAAAGAGGAGGAGAACTCAGAGGAGAAAGAGGAAATGGAGAAGCAGAAAGAAGAGGAGGAAGAGGAGATAAGGAGAAAAACAGGAACAGCAGGAAAAGAGACAAGGATGAGGAAGAGAAGTAAAAGAGGTGAAGTAAGATGAGGATGAGGAAAGGGAGAAGTAGAAAGGAGAGGATGAAAGGGAGGAAGAGAAGGAAGAGAAGGAAAATGAGGAAAAGGAAAAAAACAAGAAAAAGAAAAAATGAGAAGAGAAGTAAAAGAGAAGAAGAAGTAAGAGGAGAAAGATTAAAAAGAAAAGAAACAAGAAGAGAAGGAAGAGGAGGAAGGGGTTCGAGGAGACGGGAAAGAAGTAAGAAAGGATGAGAAGTAAGAGAGAATGAAGAGGAAATAGAGGGGCAGGATGAATTGGGAAGAGAGAAAGGTGAAGAGAAGAGGAGGGAAAGAGAAAGAGAGAGATGAGGCGGGAGTGGGGCAAAGATAGAAAAGGAGGAAGAGAAAGAGGAAGAAGAGGAAAGTGAAAGTCATCTAAAGGGCTAGCAGTGATAAGTATGTGAAATTGAGTACAAAAGGAGAAAGTGGAGAACGAAGAGAAGATAGAGAACAGAAGCTATTTCGAAAAGTAGAATCTGTCACGCTTAATACAGTGACCCCTTGAACTAAAATATAATCACCCTGTCATTAGCCAGAAGAAAATATAAAAGGACCTAAATTTGCATAGTTTTTAAATGGTAAAATTTATTGACTCAATGTGATTCGGTTTGAGATTAACATCACGAACCCCCCCA
>NC_134777.1:13266610-13276610 GCF_046742065.1 Oratosquilla oratoria
TATGTATAATATATATATATATATATATATTTTTTTTTTTTTTTTTTTTTTAAAAATGTCAAATTGCTCTTGCGTCGTGTAATGAGAAGCTGAGTGACGAACTAAGAGAAGTTTAACCCATATGAACGTTGGCAAATTATTGAGATGTTATTACGGAAGTCTAGAATATTGTAGCCAAAGTCGATGTTCAGACAAAATGTCAAAAGCAAGTAGCATACTAATCTAGTGTGTGGCCACCTTTAACCATTTATGTACAGTACTTTCTATGATGCTAACCATTTATACTAGCTACCGTCAGGCGATTTTATTTATCATTTTACAAGACCTCTTCTTCGTTTGTGATTAGAAATATTTGGGCCGCGCGGTAACCCAGTGTACAGTCTTGAAGCAGGTGGTCGGGACTCACTGTTTGCTTACTGGGTTGGTTCCCGAGAGCCTTGGGCAGTTCGGTCTTATATTGAAATTATATGTATATATATATATATATATATATATATATAGATATATGTATATACTGTATATATATATATACATATATATATAGATATGTAAATATATACATGTATATATATGTATATACATACATATATACATATATATATATATGTATATATATATATATATATATATATATATATATATATAAAATATAACTAGTTTATTTACAAAAGTTCCAGTAGATGATTTAATTGTTTTCCTCACTGATTTTTTAGACAAAATCTCACTTCCGTTGCCCTCAACTAAAATCATTGAATTTATCAAACTATGTATTAAAGAATGTAAATTTAAATTTAATGGTCAATCTTATTCTCAGGAATTCAGTATGGTAATGGGTAATCTACTATCTCCAGTCCTTGGCAATCTTCATATGGATTTTTTTTAAAACAAACTATTAAGTGAAAATTTGCCACCAAATGCGATATGGTGTAGATATGCTGACGATGTTCTTTGCCTGTGGCCCATCTCTGAGGATTTATATGCATTTTTACAATCTTTGAATAATTTAGTTCTTTCTATTAATTTTAGTATTGTATTAGAAAGTAATAGTAAGTTGCCCTTTTTGGATCGCCTCATTCATAGAAATAGAAATAATTTTAAGTTTAGTGTTTATAGGAAGCCGACAAATGTTTTTTCATATTTTCATTATTACTCTGCTCACCATGATAAAGTAAAATATTCGGTGTTTTCTTCTATGTTTTTACGTGCTCTTCGTATTTGCAGCCCCAAATTTATTGATGAGGAATTTAAACATATTTTTAAAGTTGGTCTTGGATTAAAATACCCTAAAACATTTTTAGATCACGCTCTTGCTGCAGCGAAAAAAAATATATAGTGTTCAATCATCCCCGTCTTTTGATACTAAGGACCTTTTGATTTTACCATTCAGTAACAATCTGGCTCAAGTTCCTCACATCCTAAAAACATGGAATATTGAAGTTGCATTTAATAATACATATACTTTCAAGAAGTTAATTATTAAAAATTCACCTTGTGTTTCAAGTGGCTGCATATACAGGATCCCTTGCAGAGATTGTAAAAAGTATTACCTTGGGCAAACGGGCAAGGAACTCTCAACAAGGATTAAACGACACAAGGACAGCGTAAAAACAGTACAAGAGTCTAGTCCACTGTTTGTCCATATGCGAGATTTTGATCATCGTATCGATTGGTCTAATTCTTCATCCATCATGTCATGTGATTCATTTGCCAAAAGGAACATCATTGAAAGTTGTTTGATAAAAAAATCTGAAGGATCTAACATTAATATTAGCTATGGGATTTTTAAATTGGATAATTTTATCATTGACAAAATTTGTAATCATATTAATTCTTTTAAAAAATAATTTTATCTTTTGTATTTATTTGTTCAATTTTTTACTTAATTCAAGCAAGAGGGGTCTCTTTACAACGTCAAGGGAGTAGCGTTATGTTTTATGTTCATTATGACTACCGCCAGATGATTTCATTCACCAGAAAAAAATCTGTTCCGTGCCAAAAAACATAGAAAAAAAAATAGTAAAGCCAATACAATTACCACACCTGATGGGTGCATTTCCATTGCATTTTACTACATTCCACTCCATTAACGAGAGCTTTATGATACTTCATTGTACTTCATCGTGTCGTATCATACAACCCGATGAGAGGGCTGGAAAGCATTCCGCCTTCACTGTAAGTGGTTCTTGGCTCTGAGTGCATTTGCTGAAGAGTTGAAACTGTCGATCTCCAAGACCAAGTGTCAGTGAAAGCTTATCTCCCAAAGAGGAAACACTTTGAGGACTCTGGCGGCCGTTGAAGAAGACTTATGAAGTCTAAGAAAGAAGAGGAAGAAGGTCTTCATGGTTTCATGAGAGTTTCGACTTTTGGAATTACCTAAAGGAAGGAGGAGGAGGAGAAGGAGGAGGAGGAGGGGGATGAGTAGGAGGAGGAGGAAGAGAAGGTCGAGAACCGTCAGATCATCCTTCGTGTAGTTGAAAGTTGATCGCAATGCAACAGTTGCATAGGTGGAAATTGCAAGAAAATGTTGTTGTTTGATCCAATTTTGCAACATCGATGCCATAAATTCTTTATAAACCTTTTCGTTCAATTTAAGAATCCTATCCTGATTATCCTCACATGATTTTGTTCAACTTAAATGTTTCGTTCAATCTAAAAATGCTGTTCTTCTTTACTCCAGAAAATACTGTGTTTTCAGAGTTCACAATGTAAATTTTATTTCAATTCATCAAAACTTTGGTGTATCTAACATATTTCTTTTGATATTTTGTTCTGGTTAACGCTAGATGAATTTATCTTAATCATTATTATTACCCCATCTGGGGTATTGGATGCATGTTATGGGCGGTGTCATTTGCTAAGTAGCATTGAACCGATACTTTAGGGACAATATGTATGCCCTTATGGACCAATGTCACACATCATTTTGTCTGTGTTAGAGGGAATATCTAGTCATAGAGAAATTATGCTACTTTATTGTACTGCGACAGTCCCTCCCTTATGCTGCACCCCGCCCTCTATAATAATGTCCTATACCACTTCATTTTCGCCTGTGTCACTGGTGGTAAGGGGAAGAAAGAATACTGCCACCGAGTCTTCCCACTCGGGTCGTAAACGGCTGCTAAAACGGGACAGAGTGATGGGACTAGGTACCCTGCCCTCTGTAAGGCTAAGGGGTACATTCCTACGAGAAAACAAAGCACAAGAGGGTCTGAGATTGAGTTTTGCAACCAGAACCCTAAGGTTTGGATATTTTTAATGGACGTGGGTGTGGTACAGATGAGAGTAACAGGGAAGAGATAGGTAGTATTTTTATGACTGGAAGATGAATATGTTGGTATTAAGTAAAACTAAGATAAAAAGGAGGGGTGATTTTGAATTTGGAAGTGTAGGGGGAGGGTATCGAGAGTGAGGAGAAGATGAGGGAGGGAAAGGATGGCTCTACTAGTAAGTGAAAAGAAAGGTAAGCGTGTGGTGGAGTGGAAGGAGGTTTCTTCGAGATTAATGTGGATGAAAATGAAACTGGGAAGGGATATGTGGGTCTTTGTAAACGCACATGGGCATTGTAGTGAGAAGAGTGTAGAGGAAAGGGAGGCTTTTTGGGCAGATTTAGATGAGTGCTTAAAGAGTTTTAGGAGGAACGTCAATATAGTGGTAATGAGAGAGCTCAGTTCTTGAGTAGGGGATAAACCAATAGACGAAGGGGTTGGGAAGTTTGGAATACCAATTAAAATCATGATGAAAAGTTAATGGAGGAGATGTGTATAGAAAGTTGATGATAGCTAACACAATGTTTAGGAAAAAATTAAAGCATAATCACATATGGGAGAGGGTTGTGGATGGAGGGATGTTTGATAAGGCATTAATGGACTATGTAGTGGTATTCAGAATAGTAGGAAATGTTCTGGATGTCCATGTTCTTAGGAGAGAAAATTATTATTATTATTATTATTATTATTATTATTATTATTATTATTATTATTATTATTATTATTATTATTATTATTATTATTATTATTATTATTATTATTATTATTATTATTATTATTATTATTATTATTATTATTATTATTATTATTATTATTATTATTATTATTAATACTTTTACTATTACTTTTACTATTAATATTACTATTAATATTATTATTATTATTATTATTATTATCATTATTATCATTATATCATTATTATTATTATTATTATTATTATTATTATTATTATTATTATTATTATTATTATTATTATTATTATTATTATTATTATTATTATTATTATTATTATTATTATTATTATTATTATTATCATTATTATTATTATTTTTTTTTTTTTTTTTTTTTTTTTTTTTTTTTTTTTTAAGGTAAGTTGAGAGTGGAGAATAGGTGGAGGAAGAGGAAAAAGACAGAAGCTGGGGAGTTGCTTAGAGTAAACTGTTAAAATGAGAAGTAAAAGGAACAGGAGTAGAAAGAGAAACTGAGAAAAGGGGATTTGTGAAGGACAGAGTAGAGATAGGAGTGGAAGAGGAATGGGGGTGTCTCAAGGAGAGAGTGACAAGTTGTGCAAAGATGGTATGTGAAATTAGGAGGGCGGGAGGAAATAGAAAAAAGGGTAGTAAATGGTGGAATAATGAAGTAAAGAAGATTGTAGAAGAAAAGAAACGAGCATTCACGGACTAGTTGCAAAGTGGGACGAGAGGAACATATGAGAGGTACAAAAATAGAAGTAAAATATAAGATAAATGAGGCAAAAAGGAGAGATGTAAAATGAGGGAGAAGTATGACAGAAAATATTAAAAGTAATAAAAATGTATTATGGAAGTAAGTTAAGAGAGGAAGGGAGGCGAGCCAATTAGAGAAGAATAGGTAAAGGGCGCAGGTGAACAGATGTTAAGAGAAGAGGAAGATTTAAGGGGAAGATGGGCCGAGTCTTTAAGAGAGCTGTTGAATGTGAAGGAGGATACGGAGGGACTGGTGAAAGCAGTGGGACGCGCTAAGAAAATTACGGTGATTAGTGAGGAAAATTTATGGGAAATAAGAAAAGATGAGGTGCACGTAGTTTTGAGAATTATGAGAGTAGGTAAGGCAAATAGGCTAGATGGGTTTTATGTCGAGTGTCTCAAGAAGAGAGATACATTAATACTGGACTGGCTAGTGAGGTTGTTTAGTGTGTGTCTAAGGAAGGGTAGAATGCCGGAGGACTGGAGGAGTGCCTGTATACAGCTGTTCCTCCTTATGAGGGGACAGGGGAGAAGTGTGAGTATAGTAGTTTTAGAAGGATCAGTTTATTGAGTGTAGTCGGGAAAGTTTATAGGAAATTTTTAATTGAGAGAGTTAAGAGAGTAACAGAGGTAGTAATTGGTGAGGAACAGTGGGTTTAGGAAAGAAAGGGATTGCGTGGATCAGATTTTTGTAGTAAGACAGAAATGTGAGAAATCTTTAGGAAAAGTTCAGGATGTTTTTGTACCTTTATAGATTAAAAAAGTTTTATTACAAGGTAGGCAGAAATGCAATGTGGGGGGTATTGCAAATATATGGGATTAGGGGGAAGCTATCAAGGGCAGTCAGGAATTTTTACGAGAGTAGTAGGTCCTGTATTAAAATTGGAAATGGAATATCAAAGAAGGGGCTGAATCAGGGATGTATCATGTCGCCATGGCTATTCAATCTGTACATGTATGGGGTGGTGTGGAAGGTAAAGGTGAGGGTAAGGGGCAGGAGCCTAGAGATGGTTAAAGAAAATTGATAAAAGTGAGAGATAAGCCAGTTGTTGTTTGCTGACAACACTGCGATTGTGGCAGGATCAGTGGGGATCAAGAGAGTTAGTAACGGAGTTTAGGAAGGTATGCGTTAGGAGAAAGGTATGGGTAAAAGTAAAGTAATAAGATATACAAGGGGAGAGGATTGTAGAGAATTTGAAGTAAATCTAGGAGAGAGGCTGAAGAAAGTGGATAGTTTTAGGAATTTTGGATCGTATGTGGCAGGGAATGGAGAAGTGGAGGTTGAGGTAAATTTTAGACTGAGAGAAGCAAGTAAATGCTTTGGGGTATTAAAGTGTCATGAAAAAGGGCATTTGGAAATGGATACAAAGAGGAGATTATATGAAGGGATGACTAGGTATGAGGTAGAGACTTGGGATTTAAGAGAGGCAGAGAGGAAAATTTTGAATATGTTTGAGATTGAATGTCTGAGAAATATGGTGGGGTTACAAGGTTGGACAGAGTGAGAAACGAGGAAGTGAGGAGGAGAGCAGGGGTGGAAAAGAAGATGGTAGAGAAATAGTGTTGAGATGGTTTGGACACATGGGAAGAATAAGTGAAGAAAGATTAGCAAAAGACATGTGGCAGGTAGAGGTGGATGGAGTGAACTTGAGGGGACGACCGAGAACGAGATGGATGGATGGAGTGAAGGGGACATTGAGCAAGAGGGGAATGTCTGATGAGCAAGTAAGGGAGAAGGCAGAAGATAGGGGTGAGTGGAAAATGGATATGTATTGATGTTACTATGATGTAAGGAAGGGAGGGGGTGGAAGATGGAAGTAGGGAGGGGTTATGTGTGAATGATATTTTGAAGCAGGCCGAAGGAATCTCTCCCCTACCTCTCTTGTTCAGCATGAGGGGATAGAGAGGGGGGTTCGCCGATTGAACGAAGCGGCTTTGCTGTGGATGTACTGCGCCTTGCTACATTTCTTTTTGACCCAGGGCGGTAGGCGGGATATAGGCATGACCGGTCATCCGTGAGGAGCTAATATGAGAGGGAGGGAAGGGAGGAGGATTGGAGTTGAATGGTTAGGAGAAGGTACGTGCATTTTGACTTCGTCGTCGTCGTCATCGTCGTCGTCGTCGTCGTCGTCGTCGTCGTCGTCGTCGTCGTCGTCCTCATCATCATCATCATCATCATCATCATCATCATCATCATCATCATCATCATCATCATCATCATCATCATCATCATCATCATCATCATCATCATCATCATCATCATCATCATCATCATCATCATCATCATCATCATCATCATCATCATCATCATCATCATCATCATCATCATCATCATCATCATCATCATCATCATCATCATCATCATCATCATCATCATCATCATCATCATCATCATCATCATCATCATCATCATCATCATCATCATCTCGGAAAAATAACCAGTTTCTTTTTATCTATTTCTTTATTATTATTGTTATTATTATCTTACAACGCACCCACCCTTCTACCCTTCTTTTTTTATATTCCACTTTTATTTCAATCCTCAATCATTCCATTGTATTCTGTGCTTCCTCTCAGGCCAATCGTTCGCAGTCCCATTTGGTCCTTGATGGCGATTCTTCGTATCGCTTCTCAAATGACTTCAACCACATGTCGACTTCTAAGAAGTCAATTTGAAAGGAAACGAAGTAGTCAAGTGTCAACCAGAGGAGGAAGAAAGACTTCACAACATGGGAGAGCTCAATCAAGCTGGGGTTTAACAGATAGATAATAACTTCCTGGTTTATATAATGTGATGCTATGGGGCTCAGTAGTATAGTCATGAGTTGGCTGGAATATAAGGTATCTATCATCATTATTCTTTCTAATTCCCTCCCTCTCTCCCTCCCTCCCTCCCTCATTTTTTTCTCCCTCCACCTCTCTCCCTTCATTCCTCTCTCTCTATCTCTCCCCTCCTTTCCCCTTCCCTAAGCTTCCTACCCCTTTCTCTTCCTTGCCCTCCTTTCCTTCCCTTTCCTTACCTTTCCCTCCCCTCCTCTTCCTTCCCCTCCATTATAGTCCCTTCCCTCCCCTTCCTTCCCCTTTTCATCCCTCCCTTTCCTTCCATTTCCCTCCCTTTCCTTCTCTCCCACTCTCTTCTCCCCTCTTTTTCCCTCAGCTTTCTCTTCTTTTCCCTCGGTTTCTCTTCTTCTCTCATCCTCACCCCTCCTCTCCATTCCTCTTTCTCTTCCCCTCAGATTCCTCTCTTCTCCCCCCCCTTGTCCCCTACTTGTCTTTCTCTTTCCTCACCTATGTCCTCACCGACCACCCCCCTCTCTTTCCCCTCCTCCCCCCACCCCCACCTCTCCTCTCACCTTCTCTCTCTTCTCTTTACCTTCCTCTCCTCTCTCTCTCCCCTTGTCTCCTCCTTGCCTTTTTCTTATCTCTCTTCTCCTCGTCGGCCACAGTCTCCTCCCTTGAGTTTCTCCTCCTCTCCCCCACCCCTTCTCTCCTCTCCCCTCCTCTCCCCCTCCCCTCCTCTCCTCTCCCCTCCTCTCTTTTCCCTTAGCTTCCTCTCTTCCCCCCTCCCCCTCTCCTTGTCTTTCTCTCTCCTCTCTTGTCCTACCCGGGTCTTCTTCTCTAAAGTCAAACTTTCTGGCGGAAGAATATTTTCATCTCATTTGAGTCTTCCGCTCCTCAGACAAAATCTCTTCTGCTTCAACTCTGCCTTTGCCCCCGCTCCGCCGGCACGCCGCTCACTCTCCTCACTTGCGTCTTCTCACGTGGTGTGATCTCATGTCACAGCATGGGAAGTGTTGGCAGACGTCGTGAAGTTTATACATACATATACCAAAAGCTTTTTTCCCCCCTTACACAGGAGGTAGCCAAAAAATGGGAGGCATAGAAACCACTCCCTCCCATTCCATTCCCTACATACTCCACTCCCCTCTACCCTCTTCCCTCCCTCTTATCTTTGCACCTCCTGAATGAGGGGTCATCCCTGCATCTTATCCATAGACGTCTATGATATCTGATATCTACGACTTTTCATAATATATATAATTTTTACTTGTTTTATCTTATCATTTTGTTTTATTCTATTCTATTTGGTTTTATTTTGCTTTGTTATATATTTTTCTATCTTTAACTTAATTTTTTTTTTTTAATTTGATCTAATCTTATTCTATCTTATTTTGTTCTAGTGTAACTTATTTCATTTCATTTCACTTCATTTCATTATGTCTTGTCTTGTCTTGTCTTGTTTTCTCTTGTCTTATCTTGTCTTGTCTTGCCTTGCCTTGCCTTGCCTTGCCTTGCCTTGCCTTGCCTTGTCTTGTCTTGTCTTGTCTTGTCTTGTCTTGTCTTGTCTTGTCTTGTCTTGTCTTGTCTTGTCTTGTCTTGTCTTGTCTTGTCTTGTCTTGTCTTGTCTTGTCTTGTCTTGTCTTGTCTTGTCTTGTCTTGTCATGTCTTGTTTTATCTTGTCTTATCTTGTCTTGTCTTATCTTGTTTTATCTTTCCTTGTCTTGTCTTATCTTGTCTTATCTTGTCTTATCTTGTCTTATCTTGTCTTATCTTGTCTTATCTTGACTTATCTTATCCTATCTTATCTTATTCTATTTATTTCTATTTTATTATATTTTATCTTATTCTACTTTATTCTATAATATTTTATCATCAAATGGGCTCTCACTAACGAAGATTGACTTGATAAATATCTTCCAGCTTTTGATATATAATTGATGTGTTCTCTCGAGGTGGACATTGTTTATTAAAGTCTCATTATTTCAACTTATTTTATTTCATTATTTTATCTTATTTCATTTTATCTTATTCTATTATTTTTGATCGATTTATTATTCATTTATCAAAAGGACTCTCACTAAGAGGGACAGAGACGATTTGTACCTTCCATTTGCTTTTTTTTTTTTTTTTTTAAGTCTCGTTTAGTACACAATTTAACTCTATTGTTGATAATGATGGTGGTGATAATGATGATGATGGTTGTGATAATGAGGAGGAGGAGGAGGAGGAGGAGAAGGAGGAGGAGGACGACGACGACGACGGCGACAATGATGATGATGATGATGATGATGATGATGATGATGATGATGATGATGATGATGATGATGATGATGATGATGATGATGATGATGATGATGATGATGATGAGGATGATGATGATGATGATGATGATGATGATTATGATGATGATGATTATGATGATGATGATTATGATGATGATGATTATGATGATGATGATTATGATGATGATGATGATGATGATGATGATGATGATGATGATGATGATGA
>NC_134777.1:13279110-13281610 GCF_046742065.1 Oratosquilla oratoria
AAGAAGAAGAAGAAGAAGAAGAAGAAGAAGAAGAAGAAGAAGAAGACCAACAACAACAACAACAACAACAACAATACGATAATGAATACCTGTGCAAAGCCACGCGCATCCTTCTCCATCGCCACGTCTACAAAACGTCCTCCGAAACGTAGAGTTCAAATCCTCTTCCCTCTACAAATAAATCCCCAAGAACGAGGACGAGTCCTAAGGCAGGCTTCTATGGCTATACGTACCTTTCTCCCCAAGCTCTACGGGATCTTCCCTAAGATGTAGAATTAAATCCTCTTAGCCTCACGACAGAAGCTCACGAACGAAGACAAGTCCCGAGGCATTATGGAGGCGGCTAATTACTTAATGGGCAAATGGAAACTTTTAATAGAAGAAGGAAGGGTGTGGAGGGAAGGGGAAGGAACGCTCCATTGAGGATTCTGCCACCAGAAGGAAAGAAATGGTTTCCGATGGTAAAGACCTTCGATTAGGTAGTACGTGTGTGTGTGTGTGTGTGTGTGTGTGTGTGTGTGTGTGGTGTGTGTGTGTGTGTGTGTGTGTGTGTGTGTGTGTGTGTGTGTGTGTGTGTGTGTGTGTGTGCATGTAAACGTCGTACATACATTACACATCTACATACATAACTACCCACATGCGTACACACATGCATATATATATATATATATATATATATATATATATATATGTATATATATTTATATATATACATATATATATATATATATATATATGTATTGGTGTATTTAGGTAGCAGGTTCTCATGTACACAATTTTGATTGAAGTTCACAGCAGCTTCTGTGTTCACGACTTTTTTGCTGAGTAGTTCTACATCTCTGACGATGGAACGGTGAGCAATGGGTAGATTCCATAAAAGTTGTCCGAAAGACATAGAAAGATCTTGTAGATAAAAAACACTTTATTATAACAAGCTTTCGACCTACATAGGTCATTTTCAAGTTCTGAATCTGAATCTGAATCTCTAGGAAAGACCACCTCGCTTGCGCGGGATCGGTTTTTGTGGGAAAAGAATGTCTGTAGGAAAATGAAAAGATTGTAGCGTATAAAAGTGGGCTATAGCCACCGGACGATTTGCGAGCGATTAGGGGCTTGTTGGTGGTCGTGACTCGGGAGAACTGGGCTAGGAGATTGGACGGCGGCGTCAATGCCGGGAGGGAGAGCAGATTATATCACCAACGAAAGTTTGGAAAATGGTAGGAGACGTAGGAGGAGAGAAAGGGGGAAAAACGGCAAAATCTTTAGTGGGAGGTAAACTGAAATGAGAAGATGTAGTATAAGAGAAAGTTAGAAAGGAAACGAATTTTAGGATGTGCGTGGGATGTGGCTATGTTCGTGAGAGGTGTGTGATGTGTAATTTACGGTAAGTGAGTAGATTTCACTTCCCGCGTGTAGAGGGCGTTCCTGATTATCCCCAGGTAAGACATGAGAATTCCTGTTTTACCCCAGGTTGGGTCTTTGAGCTGTTTGCATATTTTTGTAGCCTGTCAGTTAATGGGCTACATGCGATATTATTATTATTATTATCATATTATTACCATTACTATTATTATTATTACATTATTGCGGCTATCACCAGTCAAGCTGGTGAAGGGGTGTATACCTTGTAGGTACGGTTATACACGTCTTATTGTGTACACCGCACGTGGGACGGGCGCAGCTGACAGATAGTCTGTTACGGTGTGGTCTAGGTGTAATATGTTGTATCAAGTGTTTGTCGTGCAGTGTTTCTAGGTGTCTCGTGTGAAGTTTGTGTTTGTGTTGGTTGAGTGGACGGAGGTTGGAAAGTTGGTGTAGTGACTCAGTGGTTAGGAAGTCGCTCCCTCGCGAACCCGTGACCTGGACAGCGGAAGTCTGAACCGTCTGATGCGCGTAGTTATTAGTGGCACATGTCAGCTGGCTTAGTCCCGGGGATTGGCACAGAATCGGTCTGACGAGGGCTAGGTACAATCGACGTTTGGTTCTCAGTGTTGCAGTTTTGAAGCGTCTGAGCTTACCCAGCACAGCCCTAGCCTTCGCTCCCTGCTTGCGGAAGTGTGGGGTCCAGGTAAGGCCACTATCAAGTGGGATGTTTGTGTTGTTTATTTTAAGAGGAGTGTTTGTGATTGTTCTGTTGGTTTGTTTGCAGCAGAAGTATACAGCATTGCATTTCGACGCGTTGATCTTAATGCGACACTGTTGCGCCCACGCGTGTGCCCCGTCTAGGATGTTCTGCATTAAGTGTAACGCTCCCTGCAACGTTCTGTGTCTGCTAATGTGATAGTGTCGTCCGCATACGAAAGAGTAAGAGCCTGGTTGCGCGGATAAGCTGGCTCTGGAAAGTCATTCGTATATAGATTGTACAGAGTGGGGGCAAGGACTGACCCTTGCGGCCTCCAGCCTTCGGCACAAAAGGTTGGGACAGACAGCCCCGCCACTTTATTCTTATTGACCTGTCCGTCCAGGTAGTTGCCGAGCAATCTTGTGAACGTCAGGGCAA
>NC_134777.1:13291610-13296610 GCF_046742065.1 Oratosquilla oratoria
TCACCTCCACCACCATCTCCACCATCACCATCACCATCATCTCCACCACCAACTCCATTACTACCTCCATTTCCACCTCTACCACCAACTCCACCATCACCACGTCCACCACCACAATCTCCACCTCCACCATTTCCACCATCACGGCCACGGCCACGGCAACCACTATGCCAGGGGTTCCTTTGTACTACAGCACTAAGCAGAAGCAATACGCACACCGTATGTGCTGCGAGTAAAAGTACAAGTGCTACACACGCAGCCCCGTATAAAGACTTGGTGTCTTATCGCTCGTGTACTTGCTTGTGCTAAATCTCTACACTAGAATTGTTAGATAAAGACACCAGAATAGTTAGATAAAGGCAGATAATCATAAACTCAAGAAATATCTCACATACGTCAACTACAAAAGGATCTAAAAGAATAAAAGTGAGAAAGTTATACAATCCACGTAAAACAACTACAAAATAAAAGAAAATAAAAGGAAGAAAATCTGAATGATAATTCAAACAAGTTGTAAGGATGAAGAGAGAGAGAGAGAGAGAGAGAGAGAGAGAGAGAGAGAGAGAGAGAGAGAGAGAGAGAGAGAGAGAGAGAGAGAGAGAGAGAGAGAGAGAGAGAAGGAGAGAGAGAGAATCAACCCAAGAAATATTTCACGGAAGGCCACTGAAGCGAGAGGGCAGATGCAACAAGAGAATGAAGAATGTTGCTGCAAAAGCGAGAATGCGACACGTGCAGTAGGAAATTGCACCCGCGAGGCAAAAGTATTGATGCCTTGGGCGAAATAGTCTAGTGCAATGGTTCCCAAACTAGGGGGTGCCGCCCCTCTCTGGAGGCACAAGGAGGATACAAGGGGGACATGAATAATTTGCTAATATATACATACACACGTATATATATATATATATATATATATATATATATATATATATATAAATATACATATATATACATATACAGATACATATACATTACATAGATATATATATATATATATATATATATATATATATATAAGAATAATGAAAATCATCCCAAGAACAAGTATTTCCATAATACAATTCTATGAGTCACCCAAACTCGTTTTCTATTAACATGTAAATAGAAAAAATATAAATAAAATAAATAAAAATCATAATAATATAAGTAATAAAATAAATAAATAAATGCATAGGTGTAGTTAGATGATAAACAAACAGGTAAACAGAAAATAATAATAAATTGACAGATAGATAATAATAAACGAAAATCAAGCAAATGATAATAAACAAACAGACGAAAAATAACAAACAAATAAACGAATGATATATAATAAATGGCAGGCATTACAGTATCTGGCTTGGGTGCCAAGTACGATGTACGTCACCCACTGATGGAGAATAAAAATAGCACCAAACAAAACGTTCCCAAAGACCCACGGAAGCATTTGATCAGGCCCGTCATCTCAACCTGAGCCTATCCTCAAAGCTCAAGAAATTCAGGTTCTAAGACCTCTTTTCACAACAATATAAACTAATGTGGTAATAACTACATCATAATAATAACTTTACATTAAGGATAAGTTAAATGTTTGAAAAAGAAAGTAAATAGGCCATCTTTTAAGGTAATGATTTTGCACTCACCACGAATAAGGTTGTAAACATCCAGATGGCCCTTGGTAGGAATAAAGGCTCCCCAGAGTATATAAAATCGTCTGGCGCTGACCTATGTATTAAAATATACTCTACAAAGGGTCTCATAACTACAAAGGACTTAACTGAGTGTTGTTCCTTATGCTAAATGGAGTTTTCTGGTTCAAGGAATAATATAATCTGTAATATATCTTCCTGGAGGAGAAGTTATTTAATATGATATTAACTAGATGCTCGCTGGTTGAACAAGTTAGAGCGTCGCTACTCGCGGCGGAGGTCAAGTGACGCCAGCGAGTTGGACCAAGGGTATGGTTTATTAGGTTCCTTGCTACAAAGTCCTCTGTAAGGGGCACCGTCCTAGATCCTAGTAGAGGGAGCTGGCGACGTTGAACCGAATCACTATTAACTTGAGCGTTCCAAGGATCCTTTAAAGATCTTCTAGTGTTTCCTGAAACAGAATATTTAAACTGCTACTTGGAAAACAATAAGCCAAGACTAAGAACTCATCTTCATCTGAATAGAGTTTGTTGGTGTGAGAAAGGAAATTTTTTGAAGACCCCTTTCTCTTCCTTTTCCTCTTCCTCCTCCTTTTCCTCTTCCTGTTCTTTTCTTCTTTCTCTTCTTTTTCTTTTCCTCTTCCTCTTCGTCTTCCTTTTTCTCTTCCTCCACCTCTTCCTCTTCCTATTTTTTCTTCCTTTTCCTTTTTCTCCTTCTCTCATTTTTCCTTTCCTCTTCTTTTTCCTTTTCCCTTTTCTCTTCCTCCTCCTCTTCCTCTTCCTCTTCCTCTTCCTCTTCCTCTTCCTTTTCCCTTTTCTCTTCTTCCGTTATATTTTCCTCTTCCTCTTCCTCACCCCGTCCTTCTTCCCTTTTTCTTCTTCCAACTCTTCTTCCTTTTCCTCTTTTTCTTCATCCTCTTCCTTCTTTATTTTCTTCTTTTTCTTCTTCCTCTTTAATCTCTGTTCTTCATGAAATGAAGAATAATATCGTACTAATCTCTATGACATCATGAAAGCGTTATCTCATCTTGTTTTGATAAAAATCAGGCCGTTTTATTCAGTTATGGAAACCCAAGATCTACGTATCTAGATCAATCCTTCAGACTCAATTTAGTCTATTTCTAGAACAATTCTATTATTCTGTCAAATTGTTTTTATTCAATTATGATAGAACCTTGGGCTGAACAGGTGGGCATACAAGTTATGGAATCTAATGAAATCAGATTACCAGAGAATATATGAAAATTTGCAAAAACACACATAGATGCGCGCGCGCGCACACACACACACACACACGCACACACGCACGCGCGCACACACACACACACACACACACATACGCATACACACACACATACACACACACACACACACACACACACACACACACGCATACACATACACACACACACACACACACACACACACACACACACACACACACACGCATATGCGTACACACGGACATAAACGCACACACACAAACAAACACAAACACACACACACACATACACACACACGCACACACGCACGCGCGCACACACACACACACACACACGCATACACACACACAAACACACACACACACACACACACACACACACGCAAACACAAACACACACACACACACACACACACACACACACACACACGCATATGCGTACACACGGACATAAACGCACACACACAAACAAACACAAACACACACACACACATACACACACACATGCAGGCACGTACGCACACACGCACACATATGCGTACACACGGACATAAACGCACACACACAAACAAACACAAACACATACACACATATACGAATTACGAATTCAACGTACATGTACGCACACAAATTTAACGCACACGTAAGCACACACGCACACAGATTCAACGTACATATATGCACACACGTACAAGCCTACCCTTCCAAGAGTGAGAGCAATGTTGGACAAGGACAGTCGTGTCCGCAGTAATGCAGAAGTTAATTTGAGTGTTGACGACTCAAATGACTCTCAGGTGAGACGAGGATGCTTACAGAACTATAACCACACTAGGAACACTCTCTCTCTCTCTCTCTCTCTCTCTCTCTCTCTCTCTCTCTCTCTCTCTCTCTCTCTCTCTCTCACTCGCTTTTCCTCTTTCTCTTCCTCTCTCTCTCTCTCTCTCTCTCTCTCTCTCTCTCTCTCTCTCTCTCTCTCTCTCTCTCTCTCTCTCTCTCTCTCTCTCTCTCTCCTCTCTCCCCTCTCTCTCTCTCTCTCTCTCTCTCTGTCTCTCGTCTCTCTCCTCTCTCTTCTCTCTCTCTCTCTCCTCTCTCTCTCTCCTCTCTCTCTCTCTCTTTCTCTCTCTCTCTCTCTCTTATCTCTCTCTCTCTCTCTCTCTCTCTCTCTCTCTCTCTCTCTCTCTCTCTCTCTCTCTCTCTCTCTCACTGTCTCTCTCTCTCTCTCTCTCTCACTCTCTCTCCTCTCTCTATCTCTCTCTCTCTCCTCTCTCTCTCTCTCTCTCTCTCTCTCTCTCTCTCTCTCCTCTCTCTCTCTCCTCTCTCTCACCTCTCTCTCTCTCTTCCTCTCTCCTTCTCTGTTTATTTACCTCCTCAATTTTTTATCTCTCTGTTCATCTCATTCTCTCTCTCTCTCTCTTCTCTTTTTCTCTTTCTCATTTATACATTTCATATTATTCATTCATTTACCTTTATAGTTAATTATTAACTATTTATTTTAACTATTTCATCCTTATTTGATTTGATTTATATTTTTTTCTATGTTTTATAATTTGTTTTATTTCATTTCCATCGAAATATAGTGCAGACTTTCCTTCGTATTTTGTTATCGAATTCCTTGTTTTGACTCCTCCTTACGTAGACCAATGCCAATACTCGCGTTAACGTTTTGTTTAGTCGTTCAACAACTTCAGTCCGCAACCAACTCTTGCCCATTACGTCAGCCGTCGGCTGATAGACACAGGCTGACAACCAGACTGAACCTGAAAGAAAAGACAGACAGATAGTTGGACAGGGAGACAGGCGGGTAGTGCAATAAAGGAGTGCAAATTTGATGAAATAGAGAGATGGAGTCATAAAGCTGAGACAGGAATGTAGATCGGTATAAAGATAAATATAGAGATATAGCCACACACTGGTGACGAATATATTATGATGGTACTTACGGATCCTTGAAGGTGTCCGTTGTTTTCCTTTATATATTCATTGTAGCTTTCTTTACCATACAATGTCCTGAAGGTATATTATTAGACAATAATGTTTACTATCCTATCATTTCAAAGCCCATTGTTTTTATGCACACACACACACATACATACATACATACATACAATACATACATACATACCCGTACATATACACATACATACATACATACAT
>NC_134777.1:13301610-13303652 GCF_046742065.1 Oratosquilla oratoria
TTTGTTTTATCAATAAGATGTTTTGGATATTTTCAATTTTCTCCAATGTCAATAGATGAAATGTATTTCTTGGATCCAAGAAATCAGGGGGAACAAAAATTCTATAAGCTCTCAGGAACATTGAAGAAAAAACTGACAGCTTGGATTTTTGACTGTGATACGAGTAAAAATGAATGTACGAGAGGGACATTGGTCGGCTTCCTGTAAACGTCAAATTTAAAGTATCTTTACCACATCGGTAAATATCTACATCTAAAAATGGTAACATATTATTTTCTTCAACCTCTACTGTGGATTTAATGGAATGCACCAAATATATTTAAATCTGACAAAAAAGTATCCAAATATTGATCAGATTTAAAAAATTTGGGGCATTCCATTAAATTCACAGTAGAGGTTGAAAGAAAATAATGTTACCATTTTTAGATGTAAATATTTACCGATGTGGAAGATACTTTAAATTTTGACTTTTACAGGAAGCCGACCAATGTACTCTCGTACATTCATTTTTACTCGTATCACAGGTCAAAAATCCAAGCTGTCAGTTTTTTCTTCAAAGTTCCTGAGAGCTTATAGAATTTGTCTCCCCTGAGTTCTTGGATCAAGAAATTACAAGTCTTCTATGACATTGGAGAAAATTTAAAATATCCAAAACATTTTCTTATTGATAAAACAAAATCAAAAAGTTAGTGAAATGTTTTTCCTTAATACGTCGGCAGGGTCAAAACCATTTAATTATAAAAATTTGCTAACAATTCCGTACCACGGAAAATTTTAATCCATCTTTCCTAGCATTTTTGAAAAAATTTTGGTATCCAGGTTATATTCAAAAAATAATTAAACAACATTAAGAGTCTGGTAATTAAAAAATTCCCCTAAGAAGTAAAGAAGGATGTATTAATAATATACCATGTAAAAATTGTGATTTTATTTATATAGGCCAAACAGACAACGGCATAGCACAAAGAATAGGCCAACATCAATATAGTATTAGAACGGGGCAAGTGTCCAGTGGATTATTTGTCCACCAATAGGGATTATGGTCATAAATATTGACTGGGGAAATTTAAAAATAATTTACTTCTTGTAATGAATATTATAGAAAGGAATATTATTGAATCTTGTTTTTATTAAAAAGAAATTCTTGGAAATAACATGAAACGTGAGTTTGGGTTTATTTAAATTGGGACAATTTTATTATTGACAAAATTGTGTGTGATAAAATGTAACATGGGACCTCTCCGAGTATCATTGTCTTCTTATGTATTTATTGTTTCCTATCTGTATATGCATTTTGTACCTTTTGAAAATGTCTAAATAGACGAAAACGTTCGGTCTCTGTTTTTTTAATTTCCCGGTGGTTTTCTGCAAAAAATATTTTATCACGTGTGTTTTGTGATTTCTTTGCATATATTTACAAATATATATTATGTATATATATATATTATATATATTTGTATGCATGTATACAATGTATAGAATTCTTCCTTAGTCAGCTTCTCGTTTTCAGTCCCTGCTACTTACTTGATACTAGCTTTGAGCAGAAACCCTGCCATAGGCTCAATAACCACAATTCCCGAAATGTGTAAAGAAAAAAAATCTTATTCATTACCAACGAATTACTTTATTCATCTTCGTGATACTCTCCCGATGAAAGAGAGAGAGGGAGCAGGAAGAAAGGAAGAGAGAGAGGGAGAAGAAGAGAATGAGGATATAAAGAAGAGGACCGTTGAGGAAAAATGGAAGAGCTACAGGAAAGGGAATAAGACGAAGGAAACATAGGAAGAGAAAGAGGAAAAGGAGGAGGGAAATAGGAAGAAAAAGAAAAAAAGGGAAGAGAAAACAAAGAAGAAGAAAAAGAGTGACGAGAATGACAACGAATTCAGAGAGCGAACAGGAGGAACATGATAAAGAGGAAGAGAAAGAGAAAAGTGAAAGAACGACAAAGAGGGAGGAGAAAGAGGAAGAGGTAAGAGGAAGAATAGGAGGAAATTGAAGAGGAAAAGTAGAAGGAGAGACGAGTAAGATGAAGACGAAGACGA
>NC_134777.1:13321652-13324152 GCF_046742065.1 Oratosquilla oratoria
TACATATATGGGAATATATGTGACACCTCCCTCTCTAAGGTTAAAAAATATATATATATATATTGAAAATATATATATTTTTTTTTACTTGAGGGAGAATATACTTACAATATCGACAGGCAATCGGCTACCACATTGTCTTCCCTCGTACATGACGAACATCTAAATGATACTCCTTCAAAAACAAACTCCACCTGGTTAAGCGGAGGTTCTTATCTTTAAACTTGTTAAGGTACTTCAAGGGATGGTGGTCTGTGAAAACCGTTACCTGGGCACCAACATGGACATGCACAACAAAATACTTAATTGCTAAGATCATTGATGGCAAACCCTTTTCTTTGACACTCTTAGTAACACAACGGAATTATAAGTCTTAGTCCACTGGAACTTTGTTCCTTCCTCAATGATAGTCACTTATTGCGGGTTCACACGATACGGGGCTTGCTTGATGGGCGTCGCATCTTCCCGTCCACGTCATGCAGCGTCAGGTGGGTCCTCTCAGGGGCATCCCGAAAACTCTCTTGGTATCGCCTCTGCAACTCCATTAAGACCTCTCGCTGTTCAGCCGAAAGATGACCCAGCTGACCCACCACCTGCATTGGCCTTCCACGTTATCTCGAAGGTGGGGAAGTTCGAGTCCTCGTCTTCCTCAGGCACGATGGAGACGGCATGCACACTACCGTCAGACGCACCCACATCACTCTTGTCCCTCTCCTGGTACGCTTTCCACACACCGAGGTGACACAACTGCTGCTTCCGTCTCCTACCCGGAGTGACAACCACTTTGTTCAGTTCCCTCACTCGTTTTGTAACGTCGTACGGGTCGCTGAACCTCGCTCCTCGCTTAAACTCTCGCACTTTCGCCTTCACTCGCTCTTGAACACTCTGCCAACATGAGGTCAACCTACTTCTCACTGCCTCCACCGACTTCATCACTCTTGGATCACCTTTATGTCCTGCAAAGGAATTATCATGCCCTAATCGCATAACTCCTTCCCTGTAGACCTTCGGCAACACTATTTGTCGCCTATCAGACCATCCTGCGTCATCAGTAGAGCAGGTACTATCCACCCACTTGCGGAATAGTACTCCCGACTCTAAAGAGTATTCCTCTGACAACTCACTCTCACTCACCACTCCTTCCTTCCGGTCTCTCAAATCGGAGCCAACTCTCTGTAAGCCACGGGGGCTCATTGCCTCCACCTCTTTCTCTCCCATTCCCTGTAAGACACTGGGACCCCTTGTTTCTCCCTCCTTCTCTCCAATTCTTTGTGAGTCATTAGGACTCTTTTCTCCTTTCTTCTCACCCATTCTGTGTGAGTCATTAAGACTCCTCCCATCTCCTTTCTTCTCTCCCTTTCTGTGCGAGTCGTTTAGACTCCATTTCTCTCCTTTTTTCTCTCCCTTTCTGTGTGAGTCGCTTAGACTCCATTTCTCTCCTTTCTTTCCCTTTTTGTGTGAGTCATTTAGACTCCATTTCTCTCCTGTCTTCTCTCCCTTTTTGTATGAGTCGCTTAGACTCCTTTTCTCTCCTTTCTTCTCTCCCATGAACAGACGAGTCAGGTCAAACACTCCCGACTCACTGCCTCGTTCCTCACGGAACAGGAACCTCAAGTCCACCTCTGTCTCGACTTGAGTATTTTCACTAGGGATTCTTCCCTCGGGATTCAGACTGTCCTTACATTTAGGATTTCCACAGCCTTCCCCTCTCGAGACCTTTATTGGCCTCACTTGGTCCTTAGACCCTTCTCTCTCTCTTCTCTCCCATGTAGGTGTGGGGCACATCTTCCCACCCACTAAGTCATTTCCTAGAATGACTTCAACTCCTTCCACTGGCAACCGATCTACTAGACCTATCTTTGCCTGTCCCTCATATAGAGGTGATTCCATATCTACCTCCACCAGTGGCACCTTGGCTAGGCCTCCTAGGAAGCCTATAACTACTCTCCCTTTTGCTACAGGTTTTTCAACTAAGCTACTCAGCATTACTGATTGGAGGGCTCCTGAGTCTCTCAGAATGGTCACCTCTTTTCTCTTCTCTCCCTTTATGGTGACTGTTCCTTGAAAAAGGAACGGGTCATAACCTCTCAAGTGAGGTTTCATCTCATCCTTCTCCATGCCGTCTGTGGCAACCTTACTCATGAGGGCCACTACTTTGGTGGTCTCCTCCTCGTCCTCCCCCTCTCGGACTTTACTTTCTATGTGGGTGTCCCATCTATTTAATAATACTATGGGTTTAACCCCCTCTATTTCCCTTCTCCTGTGCCAACAATCCCTCGTCAGGTGGCCTATCCTTCCACAATAGCTACATGAAATTATCTGTGATGACTTACTATAGTCACCTTTCTTGACCTCTAGGAATTTTGTAGGTCCACCTGAGGAGGTTGATTGTGGGATCCTCGGCTGTTCCTCTCTCCCCCTTGGAGTAACTGAGAATTTCCCTGCAGTAGGTTTAAGTATTTCATATTTATCTGCTAATACAGCAGCCTCTTCCAACTTC
>NC_134777.1:13331652-13334152 GCF_046742065.1 Oratosquilla oratoria
TATATTGACTATATTATGAAAATAAGATTGAAGGTGAAAGAAGTAGTCGAGGAGTAATGGGAGAATTTCACGCCTTAACGTTTCGACCCGTAGGGTCTTGATCACAAAGCTAACAACTCAAACATAACAGGATATTTTATACACGGACGGGTCATCTTATGGGACGCTTCGGAGAGCTTGTTATTTTATTTGCGTATTCTTTTATTATTAATAAGCTTGTGGCTTTTGCTAAACATATAAAGCCTTCTCTATGGTTAATGTTGTTATTAGTGTTGATATATGCTGCCTCAATTGTCTTCCTTAGTTTCTTGGATGATCCTTTATTTAATACGGTTGTGTTGTTCCAGTCTGGAAGGTGACCATGTTTATCCACATGTATTACTATGGAGTTAGATGTCCTATGGGCTTTTACGTCATTTTTATGTTCATTTATCCTTTTATTAAGTCCGCGACCAGATTCACCAAAATATGAAGAGGGACAGCTTTTACATGGGATTTTATAAACAACGCTGTTTTCGTTAGTGGGATTATTGTCGCTACGTGTTACCAAATGTCCTACTTTGCTACCTGACGTCCTGGCTATTTTGATGATATATATGTATATATCAGACCTGTTGACCCACTATTGGAGAATGAGATAAGGAAGGAAAATCTGTATATTTCGACCACTATCTCTGATCCTCTTCTCCCCCTTCCATTTTTATGAAGAGTCCAAAAGGTAGACTGGAGGGGGGAGGGTCTATAATTTGAGGGAGGGGGGCACTAGTGCAGCCTTTTGGGAAGGACTCGGATATGCCTGAGGAAAGTAGTTTTCGTCCAGCACATCAAATTATATTCTACGCAAATCGTTGAGAAAGCAAAATAATTTTCCATAGTTATTTCAAGGCGGAAATAGTTCTGAAGACGGGCGTTTCCGCCGATTAATCGGAGGTAAGAGGAAAAACAGCCCGGTGTGATAACCCTCTAAGATGGTCGAGTCTCTTCCTCTTAGGGTCATGGTCTTGGGGCGTAACCGCTCTGCAGAGAAAAGGTTCATCGTTATTCATTGTCTGTAGGTCTTCGTTCTTATCGTGAAGCTGCATGGGGATATAGGCCCGACTATTCTTTATTTTTTTATTTAAAAAGTCGAACAAGCGACTGGAAAAGGTTAATGTTGTAGAAAGAGTAGAGGTAATGTAGGCTATGGCCAAAGATATGTATATGATATAGTAAAAAGATTTATATATACATTATATATATATATATATATATATATATATATATATATGTATATATATGTATATGAGTGGAAGGGTGGTGAGACACACACCGAGTAATGTTGGAGAGTAAATTCACTGACGTTACGTCCTTAACCGGACTTCTTCAGAGTATGAGCACATAAGCATAAACTCAACATCTATAGACACGCGTTTATGTCCGCGTTCCTGCTAACCCACGCCACTCGAGTCCGCTTGTTTCTTCATCTCCCGGCGGATGAGTCGTCCGGACATTTGAGACAGTTTGATGAATCCGTCCCTGTGATTAAGGCAAGGCTGAGATGCTATATATGCTGCCTCAACTAGTTTCCTCTTTTTCTTTTCTAACCCCTGTTGTAAAATCTCTACCCCGCTCCAGTTGGGAAGGTGTCCAAGTTGGTCCACATGAACCACCAATGCGTTGGAAGTGCGGTGGGCTTTTAGGTCGTTCTTGTGTTCGTATGTTCGCTTGCGTAGACCTCTCCCAGTTTCTCCAAAGTAGCTCAGTTCACAGCTGCTACATGGTATTTTGTATACCACGCCATTAGTGATGTTGTCTTTTCTCTCCTTACCTCTCACTATTTCGCCAATTTTCATGCTGGAGGAAGGACAATGGCACGGTGAGTATATTTATATATAGTATATATATATATTTATATATACAGTATATATTTATATATATATATATATATATATATATATATATATGCAAAGAAATCACAAAACACACGTGATAAAATATTTTTGCAGAAACCACCGGGAAATTGAAAAAACAGATACCGAACGTTTTCGTCTATTTAGACATTTTCAAAGGTACAAAAAAGCAATACAGAAAGAAACAATAAATACATAAGAAGACAAGGATACTCGGAGAGGTCCCATGTTACATTTTATCACACACAATTTTGTCAATAATAAAATTGTCCAATTTAAATAAACCCAAACTCAAGTTCATGTTATTTCCAAAATTTCTTTTTATAAAACAAGATTCAATAATATTTCTTTCTATAATATTATTACAAGAAGTAATTATTTTAGAATTTCCCCAGTCAATATTATGACCATAATCCCTTTGGTGGACAAATAATCCACTGGACACTTGCCCCGTTCTAATACTATATTTATGTTGGCCTATTCTCTTTTCTAAGCCTTTGCCTGTTTGGCCTATATAAATAAAATCACAATTTTTACATGGTATATTATAAATACATCCTTCTTTACTTCTTGAATCTTGTTTTATAAAAAGAAATTTTGGAAATAACATG
>NC_134777.1:13344152-13346652 GCF_046742065.1 Oratosquilla oratoria
TTTTAATAAGCCCAACATCGACTAATTGCAAAGCCCAAATTGCTTTTAATTTTTTAGCCCAAAAATAGGACAAAAATCGTCCTTGGAACCACAAGGTTCCCCTCGGCTGAATAAAATTGCTTGGCGACGACAATCCCAGATGATTAACTCACCATCCCACTCCCACGCCGTGAGAAGTGAGAAACCCCTGTTTGGGTGAGACCTGTTAGTTGCGGTGACCCGCTTTTTTTTTTCTTCTTCTTCTTCTTCTTATGGGGCTGTTTTGCTTCGAGCGACTGCCTCTAGAGTCGCTAAATAAAAATCGCCACTCAAGCTCCCCAAGAACCACAAGCTCCCTATCACCATCAGAAACCTCCCCAACACTACAAGAATGGTACTCTCGGTTTGACACGTCTACCAGTGTAGGGGGGGCGGGGAGCACGCACACACACACACACACACACACACACACACACACACACACACACACACACACACACACACACACACACACACACACACACACACACACACACGCACACACGCACGCACGAGCGCGCTCGCGCGCTCGCTATTTTTTTCTTCTCTTCAGAAACCACAGGGAAATCAAAAGATCGGAACACCGAAAGCTTTCGTCCATCAAGACATCTTCAGAGCACAAGCATGAGCAATAGAAGACAACATAAACACAGAAACTAAACCAGAAAATGGAGAAAATCACATCAACATCTATGTACTTCGGAGGCTGTCGTGCACAAAGTACAGAGATGTTGATGATGAGGCCCTCTCGTTTATTTCTACGTGTATATCAACCTCTGACATTCCCCCCCGCACTCCGAAGATGTGTGTGTTGGACTCGTGATTGACAGTTATTAACCTCCCTGATGAGAGCTCAGAGCTCGTATGACCGATCTATGGATGATACTGTGGCCTTACACGCACACACACACCCAACTCCCCGCCCACGAGAGTTGGGGTAACACCCCACAGCGAAGCGATACTGAAATTATTTCAGCCCTGGGTGGGAGTCGAACCCGGACCGCCGTAGTGGTAGACAAGAACTCTAACCACAGCGCGTGTGTGTGTGTGTGTGTGTGTGTGTGTGTGTGTGTGTGTGTGTGTGTGTGTGTGTGTGTGTGTGTGTGTGTGTGTGTGTGTGTGTGTGTGTGTGTGTGTGTGTGTGTGTGTGTGTGAGGAGGAGGAGGAGGAGGAGGAAGAGGAGAGGGACGAGAAATACAAGATGGTGGAAGAAGAGGAGTAGAAAGAGGAGACGGACCAAGAATGAGCATGAGAAGGAGGAAGAGGAAGAGGAGGAGCAGGAAAGGGGAGAGGGACGAGAAGTGGGAGATGGAGAAGGAAGAGGAGGAGAAAGAAGAAAAGGACGGAGAAGGAGAAGGAGAAGAGGAAGGATGAGGATGAGGATGAGGAGGTAAAGGAGGAGAAAGAAAAGAAGAAAGAGGAGGAAGAGGAGGAGGAGAATGTGGAGGAGGAGGAGGAGGAAGAGTGGGAGAGGAAAAACTGGAGAATGAGAATGGGAATTAGCAGAAACAGGAAGAAGAAAAACATGAGGACAGGAGGAGGAGGAGGAGGAGGAGAAGGAGAAGCTGGAGGATGAGAATAAGAAGGAGGAAGGGGAAAAACACGAGGAAAAGAAAGAGGAGGAGTAGGAAGAGGAAAACAGGAGGAAAAGGAGGAGGAAGAGGAGGAAAGGACAAAGTTGAAGAGTTGATGAAGGAAGACAAGAAAGCGAGCTCGTTCAAGAAGAAGAAGAAGGACAGAAGTGGTTTAGCAAGATGTGGTTTAAAGTTAACTGAGATAAGAACTCTGTTGATATTTAGAGTCATTCTTAAAAGTTAGGTCAGAGGAGTTAAACCACTATGGAGAGGGACTTCTTTTTTATTAGAGGATTAATGGAGAACGATTTAAGTTCCATGTCACCGTCGCCATCATTACTACCACCAACACCATCATCACTAATCTACCATAAATACCACACCATCGTCTCCAACAGTACCATATACCACTGCTACCAATACCACCACTATTGGTATCATTACTATCGATATACCATGATGTTCATATTACTGTTTCTACCAATACTCCCTACAAATACCATCGCCACTGCAATCAATACCATAACCAACATCAAGTTACCAAGGTCATCACAACCAAAGACAAAATCAACACCACCATTACCACCACCACTACCACCACCACCACCACCACTACCACCACCACCACTACCACCACTATCACCACCACCACTGTCACCACCACTACCACCACCACTGTCAACACCACTGCTACCACTACTACCACCATCACTACCACCACCACTACCACTACCACCACTACCACCACCACTACCACTACCACCACTACAACCACCACCACTACCACCACTACCACCACTACCACCACCATCACCACTACCACCACCACCACTATCACCACTACCACCACCACCACTATCACTACAGCCACCACCACAACCACCACCAATAACACCACTACCATCACC
>NC_134777.1:13351652-13354152 GCF_046742065.1 Oratosquilla oratoria
TCATTCTTTGAAAAGATTGCATACCCATGTAGCTTGGTGTGGAAATCTTGTATGTGATGAATTGGGTTTCTCTTACATTGTTTAGATGTCTGTAGTCTGCACACGTGAGGTATTCGTTACCTAAAGTCTTAGGAACCATGTGAACGGGAAATGTTCAATAGCTTTTCGAACATTGAGTGATTTGTTTCTTCAGTAGGTCATCGAACTTTGCTTTCGCCATCTGAAACCGGGTGGGAAGGGAGCGACGCGGTCGCGCTTAGGTTGGTAAGGATCTCATCTTAGTGTAGACACTGTAAAGGAAGACGTAATGGGTCAAGAACTGTGCTCCACAGTCATTTCCGCTAGCATCAACGAACAAAACACCCAGCTTCACTCAATCATCCCACTTCACCGGAGCACTACCTTCGTCGATAAGCAGTGGAAACCGGAAGGTTCTGTGGCCGGTCGCTGTGTGCAAGGTTTTGTAAAGTTGGGGAATTCCTCCACAGGATCTGTACGTTTAATGTTGGTATGAATGGAGCTGGTACGGCGATACTCGCACCTGGCAACTGAACTAACAGTGAGCATTGTCTTAGACAGGAGCTGTTAGGGTGGACACAAACACACACACACACACACACACACAAACACACACAAACACACACACACACATACACACACACACACACACACACACACACACACACACACACACACACACACACACACACACACACACACACACACACACACACACTCACTCACACATTCGCACACACACACGCACACACACACACTCACTCACACATTCACACACTCACACACTCACACACTCATACACTCACACACTCACTACCTACCTACCTACCTACCTACCTACCTACCTACCTACATACCTACCAAACCCACCCACCTACCTACCTCCCTCCCACCTTCCCTCCCTCCCACCCTCCCTACCCCCCTCATCATTATGGCAAACATACCTTATACGATCTAATTAATTGGCAAAGAAAAACTTTGTGCCCACAACCTTCTTTATTCATTCTTTGTCCTTCATTGGATACCTTCGAACGTCCAACCATTTCCATGCTGGGATCCCCTGCCTTTGCTCTATGATTCACGAGTTTTTGCTAAATTCACTCGATTTCTATTTTGTTTTTTGGGCTAGAGCCAAATGACTCCCTTCATCCCACACCCCTTCTCTTCCCTCCTCATCTCGCTTACAATTTTTTTTACATTTCATTTATTCTTATTTGTTTATTTATTCATTTATTTATTTATTACTTATTATTTATCATTTATTTATTGTTTATTATTTATTATTTATTATTTATTATTATTTATTATTTATTATTTATTATTTATTATTTATCATTTATTATTTATTATTTATTATTTATTATTTATTATTTATTATTTATTATTTATCATTTATCATTTATTATTTATCATTTATCATTTATTATTCATTATTTATTATTTGGTATTTATTATTTATTATTTATTATTTATTATTATTTATTATTTATTATTATTTTATTATTATTTATTTATTATTATTTATTATCTATTATTTATCATTTATCATTTATTATTATTTAATATTTAATACTTGTTATTTATTATTTATTATCTATTATTTATTATTTATTTTTTATTATTTATTATTTATTATCTATTATTTATTATTTATCATTTATCATCTATTATCTAATATTTGTTATCAATTATTTAATACTTATTATTCTTTATTTTATTTATTATTTATTATTTATTATTTATCATTTATTATTTATTATTTATTATTTATTATCTATTATTTATTATTTATTATTTATTATTGTTTATTATTTATTATTTATTATTTATTTATTATTTATCTATTGATTTACTATTTATTATTTATTATTTATTTATCATTTATTTATTATTTATTTTTTATATTTTATTTATTATTCATTATTTATTATTTATTATTTATCATTTATAATTTACTATTTATTATTTGTTATTTATTATTTATTATTTGTTATTTATTATTTATTATTTATTATTTATTTTCTATTATTCATTATTGTTACTTGGTATTTGTTATCTTTATAATTTATTATCTATTTATCATCTATTATTTATAATTTATTATCATTCATTGTTATCTATCATTATTTATTATTTATTATTATCTATTATTATTAATTCTAATTTATTATTATTTATTATTGTTATTATTATTATTATTATTATTATTATTATTATTATTATTATTATTATTATTATTATTATTATTATTATTGTTATTATTATTATTATTGTTATTATTGTTATTGTTATTGTTATTGTTATTATTATTGTTATTATTGTTATTATTGTTATTATCATCATTATCATCATTATCATCATTATCATCATTATCATCATTATTATTATTGTTGTTGTTGTTGTTGTTGTTGTTGTTGTTATTTATTATTTATTATGTATTTGTATTATTTATTATTTGTTTGTTATTTATCATGTATTATTT
>NC_134777.1:13359152-13374152 GCF_046742065.1 Oratosquilla oratoria
CCCCTCCCCCCCCCAAAAAAAAAAAGGCGGGATTATGGTCCTTAGAGGTCACAAAACTCTGTCAATTAATAAGTCAATACCCTCCATTCACTTAGTTGCGGGTTCGAATCCCGCACGTTCCTCCGATTCTCAGAAGTGACTGCTACCTGCTCCAACAGTCCCCAGAGCGCATAGAACAAAGGTAACGGCTTCGGCCGCAGCTACTCAGCGTCTCCTGGTGTAGCCTTCTCACCATACGGAAGGAAAAGGAGGAAGAGGAGGAAGAGAAAGTGGAGGAGGAAGATGATGATGAGAAAGAGGTCTTAGAAAGGACTAAGAAAAGGAGGAAGCCTACGAGTAAAAGGAGGAGGAGGAGGAGGAGAAAGTAGGAGGAGGAGGAGGAGGAGAAAATAGGAGGAGGAGGAGGAGGAGGAGGAGGAGGTGGTGATCGCCGTTGTAGTGGCGGTGTGCCGGTGGTGGTAGTGTCTGTATTGTTGGTATATGATGGTCTTGGTATGCAGGAGGGAGTTACTCTGTCTTGGAATCGACCATTTGCTGATTTTTCCTTTCTAGATGAAAGGGGAGTGGAGAGGGGAGGAAGAAAAGAGTAAAAATGGAAATAGAAGAAGGAGAAGGAGAAGAAGAAGAAAAAGAAGAAGAAGAAGACGAGGGAGAAGCAGAGGGAGAGGCAGGGGGAGAGGCAGAGGGAGAGGCAGAAGGAGAGGGAGAGAGAGAGGGAGAGAGAGAGGGAGGGAGAGGGGGAGAGAGGGAGGAAGAGGGGGATAGAGGGAGGGAGAGAGGGAGAGAGGGAGAGAGAGAGAGAGAGAGAGAGAGAGAGAGAGAGAGAGAGAGAGAGAGAGAGAGAGAGAGAGAGAGAGAGAGAGAGAGAGAGAGAGAGAGATAGTGAGAGAGAGAGAGGAGAGATGGAGAGAAAGACTCACAGGCGTGCTACGATGGCATAGCATTATATTTATTGTTTATTATTTATCATTTACTATTAATTATTTATCTATTATTATCTATTATTCATTCTTTATTATTTATCATTTATTATTATCATTATCTATTATTCATTACTTATCATCTATTATTATTATTTATTATTTATTATCTATTATATATTGTATATTATATATTATATATTATGTGTATACATTGTGACGAATGTGGATAGGAGGTAAGGGAACACGGGCTGAGGGAAATACTTTTATTCCTGACTAGTTTCGCCTGAGTGGCTTCTTCAGAGGAACATAGTTTGAAGTCAAGTTGGTCAATATATATGGCAAAAGAAGGAACGTGGCAAAGTGTCAGGTTGGTCCCCCACTCGACCTCATCTGTTGGTGTGGCGGATTGTCACAGCGGGTGGACCAAGTATCCTCCTGTTGTTCGCGTGGCTGAAACGTCCGTCTGGATCAGGGGCTCTGTGTTTATTATTCATTACGATAAAGTGTGCTGCTGCTTTAGCCCATATTAAATCCCCAGTCCTCTTATTGATGTTATCTTGGATGTTGATAAAAACGGACTCCATCGCCTTTCTTTCCTGTCGTGTAATGTTATCCATGAGAATTTTTGCCTGGTCCCATTTTGGTAGATGGCCTCTTTCGTCGACATGGTTAACTAATGCACTACTAACCCTGTGGTGCCTTACATCTGCTCGGTGTTCTTTCAATCTGGTGTCTAAGCCTCTGCCGGTTTCACCGATGTATTTTCTGTCACATCCACCACACGGGATTTCGTAAACTACGCTGTTTGTGTTTGTGGTTGGGTCTTTTTTCTTGATTAAAAGGTCCTTTATTTTCGTACCTGTGGAAGTCGCAAGACGAATGTTGGAGGACGATAAGATTTTGTCTAGGTCTCTCGTTAGATTGGAATTTGGGACCACCCAATATTTAGCGTTGGACTTTTCTCTTTTATTGCGTATTATACTACGAGCCTTCTCCTCCAGGGTGCAAAGTAACCCTCTGGGGTATTTGAGCTCTTCAAAAGAGGCCATCTACCAAAATGGGACCAGGCAAAAATTCTCATGGATAACATTACACGACAGGAAAGAAAGGCGATGGAGTCCGTTTTTATCAACATCCAAGATAACATCAATAAGAGGACTGGGGATTTAATATGGGCTAAAGCAGCAGCACACTTTATCGTAATGAATAATAAACACAGAGCCCCTGATCCAGACGGACGTTTCAGCCACGCGAACAACAGGAGGATACTTGGTCCACCCGCTGTGACAATCCGCCACACCAACAGATGAGGTCGAGTGGGGGACCAACCTGACACTTTGCCACGTTCCTTCTTTTGCCATATATATTGACCAACTTGACTTCAAACTATGTTCCTCTGAAGAAGCCACTCAGGCGAAACTAGTCAGGAATAAAAGTATTTCCCTCAGCCCGTGTTCCCTTACCTCCTATCCACATTATATATTATATTACATATTATATGATATTATATATTATATATTATATATTATATATTATATATTATATATTATATATTACATATTATATACTATATATTATATATCATATATTGTATATTATATATTATATATTATATATTATATATCATATATTATATATTATATATTATATATTATATATTATATATTATATATTATACATTATATATTATATGGTATATATTATATATTACATATTACATGTTACATGTTATATGTTATATGTTATATATTATATATTATATATTATATATTATATATTATATATTATATACACATATATTATATATTGTATATTGTACATTATATATTACATATTATATATCATATACTATGTATTATATATAACATATTATATATATATACTATATATCATATATTATATATCATATATTTTATATTATCATATATTATATAATATATATTATATATTATATACTATGTATTATATCATATATTGTATATTACATATTATATATTATATATATATTATATATTATATACATATATATATATATATATATATATATATGTATTATATATTACGTATTATGTATTATATATTATATATTATATATTATCATATATTATCATATATTATTTATATATTATTATATATCATTATATGATATATGTAATATATATTATATATAACATACTATATATTATTCATTATATATGATATATTTTCATATTTTATATTATATATTATATATTATATATTATATATTATATATTATATATTATATATTATATATTATATATTACATATTATATATTATATATTATATATCATATATTATATATTGTGTATTATATATTGCATATTATATGTTATATAATGTATATATATTATATATTATATATTATTTATTGTATATTATATTATATATTATATATTATATATCATATATTACATATTATATATTATATGTTATATATTATATACTATATATTATACATTATATATTATTATATATTATTATATATTATATATTATATATTATACATTATATATCATATATTATATATTATATATTATATATTATATATTATTATATATTATATGTTATATGTTATATGTTATATGTTATATATTATATATTATATATTATATATTACAAGGGAGGTAGACAGAGTCAAAGGCATAGATCCACTCCCACCCATTTCATCCCCACCCACTCCACTCCCATTCACCACCCCTCCCTCCCTCTTTTCTTAGCTCCTCCTGGATGAATGGTCATCCCTGAATCTCGCCCACTGCCCATGGGTCAGAAGTAATGTAGTAAGACACAGCACATCCACAGCACAGCCACTTCATTCAATAAAACAAAATAGATAACAAACACATGACAGTCTCCTTCTAACACATATTGCGATTACTTACGACATATCAATGCACGTTATGCATATCTTAAGAGGGCTCTCGTACTATAAACGTCTATTGGTGATAATAATATCGTCTCTTCCGTTACCAATTCTTATGATTTTCCAACGCTTGATACACCAATCAAGCTTGCTTTCTTGATAGATCAATAAATTTTTGAGTGGATGCAGTGGTACATAAGATCATGGTTAAAACAAAAAATTCTATTTAGAAAATAAATAAGTCAATTTGAAAATATACAAATAAAAAGGTAAAAAATTAATAATAAATAAATAAGTCATACACAAATAGAATAGAAACATAAATAAAGAGTAAAGAAAATACATATTGACTTATTAAAAGAAAATTAACAGTAAAGAACACACAAACGAATTAAAAGAAAAGAATTACGTAGTGTAAACAGCTGAATGAAATAAAATAATATGGATGATGTGATGCATGAGGTGGAATGGGTGGGGGGATGGGGGGTGAGGTAGTATGTGTGAGAAAAATTTGACTCAGCCCGAAGGGATTTCTCCCCGTCTTCTCCTTTTCTGCATAAGGGGACGGAGAGGGGGGTCGCCGATTTAATGAAGCGGCCTTGCTGTGGATGTGCTGTGCCTTGCGACACTGCCTCTGACCCAGGGCAGTGGACAAGATGCAGGGATGACCCGTCATCCAGGAGGTGCCAAGATAAGAGGGAGGGTGGAGGGTGGAGGGTGGAGGGTGGAGGGTGGAGGGGAGTGGAGTGTATTAGGAATGGAGTGGGTGGGAATGGTTTTTATGCCTTTTTCTTTTTGGCTACCTCCCTTGTAAGGGGGAAAAAGCCTTTGTTATATGTATGTATATACTTAATGTACAAATAAGAAGAGCATAAAGCTAATAGATAAACGATTCATGAACTGAATAGATATATGAAAAAATATATGAATCACTACAATGAATATATGAAGTCGTTTTCCACAGTAAATTGACAGAAAAATATTCACCCTTTTGAAGCTCAGAAGCGGAAGGATTCACAAAAGCTTTCTGTGTACCCGATCGGAAGCGGAGTCTCCCAGTGGAACGACCTGGAAAGAACGACCCCACCTCTCTCTCTCACTCACTCTCTCTCTCTCTCTCTCTCTCTCTCTCTCTCTCTCTCTCTCTCTCTCTCTCTCTCTCTCTCTCTCTCTCTCTCTCTCTCTCTCTCTCTCTCTCTCTCTCTCTCTCTCTCTCTCTCTCTCTCTCTCTCTCTCTCTCTCTCTCTCTCTCTCTCTCTCTCTCTCTCTCTCTCTCTCTCTCTCTCTCTCTCTCTCTCTTTCTCTGTATCTCCCTCTCAAAAAAATTGCAAGTAAAGGGCTATGATGATAAATCAGCTCATCTCTCTGTGACAAACACGAAAATGATTACCGAGTTAATCTTAATTACTTTTTTCGTTTGTTAATATAAATTTGAGTTAGTGACTTCCTCCCATGGTGGTCGTGAATTATAGTGAGTAAATTTTCGGTCACAGTCGCAGGGACAAAGCGTCTGGCTGTCTATACATTTCTTCAACCCTTTTGTTGAAATGACAAAATACCAGCTGAATAAAATCATTTGTGCAGAGAAGACCGTAGCTTGAACCTATCTGGCAATTGTTAGAAACACACACAGACATGCACACACACACACACACACACACACACACACACACACACACACACACACACACACACACACACACACACACACACACACAAATATATATATAGATATGTATGTGTATATATATATATATATATGTGTGTGTGTGTGTGTGTGTGTGTGTGTGTGTGTGTGTGTGTGTGTGTGTGTGTGTGTATGTGTGTGTGTGTGTGTGTAAAACACTAAGTGAGTCCCAGTGAACAGATTTTCATTTGTCAACCACAATTTACTTTAATTTTAAGCCATCAACATCGAGAAGCTCGATGAGGCATACAAGCATACAACTGAAATGTAGTAAAGCCAAGGACTCGAACCTCCGCTAGCACGTGGCAAGTGATAGTGACTTAACCGATTGCGCCATCGGTTAAGTCACTATCACTTGCCATGTGCTAGCGGAGATTCGAGTCCGTGGCTGTACCACGTTTCAATTTCTGCATGTATGTCTCTTCGAGTTTCTCGATGTTGATGGCTTAGAATTAAAGTGAATTTTGGTCGATAAATGTATATATATATGTGTATATATATACATATATATATATATATACATATATACACACATATATATACATATATATATATATATATATATATATATATATATATATATATATATATATATATATATATATGTACAACACTGAATGGGTCCCAGTGATTAGAGATACATTTTAACAACCACAATGCACTTTAATTATAAGCCATCAAAGGCCAGCATGCTGAAATTGAAATGTGGTACTGCCCAGGACTCGAACCCGGCATCCTCATGACAAGTGCGACAGTGACTTTCCAACTAGGCTATCAAAAGAGATATAAGTTCAGCGCATTATTTCTTATATATTTGTATGCTCGAGTTACATACACATATATGAAATTTTGCGTTCAACCCATCTCCATTATGATAGTACAATTGAAGTACACGAACGCGGGAAGTATTTGTACAACACTGAATGGGTCCCATTGATTAGAGATACATTTTAACAACCACAATGCACTTAATTCTAAGACTTTGGAAATGCTTTTCATGATGTAATGCCCAAGAGGCAACTCACTTTACATGGAACAAGAGGTTACTTGCTATACTGTTAGATACTGGTTGAAAAATCGTAAAAAAAAATCTGAATGGTAAATCTTCAAGATGGAACTATGTTCTGATCTAATGCCTCAGCTGTCCATAGTACTGACTAATGACATTAACTCTAGTCCTTATCTTCAAATTTCTTGATGACAAGAAGCTGCTCAGAATAGCAAATGATCGGCCAAACCAATTATGTCTTCAAGGAGACTTAGACAAACTAAATCGGTAGTCTCAAAAGTGAATAATATAGATAAGAATAACACTGAGAATGACTACAAAGTAATAAAAAAAAATAAGGAATGAAAAGGACTGAGTATAATCATCAGTAAGACATTAAAACAAGTAACCATTATACTTCTGTGTCAGAGAAAGCGAATATAATACTGAGATTGACTTGTACATGTTGCTGTTATCGGCTAAGTATATACATCACTGGTCCCGCCCACATAACATTGAAAAGAGTACAGCAAGCAGTGACCGTCCTAGACCTCAAATAAACGTATTTCATGATCACATAAGCCATTCGCCAAATAGATTTAATGAGTAGATTTGCGTCAGTTTACAATATCAAGCTGAAGGTCATTTGTAGTTCTCTACATCCAAGAAATAAGGATGTGGTTGTGACATTTTCCTGGGATAGCCTTACTGGAAGTTGACATTTAGATGTCTATACTGGTTTCTATAAATACAACTCCAACGAAAAAATCCACAGTCACACATAAAAGTTGTCTCTTATGTAAAATTGCAGATGTAACAAACAGAACACATATGAGAGGGATTTTTACACGCAATCTAGTAGGAAAATAAAAGTATTATATTTTTTTAAGAACCCTTAATGTAAATAATTTTCTTAGGTTTAAAAGTGATAATATATAAATTCTCACATATCAAAGTATAAATTGATCCCTGTAGATGATGAAGTTAGTGTTTCACTTATCTTATTTTTCTATTAAATTGCTTATCTGTTTTAGTGCTCATACAAATAATGTACAATTTCTCTTCCGCCTTTATTTCTTATTTTGTCTGTTTACTTTAGTTAGATTATTCAGCTTCTACCTGTTCTTTTCCTCTTCTCCCTCTCTCACAGCTAATCCTGTTTCATTCTTTTGCCTTCACTCTCATTTTCTGGGTTAACCTTTACTTCTGTTCCCCTCTCATTTAATAATACCCTTCCATTATTTTCATCTCTCTCTTCTCTTCACTTGATTACAAGGTCGGTTACTAATTTTTTTTGTATGTTATAATATCTATTTCATCTCTCTTGGTCTGTTCTCCACACACACACACACACACACACACACACACACACACACACACACACACACACACACACACACACACACACACACACACACACACACAGACACACACACACACACACACACACACACACACACACACACACACACACACACACACACACACACACACACACACACACACACACACACACACACACGACTCGGTGGCGCAGTTGGTAGAGCGATGAACTACTAGCATGGTGGTGCGCGTAGTGCTTGGTTCGAATCCTGCCCAGGGCCGAAATTATTTCGGTACAGCTGCGCTTCGGGTCGTTACTCTGACTCTCGTGGGCGGGGAGTTGGGTGTGTGTGTGTGTGTGTGTGTGTGTAAGGTCATAGCATTACCCATAGATCGGACCTACGAGCTCTGAGCTCTCTTCCAGGAGGGAAATAGCTGTCGATCACTAGTCAAACACGTGATCCAAAGACCAAGTGAACACACACACACACACATACACACACACACACACACACACACACACACACACACACACACACACACACACACACACACACACACACACACACACACACACACACACACACACACACACACACACACATATATATATATATATATATATATATACATATATACATATATATATATATATATATATACATATATATATATATATATATACATATATATATATGTATATATATATATATATATATATATGTATACATATATCTATATACAAATAAGTGTAGAAATTGAAGTTCTATCAGGGAACAGGAGACGTAATATAAGGAGTAGGACCAATTCAATCAGGAAGATCTTCGCAATTCTTGATTTCAATTAGACGTTTCGCACAAATACAATGTGCATCATCAGTGTGCTCTAAAAAGAAAATATTATTCTCTATTCAGTGACGTAATAAAAATGGATCTACTATATGTAAATACTTATAAAGTTGAAAACGTTTCAATTGTTTGAATCATTCATATTCTGGCTTGTAAATGTTTGTTGCAATTTAACAACGTTTTACGATGCCTGTTAGTGTAATATCTAAGGCTCATCTAAGTTTTACAACCATAAGATTTGAATTAAGATATAGGAGGTTCATTTTCAATTCTCTTCGTTACATTAACTAGTCTGGATATTTCTACTAGTAAAGCCTGTTTTCTCTTTTATTCTAGAAAAAATAAACAAGTGAACAAATAAAAGAATAGATAATAGAAGTAGAAATAAATAAAGAAATAGAGAAAGACACAAACAAAATAACAATTAAACAAAAATAGATAAATAGATATCGAGAAGTACAAAAATAGATAAACAAATAATTAATAGCTAATTAGATAAATAAACAAATTAGTAATTAAACAAAAATATATATTTAGATAAACTTAAAACTGGTTTGGCAAATAACTAAACTCAGACGTAACTAGCTGGTGACAGCTAGATTAAATAGCTTAAATAATGTAGTGCGACTATAGTGTTAAGTTCTTTAGTCTTATGATATCTATCAAAACTGAATAAAATCGTCTGGCAAGCAAGCAGGCAAACAACCAAGCAACTAATCAACCAATCAAGCAAACAAACAGGCAAATTAACGCAAACAAACTAACAGACAACCAGGCAGATAGACAAACAAACATACAAACAGAAAAACAAACAAAAAACAGACACAAACAAAATAAACAACCAAACGGCCAACCAACCAAACAAATAAACAAAGATAAATACACAAACTACCAGACGTATACAAACATAGAAAGATACACAAGGAAACGAACAAACACCCAAACAGATTATAAAAAAAAATCGGACAGACACAGACAGACACAGACAAATTAACATACACAGAAAAAAGATAAACAGACACATAGACGAACAGACAAGCAAACAGAGAGATATACAAACAAAAAACAAACAGGAAATCAGGCAGAGTAAAACACAAAGAATTAAACACAAACAAAGGGCCAGACAAACACAAAGAAAGAAAAGAAAAAATAATCAGAAATACTTTATGAATCTAATGATGTTATCTGTGCTGTCCTTCTTAATAAATATCTAATTGACATTATAATTTTTTTCATTGGCCGATTTTTCTTTTAATTCAGGGAGGTCACTAATAAAGTATATCATAATACAAATGTGTTATTGGCAAATAGAATTAAAATGGTTAGATTTAGATGGCCTATATTTTGATAACTGAATATTAGCCATGTATAAATACAAGCATATTTCCACAATATGTACTAATTACTGTAATACACGGGCTATGTTCAAAGAACCCTCTAGCTGTTAATCACAATAGAGGTAATGAGAGATTATGGGGTTCAACTTTTCATAGTATAAACATATTTTGAACATATTTTGATGACATGATTTCGCTTGTTCAGTGCGTTTGGGTTGATGTAAATTTCGAAAATTGTGGTTTTCAATTAGAGGAGAGCTCTGGTATACAGAATCAGCAGAGACGAAAAGACCAAAATGATACACGGGCTTAAAAATTTACCATGCAAAGACAGGCTTGGATACCTTGACTTAAACTCTCTGGAAAGACAAATAAGAGTGCGGGTTAATCTAATAGAGGTACTTAAATGGTTCAAGGGCTTTAACAATGGTGATCCGGGAAAGGTCATCATATTAAGACAGCCAGCAGGGCAGGACTCGCAGTAATGGATTTAGATTAGATGAATTCAGGTTTAAGAAGGAAATAGACAGAAACTGGTTCAACAGAGGAGTGGTTAACGCATGGAATAGGTTTAATAACCAGACAGGAAGGCTGAAACAGTTGGTTGTTTTAAAAGACGATTAGATTATCTTATAGATAGTGATAACAGGGGATAAGGAACATGAAAGTGCCTAGTGTAGGTCTTACGGTCTCTTGCAGTATTTTTATTATTATTTTATTTTATCTATATTGGGGGCTCGTTGGTTCTGGAATTAGGTTTTCTCTTATATTCGGAATATAAGTTCTTTCATAAACGTATCTAAACATTAATAAGTGTTTTTGATATCTAGAACTTTTATTTTTTATTTTTTTGTTTCAAATATGGAATTATATTTTTTTTTATATATAATTGAAAATAAACTTCACTCAATTTGGAACTTTTGTCAGTTTTTGGCCGAGCCAAAAGAATTGATCGAGGTACTATGTTTCCCGACATTTTGAAGAATGGGCGTATAAGATATTGTCTTCTTCTTCTTCCTCGCGTTCTTCTTCGCGTTTTTCTTCGCGTTCTTCTTCGCGTTCTTCTTCGCATTCTTCTTTGCGTTCTTCGCGTTCTTCTTCTTCGCGTTCTTCTTCCTCGTGTTCTTCTTCTTCGCGTTCTTCTTCGCGTTCTTCTTCGCATTCTTCTTCTCATTCTACTTCGTGTTCTTCTTCGCGTTCTTCTTCGTGTTCTTCTTCGCGTTCTTCTTCCTCGCGTTCTTCTTCGCGTTCTTCTTCGTGCTGGGGAACTTTTGTCAGTTTTTGGCCGAGCCAACAGAATTGATCGAGGTACTATGTTTCCCGACATTTTGAAGAATGGGCGTATAAGATATTGTCTTCGCGTTCTTCTTCTTCTTCTTCTTCTTCTTCTTCTTCTTCTTCTTCTTCTTCTTCTTCTTCTTCTTCTTCTTCTTCTTCTTCTTCTTCTTCTTCTTCTTCTTCTTCTTCTTCTTCTTCTTCTTCTTCTTCCTCGCGTTCTTCTTCGCGTTCTTCTTCGCGTTCTTCTTCGCATTCTTCTTTGCGTTCTTCTTTGCGTTCTTCTTCTTCGTGTTCTTCTTCGCGTTCTTCTTCGCGTTCTTCTTCGCATTCTTCTTCTCATTCTACTTCGTGTTCTTCTTCGCGTTCTTCTTCGTGTTCTTCTTCGCGTTCTTCTTCGCGTTCTTCTTCGTGCTGGGGATCCCGTGTTGGGGTTTCGCCCCGAGGCCGAGGCCGAAGGGGAAAACGAGGGATTTGAGCGCGGAAAGCTGCGGCCATAGGCCGCTGTTTGCGCAGCCAAGCCCCCGGCCGAGCCAACAGAATTGATCGAGGTACTATGTTTCCCGACATTTTGAAGAATGGGCGTATAAGATATTGTCCCGTGGCCTTAAAGATGAACATATGGAATTATTTCCAAAATTGTACAAAAACATAAAAAGGTTAAAACCTAGAATAGCTATGATAAATGATTTCCAACGTATAGTTCGAAAGTTTGGTGAGCTATTAAAGGACAATCCTGATTACAAATATTCTTGCTCAAGGGAAGAGTATCTTAGTTTACCAGCTAAACTGCGAGCGAAGCGAGCTCCTAGCGCCGCAGGCCAAAGCGGTGACGTTAGTCACCACCGAAGGTGGCTTGTATTTTATGAAAAAGAAATTTCAGATAGTGAAGATTATCTGTTATATTATAGACTTTGCTTCTAAAAACGGTACTACATGAGTAGTACTTTAGTAACATTTGTCTCTCATTTCTTCATTTTGTCAAACTGAATGCATATTCAAATTATTTGAGCTTTTCAAGGTTTGATAAGTCTTTATTCGTTATTATAAGTTTCATTTTTGTCATAAAGATTGTACATTATATATATATATGTATATATATATATATATATATATATATATATATATATATATATATATATATATACTGAGGAATGGACGACAAAATGAGTGGCAGGGTGGTGAGATAAACACCAAGAATCGTTGGAGTTTTTATTAACTGACGTTTCGCTCTTAACAGAGCTTCTTCAGAGTGTACAAACATGGTCATGGAATCAACAATTTTATACCTTACATCATTCCGCGTTCCTTTCTTAACCCACCCCCTCCCTCCCTCTCGTACCCTTCAACTCCTGTAGGACCATCCAGCCGGACGTTTTGGACAGCCCTGCTGTAACCATCGTGATGGTTTTATTAAGCTGTAACCATCGTGATGGTTTTATTAAGCTGTCCAAAACGTCCGGCTGGATGGTCCTACAGGAGTTGAAGGGTACGAGAGGGAGGGAGGGGGTGGGTTAAGGAAGGAACGCGGAATGATGTAAGGTATAAAATTGTTGATTTCCCAACCATGTTTGTACATTCTGAAGAAGCTCTGTTAAGAGCGAAACGTCAGTTAATAAAAACTTCAACGATTCTCGGTGTATATCTCCCCACCCTGCCACTCATATATATATATATATATATATATATATATATATATATATATATATATATATATATACATGTATATATATGTATATATATATATATGTATGTATATATATGTATATATGCATATGTATATATATATGTATATATGTATATGTATAGGTATACGTATATGTATATGAATATATGTATATTTATATGTATATGTATATGTATATGTATATGTACATATGCATATGTATATATATATATGTATATATATATGTATATATGTATATATATGTATGTATGTATGTATATATATGTATATATATATATATGTGTGTGTGTGTGTGTATATATATATATATATATATATATATATATATATATGTGTGTGTGTGTGTGTGTGTGTGTGTGTGTGTGTGTGTGTGTGTGTGTGTGTGTGTGTGTGTGTGTGTGTGTGTGTGTGTGTGTGTGTGTGTGTGTGTGTGTGTGTGTGTGTGTGTGTGTGTGTGTGTGTGTGTGTAATAAAACCATATATAATTCGTGTGTGTGTAGTGTGTATGTATTCATTTGCTTATATGTAGGCTATGTATATGTGGGTATGCGTCTACGTGTCTACAGACATATCTGTACGTATAAATGGTTGTTAGCTAATTTGCCCTTGGTCCATATGTGTTCATATAAACACACAACTGTACACGTACGTTCATACGTGAATACGTACATTGGTGTATGAGTGTGGAAGTGAACTTGTACATAAGTGCATGCTTGCCTGAGGATCCTGAAGGTTCTTTAAGGTTGTGTCTGCAAGGAGCTGCCCTCTCGTGAAAGGTGAGAGGACAAAGTCCGTCCGTCCAGGATCCAGACCTTGTCGTGTTTCTTAATCACGATGTCGTGGCTCGCAGGTCGACTATAAAATCCTATCTGAAGACGCATCGTTCTCAAGAGCTGCAGCGGGTTTTATGAGCGGGGCATTATCTCTATCGTTTGTCGAGGAAGATCGTTTTATTTTCATAGTCTACTTGCTTACTAATTTTCCTTCCCCCTCACCCTTTCTTTCGGTTTAGTTGTTGTGACATTCCTGTTTACTTAGGCGATTGTTCTTTAATGAACAAAGGCTTTCAAGAACTATGTACCCGGAGCTTATAATAAGATATTTTTCCATATATTTTTTTATGTATCGTAGCAAAGTTATATACTGAAGGTAAAGTTCACGTAGCAAAAGAAAATTATAATAAGATAATTTACAAATCACGTATCAACAAAGAAGGAAACTAGGGTAATGGACGGAAGTGGAATGGGTGGGAATGGGTGCATGTGCTTTAGTTGGCTAGCCCCCTTATAAAGGGGAAAAACTCTTGGTATATAGATAGACTATTAAATTTCATGACGAGAGGTTGAACTACACCGTACACAAAACCCAGCACCGCTGTGCAAGACTCCTCTGACAAGGAAACATAAAATTAGACTTCTCACGATTTGTAATAATAATAATAAAAAATACTGTCTTCAAGGATCTAAATTTTGCTATGGTGACAAGTATATAACATCTACTAAAAATCTATTTATATTTGTATTTGTGTGTGTGTGTGTGTGTGTGTGTGTGTGTGTGTGTGTGTGTGTGTGTGTGTGTGTGTGTGTGTGTGTGTGAGAGAGAGAGAGAGAGAGAGAGCCCGTGTGTGTGTGTGTGTGTGTGTGTGTGTGTGTGTGTGTGTGTGTGTGTGTGTGTGTGTGTGTGTGTGTGTGTGTGTACGTATGTATATTTAGAGATAAAATAAATCTAAGTGACTTGGTCCGTTGTGATGTCGCTGAAAATCCCTAAAATATTGACTACATAAAACAGGGAGGCCATACCCCATACAGGAACCAGGCTATATTACCTTCGTGCATTACCATATCTTTGTCGACACTAAGGGATTTTCAGGACAAAATCTCTTTTGCCTCATAGATATATGGATTTCCAACGTCTCATGTATTGAACGCGGGAGTGGAGATTTCTGTTCTGCATATGTTATTGTGCGCGTGGTTGCTTTCGTATACCTTTATTTTTATTTCTTTATAGGTAGTTTGCCTCTCCCCCCCTCTCTCTCTCTCTCCTCTCT
>NC_134777.1:13376652-13391652 GCF_046742065.1 Oratosquilla oratoria
TATATATATATATATATATATATATATACAAATAAGAAATACAAAATTTTGAGCTATACATCCAGAAATACTTCATATCAAATCAGTTTCAACTGTAAAGCGAGTAGGTTTAAAAATTCAAGCGCAGGTTTTGATAAATCTATGAATAAGACCAAGGTTTAGAATTAGAAACAAAATGTCAGCAATAGGAAAAATTTATGCCCACATAAAGCTGTTTTTATTTACTTATCTATTTAATTTTTGTGGGAGAAAGAACTCTATTGCAGTGTTTTTATACAAATACAGATAATGACATTTAAGTGTAGGTAACTTTTGCATTAGAGCGTCGCTACTTGCGGTGGTGGTCGAGATGACAGTGGTTCGAACCTAGTCGTCAGACAGTTGGACCAAAGGAATGGCTCGTTAAGTTCTACACTACAAAGTCCTCTGTAAGGGGCACCGTTCTAGCCTCCTAAGAGGAGGAGGTCGTAACGTGAAATAGAATCGCATTATATCGCATTCATATGTCATGTTTAGAATCGCTGCACTCTGAAGAAGACTTGTACCTGAAACGTCAGGAATATAGTGTTGTGACTCAATCACGCAGTTCTCTACCACCTTTTCCACTCATCTGTCTTACCTTCATAGCAATATATATATACATATATATGTATATGTATATATATATATATATATATATATATATATATGTACATGTATATGTATATAAGAATATATGTATATATACATGTATATATATGTATATATGTATATATGTATATATATGTATATAAGAATATATGTATATATACATGTATATATATGTATATATGTATATATATGTATATATGTATACATATGTATAAATGTATATACATATATAAATATGCTTATGTATATGTATATATATATATGTTGATAAATTGTTTAAGACAAATGAGAGAGTGATAGGTGGGGAAGGGTAAACGAAGATGGGCTAAGAATACATTTATTGTTCTTACGTTTCGGTTATTATAACCTTCCTCAGAGAACTTGTTACAGAACATCTTGGTCACAACATTTATACCCGTAGTGGGGGAACTTATACCCCACTACGGGTATAAATGTTGTGACCAAGATGTTCTGTAACAAGTTCTCTGAGGAAGGTTATAATAACCGAAACGTAAGAACAATAAATGTATTCTTAGCCCATCTTCGTTTGCCCTTCCCCACCTATCACTCTCTCATATATATATATATATATATATATATATATATATATATATATATATAATATGGTTATATATATGATATATGTATGTATGTAACATATGTACTATATATATATATATATGTATATATATATATTTATTTATTTATGTATATGTATATATATATATGTATATATATGTATATATATATGTATATATATATATATATATATATATGCTTATGTATATAATATATATATATATATATATATACATGCTTATGTATATATATCTATACATATATATATATATATATATATATATATATATATATATTATATATGTATATATATATATATATATATATATATATATATATATATATATATATATATATTTATATATATATATATATATATACCACAATTGCACAACAGTCCCATCATGTAATACATCACCATTTTATTTCAGCCCAATTTCATGTCTACAACGATAAGACTGTATATTGAAACACTATTTACAAATTTCACGTGAGACATTCATTTTCATTCTCCTAAGAATTCTTTTGTGCGTTTATTTATTTTGCAAACACAACTTCTCATACGTTTGAGTCAAATATTTGCTTCGTTGCAGTTATTCAAATGAAAAAGTTTTACAGTCATATCTTGCGTAAGTTTATATGTTAGAAAACTAGGAAGTGGTGTCATTCTAATATAAATACTATTGTTATTCCTTCTGAATGATGTCTATATTCCTTGTGATGGCATTATGGAAGATTGAGGTATAAATTAAAAGAATGATTGTGATGTATTTCATAAGATATTTTTTCTTCCTGGTTGAAGATGTGCTATTTTTCTATGTAGTTTCGAAAGATTAATCATGCTTTATTATTCTTGTCTGTAGACGATTTAATTTAGCTGAATGATGAAAGACCAAATTATTGGTAATGTCGAAAAGAGATAGGATTAGAGAGGAGATCCCAGTGGGTATACCGAGGGTAGAAAGTGTGAAGGAATTCAAATATCTAGGAGAAGTGTTGACGCATCAGAATAAATTAGATAAAGAAATTAAGGACTGAGTAGCTTCTGGAACAAAATGTGTTTGCACTAACTTCACTAATGAATATTTGAACTATTACCAGGAGAACAAAGATAATAATATATAATGTAGTGATAAGAATTACTGTACTATATGGGTGCAAAACTTGGACACTTAAGAAAGAAAGAGAATGATCGGAGTGTTTGACAATGGAATACTGATAAATAGGAAGTTGTGTATAAGGAAGAGCAAGGGTAGTGGAGAAGACACATCATAGAAATTCGAGAAATTATTGTACGATCAAGGAGAATGCGATAACCCGGGAACTCTGCCAGGATTGGGGATGGAAGTTTACTCAGGAAAGTAAATAACAACAAAGCGGTTAGAATTCGTCCTGTAGGCAGACCTCGCTACTGTTGGACTGGCAGCATCGAGCAAGACATACTATAATTGGCCCCAGAGATACAGAACTGGCAGGAGGCAGTTGAAGATATAGATGGAGAGGTTAGGTGAGGACGGCAATTGGACAACAGGTCCGTGAGTCGGTGAAGTAAGAATACGAATGAGGGATGGTGTTACGAGGAAATTGTGAATAAGGTATACTATTTCCGAGGGCTCTTCTTTTGTCTTCATTTTTGTGAACAAGCACTTCAGGAGAAGAATATATAAATAATTTTTCCCGTTGTCAGACACTTTTATCATTGAACTTGTTTGGCACGTGGCGCGCTATATTCTTCTTCACAAGCCATAGCTCCGTTTTATAGTCGAACGGCTATTGAGATCTCATATTTCTTCCTGGTAGATCGAACATCTGAGACAAAGGAAGTGACCTTGGTTGCAGCTAAGCGCCTCCTGGTGGCAGCTCACCACTACTATACCATCTAGAATCGACTAGAGGAAATCTAAGGTCTTGATCGATTAAGGTCCCGTTTTGTCCAGAGGCTACATTTTTAGAGAATAACACCGTCTGTTGTGAGTCAGAACAAAGTACGTCTCGCTGAAAGAAAAGTCTCATCGAATTGAACTTGTGAATTGCATCAGAAGACATAAGATCTCTGAGTCATGAGCTCCTGCTATTGACCTCTTCAATTGCGAAAGGTTTAACGTCAACTGGTACAGTAAAGGATGAAACTATCTTGCAAAGGTCAGTCCGACGATAGATTAAACATGGATGGCGAAACATTATGAGCATCGGCTAGCCATCTGTAGTTGATTCTCTTAATTTTTCCTCCATGTTTAATCCATCTTCGGACAAACTCAGGGGGTAATTTTTTCTTTCACTGTACGTTGGTGAAAAGCGAATTGACATCTACATTAAAAATTGAATGATTATTTGGATCGTAGTAAACAAATATCATATGTAAAGATTTCATTCAAGAGTGGATCACAACCAGAGGTTTATAGCAAGATCCAACTTACGCATTAAACGAGGTTAGTCTCACGGCATGAGTCCCTTAACCCATCTTCTCCCAGAATATAAAGAAATTCTGATTATTACAATGTGTTTGCCATTCAAATATATGATAGGACTCGGAAATTACAAATAAATAAATAAATAGATAAATAAAATAATAATAATAATGAAAATAAATAATAATAAAAAACATGGAATTATGGGAGATAATCGGTTAACCTCATCCTCTTTGCTCCAGAAGAGTTTTTATCTCAGCTGAATAAAATCGTTTTGAGTCAATTCTAATAAATGATAAAGTCATAGAAGAAGAAGGTGAGGAGCCTACGCCAGGAGGCGCTTAGCTGCGGCCGAAGCCGTCACCTTTGCCCTACACAACATGGACAGGTGGGAATTTGAAAAGAGTGAGGGATTTGAACCCACAACTAAGCCAATGCGAGACCAGTACGCTTCCGATTACGCTATCAGCGCACAGAATTATGTGGAAAGTGTTAATTGAGAAATGTCCTTAATAGTTTTCGATCTTTTTTCCTGGTAAAAGGGTTTTAAATGTATAAGGCTGCCTGATTAAAACTAGAATGAGCAACTAAAATCGTAAAATGAAAATTAAAAAAAAAAAAAAAGTACCGGATGCTCTTCATCTCACAACGGAAATCACGTGACCTGAAATAAGTGGAACTTGTTGAAGTGGCACCGGAAGCGAGATCGGAAACAATAAGCCATTATAACTTTTCTTAACGAAAATGGAATTTTAGTGGAGAAAACGTGTACCCAATATTGTCAACCATGAGATATTTTCCATAAATTCCCTTTTCTTTTATGAAATAATAATAAAGATAATGATAGTGATAATGATAATGATTGATAATGGATAATGATAACAGATAATATATGATAATATTCTTTAAAAATATAGTAGTAGTAATAGTAGTAGTAATAACATCGAATTGAACTTGTGAATTGCATCAGAAGACATAAGATCTCTGAGTCATGAGCTCCTGCTATTGACCTCTTCAATTGCGAAAGGTTACATTCCGAATGCAAAGAAATCTGTCCTCATAGTGAAGCCAGAGTACTTTAACAATGCCAGAATCCTCTTTGAGAACAGTGAAGTGAAGGTAACAAAGGAGGGGGAAAGACATCTCGGTGCAGTGATCGGCTCAGAATCCTTTAAAAAGCAATATGTTGAAAAGAAAGTTAACGAATGGGTGGCGGAAGTTAGGATTCTAGCCAACTTTGCAAAGACCGAACCGCAGGCGGCATATGCCGCATTCATATATGGTGTGAAACATAAGTGGAACTACATATTAAGGACGGTACCGAACATCACCGACCTACTAAGACCCCTTGAAGAAACCATCAGAAACGAGCTAATACCGGCCATCACCAACGGACGGACAATAAACGAAGAGGAAAGAAAACTTATGGAACTTCCAACTAGATTGGGAGGGCTAGGTATCTCCAACCCGCTAAACCTTGCCGACACAGAACACCGAAACTCCATGAAACTCACGTCCTCATTGACAAAAAACATCGTGTCACAAGATCAACGGAAGGAGACTATCATGGAGGAGGTTAGGGAAATTAGAAGAAACATTTCAAAGGGAAGGGAGGAGAGGCAGGAGGAACTTCAAGCACTTCTAGCTCGGCTATCGAATTATATAAAAAGAAAGATAACAATGGCGCAGGAAGTTGGGGCGTCTAATTGGCTGACAGCACTACCAATCAGGGCAAAGGGATTCACCCTAAACAAAAGAGAATTCACGGATGCCATTGCCCTGAGGTATGGATGGCCATTAGGAGGGCTGCCTAACAGATGCTCCTGTGGTGTACAATTTACTACAGACCATGCAATGATATGCAAGCAAGGTGGATTTATTTGCATGCGACACGATGTGGTAAGAGATCTCACTGCCCAAATGCTTCAGGAGGTGTGCAAGGATGTGACTATCGAACCAACATTACTCCCACTAGGAGGGGAGAACTTCAGATACCGCACGTCCAACACATCAGATGAAGCAAGAGTGGATGTCAGCGCAAGAGGTTTCTGGACACGGGGACAATTGGCTTTCTTTGACATGCGAATATTTGATCCGATGGCCCCCTGTTACAGCAACCTAACTATTGAGGCATCCCACTCTCGGAACGAGCATGAGAAGATCAGGATGTACGAGGAGCGCATACAGAATGTAGACCAGGGCTCATTCACTCCTATAACCTTTACGACTTCAGGTGGGATGGGTCCTAGAGCAAAGGCATTCTACGCTCGGCTGGCTGAGGTAATGGCTGAAAAGAAACAACAACCAAAAAGCAGCATTGTTTCATGGATGAGATGTAGACTATCATTCTCACTCCTAAGATCAGCCCTCTTGTGCCTGAGAGGTACCAGGTCCCCACCACCCAAATCAACACATATACAAAACCTGGATTTTGAGCAGACGGTGGTTGACAGTAGGATAAATGAACTTTTGTACTAGGCATTATTGAAAATAAATAAATAAATAAACAAATGAAAGGGTCGTCGACCACAGTCATTGGCGGGAGAGGGGCCAATGAACTGTGTCTGTGGAAGACAGACCCCGCTGCTTCCACCACACAGTTCCAATAGGATGGAGGTCGTATAATATATTATAAAAAAAATTTAATAATAATAGTAGTAGTGATAATAGTAATAATGGAGAGGGAGGCGGTTGTTACAGTCATTATGTATGTATCGTTCACTAGGTACGGGGTACTGGTATGTGTAAATTCGTATTAAGTTTATACCACAGGTCACATGCTGTCAAGAAATCTGTAATGGATAGTCCACTATCTTGGGAAAAGGTTGGGATTTCTGTGAGGGGGTTATGGTTTGATAGTTGTTAATTATTGTTGGTTGAGGTAGTGGGTAAGGATAATATTGTGGGTTTGGAGGAAGGTTAGGTGGTGGTTGGTGGTATGGTGTGGAGTGGGTTTGACCAGGTGGGGTATGGGGGGAAGGAAAGGGGAAGGTTTGGTACTGCTGCTGAATGGGAGGGGGGTTATTATGTGTTGGGATATGGGGGTTGGATGGATTATGGTTTATAGGAGGTTTTGTTTGCATATTTGGTTGGATGGGAGGAATGGGTGGTTGTGATTGTGAGGGGTGAAAGGGGTCTACTTGAGGAAGCTGGTTGAAAGGCATGATATTAGGAGGAGCAACATGAGGAGTTGGTTGGGTGGGTTGTTGTGGTTGAGATGGGTTGGAGGTGTCTACTTGAGAAGGCTGGTTGAAAAAAGGTAAGACATCGTTCTCATAAAGAGGGTCTATTGGGGTATCTGCATTAGGATTAGTTTTGTCAGGATTATTTAACTGGTTATTGTTTAACTGTTTAGAGGTATTGTCAACCTGTGAATATAGGTAAAAATGGTCTGGTTTGTCATTGCCAATTAAGTCTTCTGTGTGTATTTCCTCTTTGTCACTGGATATGTCATGTTGTTGTTTTTCTTCTCTAGACTTTGAGAAGACGCTATGTAAACTTTGTTTAATTTTGGATCTGGTGGCAAAGGCCATGTTGTTAAGTCATGTATTAGTTAATAGTTAGTATGTATTAGTTAATAGTTAGGTTTGATTTGTAATCTAAGAAAAAAGGGCTGTTAAAATATGAATGATAGGTATATAGTAACTAAGGGTAATATGTTATGCTTAGATATGGGAGGGGGAATATAGTATGTCAACGGTTATACAGTATAATGGGATTACATATGTAAAATCATAAAAATATGTATATACATATAATAATAATAAAATGTCATAAAAAATGTACAGCAGTAAAATAGGTTACATTGATAAAAATGTATAAGTTCTATGTAAATATTGAATTTTAAACATATAAGAGCTATTTGTTTAAACAAGAATTACTTAACTAGAAGAATGCATATGAATGTGATATTATGTAATAGTCAAATCTAGTAAGGTTATTGCATATCTACAAATATGAAATTGTATTAGGAATATGTGAAATTTTGTATTTGATAAGTTGTAGTGGTTGAAAATTAGAATTTACAAAATGTTTGAAGCATGTTATCTTCTTTCAGCCAAATAATGTTACGACTGTTTGGTGAGTGACATATAGTGTAAACACAAATTATGTCACTGGAAAAAAAATGCATATGAACATAATAGTATGTATGCAAAACAGTGGAATAGTGAAATCTAGAAAAAATTATTCATATGGTGAATATAATTATTAAAATGAATTTGTTTTAATTATATATATAGTATTTAACACTGTTAAATGTTTTCTTTTTCTTTTAAATGGTATTCCTAATAGTCTTACTTGGAATATTATTTGTTAATTGGACACTGCACTCGTAAAATGTAGACAGGATTGTAGTTATCGCCAGGTGGGGCTGTGGCTGGGCGTAGACTTCTTTGTAGTTACGCGTTGAGAGAGGCGTGCGTCACCATAATACGTGACCATAGTAATAGGGTACTGGGTTGAGTGGTGTGTGTAGGTTTACTTCTAGATGAGGGTAGCGCCTCGTTGATATTCTCGTAAAAAAAAAAAGGAGAAGCAGTATCAGCGATTCAGGAATGGATAGGTAAGGTAATAGTAGTAATGATACTATTACGTATTTGAAAAAGGTGTTGGTTGGGTTACCTTATTTAGAGGCTGGTAGTTATTGTTGAGTCGGCGGCGATAACGTAGGTGTTGTGCAGGGTGTGGTTTTGCTGCCACCAGGTGGTGAGAAATTTTCACCACCGCTTCTTTTGGAGGAACACAATTGGTGCAGAGGGGTGCGCAGGATGAGTCCTCGATAGTCTTTTTTCTGGTAGTTAGTTTGTTTCTTTGGAGACGTGGGCGCGGTCACCGCTTGCCACCAGTATTAATGTATCGTTCACTAGGTACGGGGTACTGGTATGTGTAAATTCGTATTAAGTTTATACCATTTTATTCAAAGCTTTCAGGTTTTCCAGTTATGGTATATACACTGTCAACTGTTAAACAGAACGATACATTAATGGTTACATACATAACTGTTTATCACACCACTTCTTGTTGCACAACACCCGTCATCGTCCCAACTGGTCTCTCCGGCCACCTACCCTGGTGGTCATTGGCCGGAAGTGACAATCTCAGCACTTATGACGTGTCATGCTCGCATAATCTTTAGAGTTTTATGTGAGCAAGATCACGGTCATCTCCTAAGGTTAGTATCCTGGGATTACAGGGTGTGATTTACTTAATAACTAAATATGTATATATATATCCAGGGGGGATCGTCAATATACTTAATTTGTGTTTTGTGTTTGTTTGGTTACTCGGATGTTCATGTGCGTTCGTATGTCTGTTTGGTGGTCGAGTTGTTGTTGCGAAGCCGATGTTGCTGACTTGGTTCTTAGTCAGCTAGAAGGGCCGGACATTGAGTGAGTGAGTGAGTGAGGGAGTGAGTGAGCGGTGTGAGCGAGTGATATTACTCATCATGTATATGGTGGCGTATACATGTAAGAGAGGGTTTAAAGTGATGTGTGAACGGGGTATTTGGTTGTCGAACACGTTGGTTAAACCCCAAATACCCCGTTCACACGTTCACACATCACTTTAAACACGTGTCTGTCGAACCGCGTTCGACGAACCGTTAGATCATGTAAATCCCCTCTAAGGAAGAGTGAGTGTGAGTGTGAGACTTAGTCATGAGGGCCTTGTGCATAAAAATCTAACTTCTTTAGTCACTATCTTTTCCATAACTTTGAAATGTAGCTATAGTCCAAAAAGTGGCAACAGTTGAGGTGTACCCCCTAAGTAATAACAACAATAAAAGAGAAAGAGAGAGAGAGGGGGGGAGAGAGAGAACCAGTTTTAATATAAACACATAAAAACTTAATACGTCCCTTGTAGCCGTGGGTTATAATTTCATGTTGCAGTTTTATTCACACCGGCAATGTGATATTCATTACGTCAAAACTCGCTTTTCATGGGAAGTCACTCTTCACTGAAACCCGTATTTACTGGAGCTCCTACCCCATAGAGATTTCAGAGAATCCTCCGGTTAAGTTAATCAACAAAACGTGTTCTTTTTTTTTTTTTTTACTTTCAGTAGGGCTCGCTCAACTGAGAAAGGTGAACTCACTCATCTTCGTCGTCTCTCACCCTTTTCAAATGAACATTGGGATTCCTGGTACAGGTAGAAAGATACACTCTTTCTTTGTCTAATAAAAAATGAAATAGTGGTAGTTCTTTAGTATGCATGGTTGTGAGGTGTCCTTTTACACACGCACACACACACACACACACGCACACACACGCACACACACACACACACACACACACACACACACACACACACACACACACACACACACACACACACACACACACACACACACACACACACACACACACGCACGCACACGCACACGTGGAACAAGTTAGATGAGAAAGTGGTGTGTGCAAAAACAATACATGAATTTAAAAATAGTTTAGATAAAATGAGATATGAAGACGGGACCCCATGAGCATAGCTCCCCTTCCCGTAAAATACAACTAGGTAAATACTAGGTAAATACACCCACCCACATACACACACACACACACACACACACACACACACACACACACACACACACACACACACACACACACACACACACACACACACACACACACACGACTCGGTGGCACGGATAGTAGAGTCCCTGACTGTCACTACGGCGGTCTGGGTTCGAATCCTGCCCAGGGCTGAAATAGTTTCAGCATTGCTGCGCTTCAAGTCGTTACTCCATCTCTCGTGGGCGGGGAGTTGGGTGTGTGTGTGCGTTTAAGGTCACAGCATTACCCATAGATCGGTCATACGAGCTCTGAGCTCTCCTCCGGAAGGGAAATAGCTGTCAATCACGAGTCCAACCCGTGATCCAAAGACCAAAGGTGAATCACACACGCACACACACATATACGGTATATATATATACATATATATATACATATATATATATATATATATACATATATATATATATATAATGTGTGCATGTGTGTTTGTGTGTGTGATTCATCATGGTCTTGGATCACATGTTCGATTCGTGATCGACAGCTATTTCCCTCCCGGAAGAGAGCTCAGAGCTCATATGATATGACCGATCTATGGGTAATACTGTGACCTTACACACACACACACACACACACACACACACACACACACACACACACACACACACACACACACACACACACACACACACACACACACACACACAACTCTCTATGAGAGTTGGAGTAACAACCGCAGCGCAGCGATACTGAAACTGTTTCAGCCCTAGTCTGGATTCGAACCCGGACCGCCGTGGTGGCAGCCGGCTGCAAGTACATAAACCACGAAGGAACACAGAAGAGAATGCTGATTGTTTAACTCTAACATGGTGAGCAGAATATTAATGAGTATCAGCATTAACAATGGTGGGTTTACAGAGAACACTATATTTCAATTGTTTATCATTTATATGAATTTTACAAACCAAGAAAGAAATGGTTGAACTATTCTCAATCTCCAAAGTGAATTCTATGGAAGAAACTACATAAATACATCAAGATTTTTAATATTAGGCCATATGCAGAGAATGTCATCCAAATACCAAAACCCTTTGACCTTATTGGGGAAGTATATCTAAAAAATATATATACTTCCCAATAAAATCATACGGTACATTTTTTTTTAGAACATATTTTCCATATAAATAATTCATCCAGCCATCCCAACCGAGTCTCGAACCCAGACCATCGCACACACAAAGCCCCCTCCTTTTTTTTCTTTTTCTTCTTCTTTTACCAGAGTGCCAGTACAGGGTATGAAAGGACTATAACCTACAACGAACTCTACGTAGGAAGCAAAGCTGACCTCAAAAGGCAGTCTGGGCCCCCAATCCCATCAACCGTCCTGATAACATTTGAACGAACCTTTTATCTATTTGCCGTTGCCATTATCATATAAATGATTAATTCTATGATAATAAAAGTAGGGGTGGTATATGCGTATAGTTTCTTACATTCAGTAGGTTTTTGGTTAGAAGTGTAACGTTTAGTCTCTCCTTATTCGACTCCGTCTCTCCTTATTCAACTCCGTGGAGAGTGGGGACACAAGAAGGGAAATCTGTATATGTATATATCTTTCTGGCGGGGATTATCTTACTAACTCGCCACCCTCTTAGAAAAAATGCCTAATTCATTTGTCCAACTTTTCAGGAAAAAAAATCGTTTATATATTTTATTAATGTACGTAATGTTCCTCCTAACGTAGTTTTAACCTACTCTGACACTAAATAAATCATTGGGAATTGTACCACAAGGAGCAATGAAAAATTGATTTAGAAAAAAATCCAGAAATTGACGAAAAATGACTTGGTCAATTTCTTTACGAGGGTGACGATTACTACCTCCTGTCACCACCCCCAACAACAATACACCCCCATACACATACACACTCACAAACACACACAAATCACATCAAATCCATCAAACCCACTAAACACCCGGCTAGGTTGTGGGTGATCTTTGGCGGGGTTTCCATGAGGGCGTCTGGAACTATTTCCCACTCAAAGGACGAGCACTTAGTCTTTTTTGTCTGTTCAGATCAGAAGGTTTAGAAGGAAGGGAGAGGCTTTTTCTTAGGTGCCGGATAATGGTGAGATCATTAGCAAGGGATATATCTATTAATGGTCGAGCTAACAGGCCACCGTTAGAGAGATTACTCAGGCTGAAGAACGTTCGATACTGGTGAAGCTGAACCACACCTTTGGACTTCATCTCTCTTATTGTAATATATGTTCCTACTGAGGCTTATGAGCTTGAAGAGATGTTCTATGCCAAGCTTGACCCATTGGTGGACCAGTGTCTACCTCGAGAGACCCTTGATTTGGATAAGCTCACTGCGGTTATTGGAACCAACAGAGCTGGCTACAAAGTACATCTTGGTTTTCATGGCTGTTGAAGCAGAAGCATGAACAATTCATTCATTTTGCTTTTGAAAACTCCGGAAGGTTGAGACTATCTGATTCCTGGCTCTAGAGATAAGAGCCACGTTGTTGGAGTTGGTATCGTAATGATTAAGAAGTGCTAAAAGGCACTTAGTATATCCTTGCTAGTATTCGTTGGAAGATTTTGCAACGAGTTGGAAAATCTAACAGTGCTGAGTTCTTCCGGACTGATCATTAACTTGTGGTTGTTACATTCAAGGTACGTATCAAGTCTAAGGTGAGATGTGATACACCAGCTTAAGGATGATACGTGTATACAGGAATATATAACGGCAGTTTTAAGTCAACCTAGGTACTTCATCATAAAGAAACCATGCCACCAACCATTTGTTCATTCACTACTAGATGTATGTATTGGTAAATGCATATTATTCTACTGCAATGTAATTTCGGCTCTCTCTTTATATTTTTTTGTGTGTGAATGTATGTGTGTGTGTGTCTATGTCTGTCTGTCTGTCTGTGTGTGCATGTGTGTGTGTGTGTGTGTGTGTGTGTGTGTGTGTGTGTGTGTGTGTGTGTGTGTGTGTGTGTGTGTGTGTGTGTGTGTGTGTGTGTGTGTGTGTGTGTGTGTGTGTGTGTGTGTGTGTGTGTGTGTGTGTGTGTGTGTGTGTGCGTGTGTGTGTGTGTGTGTATGTGTGTGTGCGTGTGTGTGTGTGTATGTGTGTGCGTGTGTGTGTGTGTATGTGTGTGTGTGTGTGTGTGTGTGTGTGTGTGTGTGTGTGTGTGTGTGTGTGTGTGTGTGTGTGTGTGTGTGCGTGTGTGTGTGTGTATGTACACATGTTTGTGTGCGTGTCTGTGTATATGTCTGTGTGCGTCATTATATGTTTGTGTGCGTGTCTGTGTATATGTCTGTGTGCGTCATTATGTGTCTGTGTGTGGCTGTGTGTTTCTGTCTTAGTGTAACATCAATCTTTGTCCAAAAGTACACATACCATAGATAGATCTGACTTATTTTCAGGTGCGGAGGAGATGAGAGATACTTCATGATTTCACAAAACCTAATTTGCTAAACTAGATTGAAAGCGTTCGTCGTTCCTATGCATACATATAAGGATTTGCATTGATTCATAGCGGATACTGAGGCATTGTCTGGATCTCGTAAACCTATCACATCAAACTAGGTCAAAAGTGGATGCAAACTGAATGCATGAGATTTTTTTTTCGATAATCTTTTTCTCTCTCTCGTTCTGAACCAGTCCATCAGTATTCTTGAATGAAGAAAAAGCTAGATTTTTTCGTAGATGTTTTGAGCTGACACCACGCGCAGCCAAAGACGAAAAGGAAGCGAATGGGTGACAGATAGGAGTGGAATGGGTAGGAATGGGTGGTTTGCCAAATTACGTCGCCCGTAAGGAAGATGCATTTAGTATATAGATATAGATGAATATTTTTGAGGTGACTAGAAACCATCTCCATCACTATCTCCATCACCATCATTACCACCATCACCATCACCATCACCATCACCATCACCATCACCATCACCATCACCATCACCATCACCATCGCCATCGCCATTGCCATTGCCATTGCCATCGCTATCGTCAGTCATCATTTATATATATATATATATATATATATATATATATATATATATATATATACATATATATATATATATGTATATATATATATATATATATGTGTGTGTGTGTGTGTGTGTGTGTGTGTGTGTGTGTGTGTGTGTGTGTGTGTGTGTATGTATATGTATATGTATATAGAATAATATTACTTTCACAATCCAACGATATTCCAGAATTGAAACCATACCTATTCTATGGAAGGGTTTTATATAATTTCTGTCATCTTAGATGGCTTAACTAAGATGAGATAACAGTTTGCCCACAATAAATGTATATATATTTCTCTCTCCCTCTCTCTCTCTCCTTCTCCCTCGCTCCCTCCCTCTCTCTCTCTCACCCTCTCCCTCTCTGTTTGTCTGTCTGTCTGCCTTTGTCTGTATCTGTCTGTGTGTCTGTGTCTGTCTGTGTCTGTGTCTGTCTCTCTGTCTGTCTCTCTCTCTCTCTCTCTCTCTCTCTCTCTCTCTCTCTCTCTCTCTCTCTCTCTCTCTCTCTCTCTCTCTCTCTCTCTCTCTCTCTCTCTCTCTCTCTCTCTCTCTCTCTCTCTCTCTCTCTCTCTCTCTCTCTCCCCTCTTCCCCTTTTTTCTTCCCCTTCCTCCCCTCCTTCTATCTCTCTCTCATTTTCTCTCGTTCTCTAGACTGAGTCCATATATTCATTAAGTCTCATGGCTGATCAAATATTGAAATAAATTCCGTACATCAGTTTCCAATTATCGCACGACTTTTTCTAATTAACTTTTGAAAATTAAACTTAACAGGAAGAAAGTTTGCTTCGATATTTTCTTCTCTTTTTGGGTGATGCATGTAGATTCA
>NC_134777.1:13396652-13401652 GCF_046742065.1 Oratosquilla oratoria
ATGGACCAAAAGGTCTCCTGTCGGCATGCTTCGCCTTTGTAACCCTTTGTAATCCTTTGTGTATCAAGTGGAGTATCTCAGGTCTCAGTCCTAGGTCCTGTGCTCTTTCTGATACAGTAATGACCGAGATGAAAATATAAAGTGTAAATTATCCAAATTTACAGATGATACTAAAATTGTAAATAAGATGCTATCCATAACAGCACTTTATGTGAATGAGGCGAAAATTTCCAGATATTTTTCAATATAGATAAGTGTAAAGTACTTCATATTGGTAGTTGTAATATCCAGGTCACCTACACAGTGAATGGTATAAAACTGGCAACTGTAGAACAAGACCTTGGTGTTGTGATCTCAAATGATCTCAAACCAAGCAAACAGTGCTCGGAGGTTAATAGAACTAAAAAAAAAAAAAGGAAAAAAAATGGATTCATAGGTAGAGCTTTTGAGTTTAGAAGAAATTATTCTCAATCTTCACAATACCTAACCTAGAATACTGTGTACATTACTGGTCTTCATATTACAAGAAGGATATAGAGAAGTTAAAAAGAGTGCAGCGTAGGGAAACAAAGTTCATTCCTAGGTTGCGGAACAAGCCGTGCGAAGACTGAAGTGTTTAAGGGAACTAAATTTGTTTGGTCTTTTGAAACGGAGAATGAGAGGAGATCTAATTGAGGTCTTCAAAATTTTCAAAGGGATTCAAAACATGGATGTGGAAAAATATCTTAAATTTGACACCTCCAACGTAACTTGGAGTAATGAATGCAATATTGTAGGAAAACGATTTCAAACAAACGTGGCAAAACAGTCCTTCAATCACGTTGTTAATCTATGTAATGATCTACCATCCAACTGTAGAGGTATTCAAAAAAAGTCTCAAAATTTACTTAGCTACAGATCCACGACTAGAATCATTTACTTCTAGATAGATTAAAGAGAAGAAAAAGAAGATAAAGAAGAAGAAGAAAAGGGGAAGAAAATAGTTATAATAGTAGTAACAATGGTAGTAGTGTTGATAACATTAATAATAGTTAATGTACCGAAATAGCCATGTAAGGACCAATAGGTCTCTTCCTGTTCATTTGTTTATGTAAGTAACTCCTACCTCTTTCCATTCCCATTTTCCCCCGTCCAGCCTCTCCACCTTCTTGGAGTCATAAAGTTCAAAATTTTCACACGTTTCCTTACAAAAAAAAAAAAAAAAAAAAAAAAAAAACATGGTAGTGGCACCACCGTCTTTACGCTCCGGACAGTAAATAGATGAAAACTGGTGATAAACAGAAGAAGGAGAAAGAGGTCGAGATAATTGTCTCGAGTGGGTAAAATTGAAGGTCCTCAACCACACATGAATGGGACGACGAAGACCAAGTCATTACCCAAGTCAATTCTCGTCTCCTGTTAGATGCTTCTATGTCTTCAGTCACTGGGAACTCTTGAGAGGTCCTTTCAAGACTTAGAGAGAGAGAGAGAGAGAGAGAGAGAGAGAGAGAGAGAGAGAGAGAGAGAGAGAGAGAGAGAGAGAGAGAGAGGGGAGAGAGAGAGAGAGAGAGAGAGAGAGGGAGAGAGTAGAGAGAGAGAGAGAGAGAGAGAGAGAGAGAGAGAGAGAGAGAGAGAGAGAGAGAGAGAGAAAGAGAGAGAGAGAGAGAGAAGAGAGAGAGAGAGAGAGAGAGAGAGAGAGAGAGAGAGAGAGAGAGAGAGAGAGAGAGAGAGAGAGAGAGAGAGAGAGAGAGAGAGAGAGAGAGAGAGAGAGAGAGAGAGAGAGAGAGAGAGAGAGAGAGAGAGAGAGAGAGAGAGAGAGAGAGAGAGAGAGAGAGAGAGAGACAGAGAGAGAGAGAGAGAGAGAGAGAGAGAGAGAGAGAGAGAGAGAGAGAGAGAGAGAGAGAGAGAGAGAGAGAGAGAGAGAGAGAGAGAGAGAGAGACAGAGAGAGAGAGAGAGAGAGAGAGAGAGAGAGAGAGAGAGAGACAGACAGACAGACAGACAGACAGACAGACAGACAGACAGACAGACAGAGACAGACAGACAGACAGACAGACAGACAGATACAGAGACAGACAGATGCAAATACACACAGACCGGAAAGAGACAGACAAACAGACAGACAGACAGAGAGGAAGAGACCGAAGAAAATAACATTTGGAAGGGTAGGAATAAACTTAGATATCCTTAAGTTCTCCAGATAATTCTCTGGCTTAAAGTTTTTCCTTTTAAAGGTGTTAATAAGATCTTAGTCCCTTCAATGAGTGAGGGAAGGAAATTCCTCCTTATTCCTTCCACCATTTTCTCTTCTTATTCTTATTTTTCAACGTATCATTTTCTTCTGATTCCTCCTCCATCTCTTCTTCTATTTCCTACTGCTATTCCTCTTTACCTCCTCCTCTTCCTCATTCCTTCTTCTCTTCACTTTTCTGTGCATCGTTTACTTCAAGGTCCTTCTTCTTTCTACCCTCAACACCTCTTGTTCCTCTATTTCCTCCTCCTCTATCTTTTCATCTTTCTTCTTTTCTTTGTACTACTTATCATTTTCTTCTTGTTCTTATTCTCCTACTCCTCCCTCTCTAACTCTTTCTCTTTCTTTTCCTCTTTATTTTTTCTTTTCCTTTGTCTCATCCTCTTCCTCCTTCTTTTCCTCTTCCTCTTCTCTCTCCTACTCCCATTCATTTTTATTCTTCCTCTTCCTCCTCCTCCTCTTCTTCATCTTTCTTTACTTTCTCCTCTTCCTCATTTTCTCTTACTTCTCTTCCTCTTCTCTTCTTCTTCCTCTTCTTCACCTTCCTCCCATTCCTCTTCTTCACCTTCCTCCCATTCTTCTTCTTCCTCTTCTTCACCTTCCTTCCATTCCTCTTCTTCCTCTTCTTCACCTTCCTCCCATTCCTCTTCTTCACCTTCCTCCCATTCCTCTTCTTCCTCTTCTTCACCTTCCTCCCATTCCTCTTCTTCCTTTTCTTCACCTTCCTCCCATTCCTCTTCTTCCTCTTCTTCATCTTCCTCCCATTCCTCTTCTTCACCTTCCTCCCATTCCTCTTCTTCCTCTTCTTCACCTTCCTCCCATTCCTCTTCTTCCTCTTCCTCACCTTCCTCCCATTCCTCTTCTTCCTCTTCCTCACCTTCCTCTTCTTCCTCTTCTTCACCTTCCTCTTCTTTTTCTCCTCCTTTTCTCTGGCCTTCCTGAGAGTCCCCCTCCGGCTCTTGGCAGCAGTTACTCCTACTCCTCACTCCCTCACTCCCACCACCCTCATTCCCACTCCCTCCGTTCACCTCCTCTCTCCCTCCTCTCCTCACCCTCCTCTCCTGAGTTTACCCCCCAGCGAGTAATTAAGTTGGACAAGAGAAAAAGTAGTGATAGTAATAGGCGCAATAAGGCGAGGGTACTAGCATGGAAATAAGGGGGTAATAGTGCGTAACTGGGCAATAGGGAAAGTGAATAGTAATGAGGGAATAGAATGTATACAGTGGATACTATCTTCTATTCATGGGTAGATGATCGAGAGTTCGAGTTCCAGGACCCGCTGCGGGCAGGTGGGCAGGCAAAAAAGAAAAAAAAAATTACTGCCAGGGGTTTTTCACTTCCCACTCTGCGGGAGTAGAATGATGAGGTGAGTGCGGTATGAGTAATAAGAGGTAATAGTAGGTAACAAGGGCAATAATGAATAGTGAATAGTAGTGAAGGAATAATACGAGGTAATAGTCGAATACTAGGAGGGTCATAAAAATAATACTGGCTAACGGGTAATTGGGGATAGTGAATATAAATAAGGTAATGATAAGATACGAATAGGGTCATTAGGGATATATAGTAATAACAGTTAAATAAGAGTTAGATAGGTGAGGCCTTTAAAATGTTGACTCCATTTATAGTGTATGGTATAATATAAAAAAATTAAATGCTTACTGTTGTACGTGAACCAATTTTTCAGATGAATAAAACTTGCCTGATGTGATGATTAAATAGTAAATACTACGTTTGATAAAAATGAACATGATTTGTGTTATATATCTGAGCTGGACAACCACCGTTCAATTGAAAATTTCAGGGGTGGGGACTGGGATGAACATGTTAAAATTCTCTCAATTGACCCCCTCAAATCTGTGAATAATTTTTTTTTCAATTAAATATCAATTAATTTCATTCAAATGAGATTCTACCCCGCGTGAATATAAACCCTCTTGGTGTGGTGGACATTCCCTTCAGTTGAATAAAATCGATCTGTGGCAGATAGAATAAACTTAGAAAGTCGTTTGGGTGTCTACAGCCCCGGACTCTTCTTTGATATATTTTTTTTTTATTAAAAAAGAAAAAGAATAAATAAAAAAGGAACACTTGTATACCTCTGGGGTAAACACAGGACGATTTCTTATTTACCTGAATGTTTCTGCCTTCACTCACAAGTACCACATTGAGAGGTATATTAGGATTTATCGTATGTGTGTGTCTACAAATACACGCATATCTTTATATCTATAAATATATGTACATGAATATATAAAATAATTGGACTGTATTTCTTTCAGTTTTTGACTTGTCCACCTTCCTTATAAAAAGGAAAAAAAAAATCTTTGGTCTATAGATGGCATTTCCTTTTGGAAATCCATTTTGCAAAAATTTTGAATAACATTTAGTAAACATTCAGTCGTATTCGCGCAATGTCGAGGTTTAACAAGCGCATCGTTTCGAATATGATGCGCTTTATGTCCAAAGGAAATATGGGAGAAGGTCGTTACCGCGTCCGGACTCAAAATTTCTTAAAGAACGCGAGCGGGTTCTTTTGTTTTCGTAACTCAACTTCTCCGAAAATTCCTGTGTTGGCGCGACGAAGGTTTGTTTGCGAATAATGATGTTGTGTTTGAAGTTGCACGCCAATTTTTCTGAACACCTACACACACACACTCGCGCCCACACCTGTAATTGTATCTATACCCACCCATAAATGTGCGCGCACACATATACGCCTGCAAACACACGCATACATATACACAAACACGCACACACACACACACACAC
>NC_134777.1:13406652-13411652 GCF_046742065.1 Oratosquilla oratoria
CTTATTTATTTTCTTTCTCTTTTTTCTTCATCGGCTTCCTTATTATCCTTTATCCTCTCTTACTCCTATTCATCTTCCTTATCTTCAATTTTCTCTTCCTACTTTTCCATTTACTCTTCAATTTCATATTCCTACATCTCCTCTTTTTCCTCTTCCTCCTCTTTCTGCTCCACCTCATTATTTTCCTTCTAGTTTTCCTCTTCCTCTTCCACCCATTTCTCCTCTTCCTCTTCCTCCTTTTCCTCCCCACCTCATTTTTTCCTTTATCTTCTTCTTATTGCCCTTCATTCTCTTCCTATTTTTCTTCTTCCCCTTCCTCCTCCTCTTCCTTGTCTTCTTCCTCTTCCTCTTACTCCTCTTAGGTCTTTTTTTCCTCTTCCTCCTAGTCCTCTTAGTCCTTTTCTTCCTCTTCCTCTTCCTCTTACTCCTCTTAGTACTTTTCTTCCTCTTCCTCCTAGTCCTCTTAGTCCTTTTCTTCCTCTTCCTCCTAGTCCTCTTAGTCCTTTTCTTCCTCTTCCTCCTACTCCTGTAAGTCATTTCTTTCCCTTCCTCCTACTCCTCTTTTTCCTGATTTTATCGAATGTCCCCTTCGGCCATTGGGAACTATTGCCCCACCACTTCCCTTCCTCCCTCACTCATACAGTCATCTAATCAAACTGTCGAGACGAATACATTATTAACACATAATAGGAGCCGAAACTGCCCTAGAATAGAAAAGTAGATAAGGGACAAAAATATGTATCAATTATAGGAATAAAAAGAAAGTACACAGAAAATTAAGATGAATGAAGGATATCGCAGAAAGAAAATATGACTGTGAACCAAGATTAGAGAACACAAAGGGATTCCCGAGAAAAAAAAAAAAAGGAAAATAAAAATAAATAAATAGATAAATAAATGAATAAATGAATTAATACAAAAGCATATCCTGCTTAACATAGAAATGAAATTTATGAATATAGTTACCCTCTGTATGACAAAATATTTTATTCAATACCTGAGATGCTTTAAATCTTCTGTTCTTAACCAGCAGCAAATCAATAGAGTACTCCATCGTGCTGAGCAAGTTAATCACTGTAATAGGATATTGGAAGGCTCGTTAGAGGAAGAAAGGAGATAAAAACAGTAGGGAAAGAAAGATGTAGTAATAGAAATAATGGGGAGAGGAAGGGAATGAGGATTATATTATATCAAGCCTAAAAATGATTCTTAAAAGGAAGAATATATATGTATATATATATATATATTTATATATATATATATATATATATATATAATATACGTATATCAAGATGATAGTAAAAATATATAAATGAAGAACATGAGCTAAAAGAAGTAGACAGTATCGATAGCACTAAGGTAAGTGGTATTGAAAACAGAAAGAAGAAGAGGAAAGGAGAGAAAGAGAGGAGACAGAGGAAGGGGAGACAGATATATTTAGAAGATAGAGAGCGAATGGGGAAAGAAAAGGAGAGAGAGAGAGAGAGAAAGAGAGAGAGGAGAGAGGGAAGAGAAAGAGAGAGAGCGAGAGAGTGAGCGAGCGAGCTAGCGGGAGGGAGACACAATGGGAAGGAAGACCATATAGTTAGCCACCATCAGATTCAAATTTGATAATCCGCTGGACCATCGAAGCGTTTTCTCTTTGATCTCCGCTAGTTTAGGAGACAACAAGAGCTAATATTCTCGGGCTTATTAAGCCAATTGAGATGAAATGCATTTCAGGCTGCTGGTTTTCGATTATGAGCTTTGTTTTACTTTTGGAAGTTCTACTCAATGGTCGTTTAACCGCGTTGATTAACTGGCGGAACCTAGAGTTCATTTTTGGGTTGTTTTGAGTCTTCTCATGGCCCTTGTGGTAGTGGTGGTTCTCTTTTTTGTGGTTTGATAGTGTCACTGTACTTATGGCGTTGTATTGTTAAGAATATTGGTATTGCAGGGGATGGTGATGTTTGTTAACATTTTCACCATATTTTACATCCATAGTTACGGTCGCCATAGTCATCACCATAACTATTACCATCACCATCACCATCACCACCATCACCACCATCACCACCATCACCATCATCGCCACCATCACCACCATCATCACCATCATCATAGTCATCACCATCACCAGCATCACCAGCATCACCAGCATCACCACCATCACCATCATCACCACCACCACACTCTCACCACAACTACGAGTACCAACGTGGTAATATATTTTCTATATGAAATAAACCTACTACAAGAAAAACATTACATGGAGGAAAATATACATATAACTCCCATTATAGTAAATCACAGTAGTGTCCCTAACGTAGGTCAGAACTTTTACTAAGAAGGTGTAGCCAACACGCAAAGTGCCCCCTTAAAAGACTCGTGACCTGCAAGTACCATGCCTCCAGACCAGGTCAACACTATGATGACCCTTTAGCACGGCACTTGTGTTTATTTTATATTTTTCTATATGTACACTTTCACTTGTAAACATAATGAAAATGTTTCTGTATATCCCGTAACAAGGATATGTATGTAGAGTACAAAGATTGTAAACTTGTACACTAAAAACAAAAAATTTAGAATCTCATCACCATTGTTGTATATAATATCGGCATTTTCAATAAACAGATCAGTCATGGGATTGACTTTAAATATACTAGATATTCTTATGGAAGATAGCTGTTTTTTAAAGAATAGTACCAGCCATTAGCAATGAGCACGGAAGTGCTCATTCCAAGTGTGCGAAAGGGAATCGTACCGCGGCGAACTAAAATGTTCTGATAGGTACATTCTGACGAGAACACTACCAGCCGTCGGCACTGAGCACGGAAGTGTTTATTCCAAGTGTTCCCAAGGGAACCATACCACGGCGAGCTCAAGGGTGTGTTCTGACTCCCCTTTTGAAAAACTTCCCATTCCTTCCTCCCCCTGCCACTCGTTTTAGACTGGGCACTTAGCTTACTTTACACAGAAGTAACATTGGCGACCCGGGAGAGGAACCTACATTGGCGACCCTGGAGCCGAGGTAACAAAGGTCGAGAGCTTGTTCATCTGGTATTGAACATCTGGGAAGAGATGCATGGAAAGAGTTCCATTGTTCTTTCGTTTGATCCTGAAACTTGTGTGTAATTGGCTCATTTCCGCTGTCCTCAGCTTCCTTCCTCGGAGAAGTCTCAAATCGAATAACCTGATCATTCAACCTTGAAAAGAAAAGAAAGAGAAAAAGAGGGAGTGGGGAGGTGGAGTGGCAAAGGGCGTGGGGGAGAAATTATAGTACTAATTAGGTTTTGTTTTTGTTATCTATTTATTCTATTCTATTCTATTCTATTCTATTCTATTCTATTCTGTTCTATTCTATTCTATTCTATTCTATTTATTCATTTATATCTTTATATATTTATTTATATTTATTTAATTATTATTTATTCATTTATCTACCTACCTATCTATCTATCTATCTATCTATCTATCTATCTATCTATTTTTTTTTTTTTGTCTTGTGTTCTGTATGGTACGTTCTATTATGGAAAAACTTCTCCACCCAACACACACTTTTTTTTTTCAAGAGAGAAACTTTCTTGAGTATAGAAAAACTGTTCATGTTATTACATTTTCTTTAATTTATCTATTTACTTTCTGGCTATTATTTATCAAGTTATTACAATCATTGTTAAGTTAATTATTCATTTACCTACTTTCTTATTAATTAGTTAGTTTATCTATTTACTTATTCATATACTTATTTGTTTATCTATTTATGTATGTATTTATTTGTTTACTTATATTTATTTGCTCATTGTTTATTCATATATACTTTATTTTCATTTACAGTATATGTTTATTTTTGTATTTATTTATTTATCTATTCATCTATTCATGTACTTGTTTAATTGTTTATTTCTGTAGAAGTATGGTGGGGGTTACTAGCCTGGATAGAGTGAGAAATGAGGAGGTGAGGAGGAGAACAGGGGTGAAAAAGGATTTAGGAGATAGGGTTGATGAAAGAATATTAGGATGGTTTGGACACATGGAAAGAATGAGTGAAGAAAGACTAGTAAAAGAGGTATGGAAGGCAGATGTGGTGGGAGTGAACATGAGGGGACGTCCTAGGATGAGGTGGATGGATGGGGTGAAGGGGGCTTTGGGGAAGAGGGGAATGTCTGTTGAGGAAGGAAGGGAGAGGACGGAAGACAGAGGTGAGTGGAGAATGGTTGTATATGGATGATGTTGTGACTGCATGAGGAGAAATGGGCGGGGGGTGGGGTAGTATGTGTGAGTAAATTTTGACGCAGCCCGAAGGGATTTCTCCCCGTCCTCGCCTTATATGCAAAGGGGGACGGAGAGGGGGGGGTCGCCGATTAAATGAAGCGGCCTTGCTGTGGATGTACTGTGTCTTGCGACACTGCATCTGACCCAGGGCGGTGGGCAGGGTGCAGGGATGACCCGTCATCCAGGAGGTGCTCAGATGAGAGGAAGGGTGGGAGGGGTGTGGAGCGTATTTGGGGATGTAATGGGTGGGAGTGTTTTTGTGCCTTTCCCTTTTTGGCTACCTCCCTTGGAAGGGGGAAAAATCCTTGGTATATGTATGTATGTATTTATTTTTATTCTTATTTAATCATCAGTTGCAATTAGCTTTTCCTTATCTACCCCTACTTCTTTATTTCTCTTCTTCTACTTTCTTCTTCGCTTTATTGACCTATTTATTTCAACGGTAGTGGTTAAAAGTGTACCCGAATTTTTATTCTTTCCTCATTCATTTATTCGTATTTCCTATTTATCTTTATGTAATTTCCTCTTCGCTTTATTTTTCTCTCCACCAACTTGTTCTCTTGTGTGATTCTCTCTCTCTCTCTCTCTCTCTCTCTCTCTCTCTCTCTCTCTCTCTCTCTTTTTTTTTTTTTTTTTGTCATAGTCTATCTACCCATCTTCGGAGAGAAGACCTGACCAATACGAGAAGATTCGGATACTTCGACTGAAGACTTCTTCATGAAGAGCCTCATCTCTCCTCCACG
>NC_134777.1:13416652-13444152 GCF_046742065.1 Oratosquilla oratoria
CTTCCCTTCCCTTCTATATTTCCCTTTCCTTTCATTTACTTCACTTCCCTTTCACTGCTACGCTTTACCTATTTCCTCTCCTTTGCTACAATTATGATTCTTTTCCTTCCCTTTTTTTCCTCCTCCTTCTTTTTCTCTTCCTTCTCCTTCATCGCCATTCTCTATTCTCATTGTTTTCTATTTTTTCTTCTTTGAAAGGAAGAGAAGAAATTGAAGAATTTCTCTTTGTCTTCTTCTCTCTTCACTCTCTTCCCGCTACCTAACTAGGTCCAACATCCCTCCGCCTCCTCCTACTCCTTTTACTCTTCTTCCTCTTTTTCCTCTTCCTCTTCCTCTTCCTCCTCTTCCCCGTACTCCTACTATTCCCCTTCCTCCTCCTCCTCCTCCTCCTCCTCTTCTTCCTCCTCCTCCTCCTACTACTATTCTTCTTACTCCTACTCCTACTCCTCCTCTTCTTCCTTCTCCTCCTCCTCCTTCTCTTCTTCTTCTTCCTTCTCCTTCCCCTCCTGCGACTCGAGAATGTCCATAAGGATAGAAGAGCTGGTAAATTACTGTCCATGTAATAATCTTCTTTTACTCCTCCTCTTCCTCCTCCTCTTCTGCCCACTTATATTCCTCTTCGTCTTCCCATTCTTCCTCTTTCTTCTCCTCTTATTCTCCCTTTTTCTCCTCTCATCCTCTTTTTCCCCTCCCTCCTCTTCTTCCTCTTTCTCCTCTTTCTCCTCTTCCTCCTCTTCCTCCTCTTCCTCCTCTTCTCTTCTTTTACCTCCTCCTACTCCTCCTATTCCTTCTTCTCTTCCTCTTTGTCCTTCTCTTCCTAATATTTCTCTTCTTTCTCTTTCCATTCTTCGTCTTTTTCCTCCTCTTCCTCCTCCTGTTCTTCTTCCTCTTTCTCCTCTTCCTTCACTTCCTCTTCCCCCTTTTCCTCCTCTTCCTTTTCCTCCATCTAGCCTTCCGTCTCTTCCTCTTTATCCTCATCTTCCTTTACTTTCTCTTCCTTCTATTCCTTCTCCTCCTCCTACTCTTCTTCTTCTTCTCCTCTCTCCTCTTCCACCTCTTTCTTTTCCTCTTTCTTCGCTTCTTTTTCTTCCTCTTGCTCCTCCTACTCTTTCTCTTCTTCTTCGTCTTCCTCTCTCTTCTCTTTTTCTTCCCTCTCTTCCTCATCTTCCTCTTCCTGCTCCTAATCTTCCTTCTACTTTTCGTCTTCCTTCTTCTCTTCCTCCTCTTCTTCCTCGTCCTCCTTTTCCTCTTCTTCCTCTTCCTACTCTTTGTATTTCTCCTATTCCTGCTCCTCTTCTTACTCCTCCTTTTCATCCTCGTCCTCCTTTTTCTCTTCCTCCTCTTCCTCCTCTTCCTACTCCTCTTTCTCTTCCTCCTCCTTCTCCTCCTCCTCCCCTCTTCCTCCTCCCCTCTTCCTCCTCCTCGTCCTCCTCCTCGTTCCCTTATTCCTCCATTTTCTCCTCGTCCTCCTTTTTCTCCTCCTCTTCCTCCTCCTCCTCCTTCTCCTCTTCCTCCTCGTCCTCTTCCTTGTCCTCCTCGCATCTGTCCAAGAGGGGCGAAGTGGCTTCTTTTTCCAGCTTATGAACTCATTATGTTTCCATTACGCTCCATTTTAGGTCTTATCAACTCCGCCGTCTCTTATGATTCCTCGCTGCTTGTGCTAAAAAAACTTTTCTTCCTGTTATTGTTATTATTATTACCTTTCGTTTCAGTTGTTTTGCGTTATTTTTCTCGCTCATTGTGTCTTTGTTACCATTTGTAGTTCTTGGTATTGTTTTTTTTTTCTTGCTTTGTAGTTTTGTTCGTAGGTTATTGTTGTTGTTTGTGTTATTGATGGTTGATGTTATTGTTTTTTTTGTTTTCTGTATAGCTTGTTGTTTTTATTGTTAGATTACTGTATATTGTTGTGTTATTCTTTCTTTATTTTCAATCATTACAATCATAATTATTAATATTATTACTTTTTCTGTCTATTACAAATTTTATAACATAAAATTCTCTCTCTCTCTCTCTCCCCTCTCTCTCTCTCTCTCTCTCTCTCTCTCTCTCTCTCTCTCTCTCTCTCTCTCTCTCTCTCTCTCTCTCTCTCTCTCTCTCTCTCTCTCTCTCTCTCTATATATATATATATATATATATATATATATACACTGTATATATATATATGTATATATATATATATATATATATATATACACTGTATATATATATATATATATATATATATATATATTTCTATCCATTTATCTATCTGTCTATCCCTCCCTTCTATCTTCTATCTTCCTTTCTCTCCCTCCCCTCCCCGCCTCTCTCTCCCCCCTCTCTCTCTCCCGTCTCCCTCCCCATCTCTCTCCATCTCTCTCTCTCTCTCTCTCTCTCTCTCTCTCTCTCTCTCTCTCTCTCTCTCTCTCTCTCTCTCTCTCTCTCTCTCTCTCTCTCTCTCTCTCCCCATCTCTCTCTCTCTCTCTCTCTCTCTCTCTCTCTCTCTCTCTCTCTCTCTCTCTCTCTCTCTCTCTCTCTCTCTCTCTCTCTCTCTCTCTCTCTCTCTCTCTCTCTCTCTCTCTCTCGTACCCGCACCCCTTCTTTCTTTTATCTGGGAGATAGATGTCGGTCTTAAGTTTTATGACTTTCTTACTACAATTATTCTTCTCAGTCGTTTCATCCCCACCCATCATCAGTGTTTTATCATCTCCATTTTCGGTTTAAGCTCCCCTTTTTAATTAGAAGTATTTAGCTTCGATCACCGCCATTTTTAGGCTGACTTAGGGTACATTAGCTGACTGAAACCTCTTGGTTGAATAGTCTTCTGCCGTTATTTTCTCAATTTTCCATATTTTATTTCCATTTGTTACTTGTTATTTTTTCTTTCTATTTTCATTTATCTTATTGTACTTCATCTTATTTGCGAGTTTTTTTGTTTCTTTTTGTTGTTTTATTTCTCTTATTTCCTTACTTATCTATATATAATTACAAAGGATTACAAAGGCGGAGCATGCCGACAGGAGACCTTTTGGTCCATATCTAGGTCGGATGCGAAAAAAAATCATAATAATAATAAAATGATAAATAAAAACTATAATAATGTAAATAACAAATAGAATACATAAATTAATGCATAGATATAGTTAAATAATAAACAAACAGGAAAATAGTAAATAATAATAAATTGACATATAACTATAAATAAATGAAAATCAGACAGACAAATGATAACAAAACAAAAACAAATAATATAAAATAAATTATAATCATTACAGCATCTTGCTTAGGTGTTTATCTAAATGATTCTCAAAGCTTAGAACTGAACTACGTTGCACTATGTATTTATGTAATTATTTATTTGTCGATATATTCATTTATTTTTGAATATCTATTCATTCATTTAATCATTCACTCATTTATATATTTATTTATTAATTTACTTATTTATTTATTTTTGCATATCTATTCATTCGTTTAATCATTCACTCATTTATTTATATAATTATTTATTTATTTATTAATTTATTTATTTTTGTATTTATTTATCAATCTCTTTGTTTACTTGTTTATTCATCTATTTATTTATTTATTTATTTACATATTTAGTAATTTATTTATTTATTCATTTATTCATTCGTTAATTGATCTATTTATATCTTTATTTGCCTATTTGTTTACTTATTTATTTGTTTATTTACTTTACTTATTGATTTATTTTTCATTTATTTCTTTATTTATCTTTTTATTTGTTTATTCATTTTTCTATTTCTTTATTCTTTTATTTATTTGTCCTTTTATTTATTTATTTACATTAGGGTCATGATCTTGGTTATGTTCAATCTGGTTGTGGTCGTCGTTGCATTTGTCTTTGTCGTCGTTATCGTCATCCTCGTTATCATCTTTATCATTAAGGCCATTATCACTGTTTCTTTATTATTTTAAACATAAGTAGCATTTACCTTTTTTTTTTTACTAATTCTATTACAATTTTAATTTTCATTAATTCATCTTCAACAGTCTTATCGTATCAATCAATCCCGTATCATTGATTACAGTACAAAAATAGGCTTAATGACATTTCACTCATAGCCTGCGATCCTTCCCTCTCATGATTATTATATCTTATTACATGATATGAAAACCACATCATTGCCTTTATCTAATGGACTCTCTGACCTCATTTTAGGATAATATTTCGAAAAAATGTTTGATTTGATAATTTCGAAAAATCTCTTGTCCCTTGTTTTCGACAAATATGACGATCACTTTCCCTTTATGCCTCTCCTGATGAAGTGTCCATTTTTTTTTCTCAAAACTTTTATTTTTTTTTTGTTATTTATTTATTTTTATTATCATTTTTTTTTCGCTCTTGAAGTCTTAAATGATGTTTTTTCTTTTGGAATATGTATTTTTTTCATCAGTTAATTTATCATAAGCAAGACCCTTTGATTTTTTGTTATATCTTTATCATAGTTATCACTATAACTGCTATGTAGAAGAATTAGTAGTAATAGTTGCAAAAATATCCGTAGTAGTAGTGGTAGTAGTAGTAGTAGTAGTAGTAGTAGTAGTAGTAGTAGTAGTAGTAGTAGTAGTAGTAGTAGTAGTAGTAGTAGTAGTATTTGTAGTAGTATTTGTAGTAGTATTTGTACTGGTAGTATTCGTTGTAGTGGTAGTATTCATAGTGGTGGTGTTCATAGTAGTAGTAGTGGCATTGTATCGTGGATGAGATGTAGACTGTCTATCTCCCTTTTAAGATCAGCCCTTCTATGCCTGAGAGGTACCAGGTCCCCACCACCTAAATCAGCACATATACAAAACTTCGATTTTGAGCAGACTGTAGTAGAAAGTAGGGTAAATGAACTTCTGTATTAGGCTTCATTAAAGTGAAATAATACTAACATAAAAGGGTAGCTGGCCACAGTTAGTGGCGAGAGAGAGGCCAATGAACTGTGTCTATGGGAGACAGACTTCACCTACTTTTACCACAGTTTCACGAGGGTGAAGGTTGTTTTGGATATATATATATATATATATATATATAAATATATATATATATATATATATATGTATATATATATATACATATATATATATATGTATATATATGTATATATATGTACATATATATATATATATATATATATATATATGTATATAGTGACAATAGAAGTAGTAGTAACTGTAGTATATAAAAACATAAGAATGAAGGAGACTGCAAGAGACCATAAGGCCTACACTAGGCATTTCATGTTTATTACCACCTGTCATCCCCATCCATAAACATGTCTAACCGTTTCTTAAAACAACCGGTAGTTTCAGCGCTCACTACATTGTTACTAAGTCTATTCCATTCGTTGACCACCCTATTAGTAAAATTCTAGCCTATTTCCTTCTTAAATCTAAATTTGTCCAATTTAAATCCATTACTGCGAGTCCTGCCCTGTTGTCTTCATACGATGACCTTGCTTACGTCACCCTTGTTAAAGCCTTTAATCCACTTGGACACCTCTATTACTGTAGATCCCCTCGCACTCTGCGTCTTTCCAGAAAGTGTAAATTAAGGTGCCTAAGCCTCTCTTCGTAAGGTAAATTTCTGAACTTAAGCATCATTTTGGTCATTCTCCTCTATACTGATTCTAGTGAATTGATGTTCATTCTATAAGACGGAGAATAAAACTGTACCGCATAGTCAAGGATGGGTCTAACTAACGCTTGATAGAATTTGATCATTACAGTACCTTTGCACTTCTATTCGAAACCGTCCAAGCAATGAAACTTAATACTCTGTTAGCTTTATTTCTGGCGGTAACGCACTGCGTTGCATATAGATGATTTATCCCTCTTTTTGAAAACAGGAACAACATTTGCCTGCACCCAAACAATAGGCCAAAACAAGTGTCTACCGACTTAACTGGTCGCAGATTTCAAATTTACACTCTTTAAGCACTCGAAAAAAAAATCGCCTGGACCCGGGGATTTTGTAGCATTTGTCTTTCAGTTTCTTTGACTACTAACTTACTAATGCCGATATTAGATAGTCTACTTTCTTCATGTAACCTCTCCTTAGTAAACACCGAGAGAAAGTATTTGTTAAACGCCTCACTCATTTTTCCTTCGATTCTATCATGACATCGTTGTTTTTAATTAGGCCTATCCTTTTCTTATTTTTTGTTCTGTAGAGATGAAAGAAGCCCTTTGGATTGGATCTCGCTTGTAGCAGCAGCAGCAGCAGCAGCAGCAGCAGCAGCAGCAGCAGCAGCAGCAGCAGCAGCAGCAGCAGCAGTAGTAGTAGTAGTAGTAGTAGTAGTAGTAGTAGTAGTAGTAGTAGTAGTAGTAGTAGTAGTAACAGTAACAGTAACAGTAACAGTGCATACACACGGTCCGAACTTAGGCTATATCCCGAATGCAAAGAAGTCTGTCCTAATAGTGAAGCCAGATTACTCTGATGAGGTAAAAAATCTACTTAAAGATAGTAAAGTGAAGGTAACTAAAGAGGAGAAAGACATCTCGGCGTAGTGATCGGTTTTGAATCTTTTGAAAAACAATACATAAAAGACATTGTTAACGAATGGGTGGCGGAAGTTAGGCTACTAGCCAACTTCGGGAAGGCTGAACCACAGGCGGCCTATGCCGCATTCCTATATGGTGTTAAACATAAGTGGAATTACATTCTTAAAGACAGTATCGAACATTACTGAATTAAGTCCTCTTTAAGAAATGATCAGATGTGAGCTAATTCCGGCCATCACCAACGGACGAATAACGGAGGAAAGAAAACTAATTGAATTTCCACCAAGAATGGGAGGGTTAGGCATCTCAAAACTGCTAAGCCTTGCCAACATAGAAAACCAAAACTCCCTGAAACTCACGTCCCTCCTGACAAACAGCATCGTGTCACAAGATCAACAGAAGGAGACTAATGTAGATAAAATCATAGAAATTAGAAGAAACATATCAAAGGGCAGGGAAGTGAGACAGACGGAAGAGCTTTGTATCTTATTAGATCAGCCATCGAATCATATGAATAGAAAGATAGCAATGGTACAGGAAGATGGGGCGTCCAACTGGCTGTCAACACAACCGATCAGGGCAAAGGGACTAAACCATTGCCTTGGTGTATGGATTGTATTGGAAAGATTACCTAACAGATGTTCCTGTGGTACACAGTTTGGTCCAAAAGATGCGATGATATGCAAACACGATAGATTCATTCGCAGGAAACACGACGAGATAAGGGATCTCACTGCCAAAAGCTTTGGCAGGAATGGAAAGATATGACCATTGAACCAACATTACTCCCACTAGGAGGGGAGAACTTCAGGCACCACACTTCCAACACATCAGATGAAGTATGAACGAACGTCAGTTCAAAAGGTTTCTGGACACGAGGACAACTGGCCTTCTTTGACATGCAAATATTTGATCCAATGGCCCCTTGTTACAACAACCTACAGTAACTATCGAGGCGTTCCACTCCCGGAACGAGAATGATAAAATCAGGATGTACGAGGAGAGTATACAGAATGTGGACCAGGGATCATTCACTCCGATAACCTTTACGACTTCAGGTGGGATGGTCCAAGGGCAAAGGCATTCTACGCTCGTCTGGCAGAGGTGATGGCAAAAAAGAAACAACAAACAAAGAGCAGCACTGTAGCGTGGATGAGATGTAGACTGTCATTTTCACTCTTAAGATCAGCCCTCCTCAGCCCCTAGATAAGCACATACGAATATGTAAATCCTCGGTTTGAGCAGACTGTAGTAGAAGGTAGAATAATTGAACTTCTGTATTAGGCTTCATTAAAGTGAAATAATACAAGATATAAAAGGGAATTCGACCAGTCCTTGGCGGGAGAGGGGCCAATGAACTGCGTGGGAGACAGATCCTGACTGCTTTCATCACTCAGTTCCACGAAGTTGGAGGTTGTTATTACAAAAAAAAAAAAAAAAAAAAAAAAAAAAAGCAATCGTAGTAGTAGTAGTAATATTATTGTCCTTAACATCGTCTTTTTCATCATATTTCCTGTTTCTTCTGTTGAGTCGACAACAGTTCCCACGGAGGAAACAAAATAGAAAAGAAAAGAAAAAAGAAAGAAAGAAAAGTCAGACTCATTGACTCTACCTTAAATAATTGTCCTCTTTTCAGTAATTGCAGTTCTTAAGACGATGGACAGCGTAATGAAGATTCTAAAGTCCTGAAATTATGAAGAAATGTATTCGTCAACTTCCAGCAGTTCTTCCTCTTGGTGTAGTCTTTTCAAGGCAAGATTCTGTCATAAAGTAAATGAAACCGTCTATTATTAACTTAAACCAGATCTAGTAAGGAGTTAGTTATTAGATAATCTATTAAGTAGATAACTTATTCCCATTAAACATGGTGTTCCACCCAAAAGAAAAGAAAGTTGCTAAGCGGCGTTAATCAGAACAAAATACGTAAAAATGGGTTAAAGAATCTGAGGGATTATGGGGCGACTTCCCTCCCGTTTTCTTTCCTCTTCTTCAGTAACGAAAATATGACGAAATTCTTGTCTGTTATCATGTCGAATATTATGAAAAGATGGAAATATCATTATGGCCAAAGGCTGATTCACTTTCCACCATCCTGGCTCTTAATGTGATGGAAAATGAATCCGTTTGAACTCGACATTTTATGTTTCAATTTTAACATTTTCTGAAATTGGAATATCATGGCTCAATTGCACTCCAGTGAGTAGACATACTACAGGAAGGTTAGGATATGAAATTATAATTCTTTTTATACAAGTGGTTCTCAAACATGATTTAGATTTCCTGGGACATAATTAGATGTTCAACTCTGAAAAAAAGTCTTGTAAATTAGTTTAGTAGATATTGATATACAAGAAATATATATGTTAAGAATCGTTAGTCCACGTTAGAATAAAACGTATGTCCAGTTAATGTATATATGGAATGTTTAAGAAATAAAGAAAACTGAGTTGCCCTATCTATGGAGAAATGCCTACCACAATATGAGAAACACTGATCTAAACACACACACACATATATATGTATATATATATATATATATATATATATATATATATATATATATATGCAAAGTAGACCACTTGGAAAAAGAAACTAACGAAGCAGAGCGCTTTCGTATATTACATCTTCAGTGCAAAAAGTACTTTTTGCATTGAAGATGTAATATACGAAAGCGCTCTGCTTCGTTAGTTTCTTTTTCCAAGTGGTCTACTTTGCATAAGTGAACACACGTACCCGTGTTATTAGCATATATTATATAATATATATATATATATATATATATATATATATATATTATATATATATGCATATATACATATGTATATATATGTATATGTATATATACTTATATACGTATACATCTGTATGTTTTTATATATATACATATATATATATATATATATATATATATACATATACATATATATACATATATATATACATATACATATACATATACATATACATATGTGTGTGTGTGTGTGTGTGTGTGTGTGTGTGTGTGTGTGTGTGTGTGTGTGTGTGTGTGTGTGTGTTTCTCATATTGTGCCTCTTCCCAATTTGGTAATCTCTCCTTCAACCCCAGCGACGTCACACCGTAGTACGTTGCAGGACATCCACTGCATGGTATTTCATATACTACGCTATTTTCATTGGTGTGCTGTTTTTGTTTGTTTATTAAGACGTCCTTTATTTTGCGCCCTGATTTATATGCTATTTCGGTACCTGCTTTAGCTACTGTGTTGGTCAGGGCTCTTGCCTCCTTCGGAAATTGTATCACTAGATATTCTATTGAATTTCTGTCACTTTTTGGTCTTACGTAAATTTGGGATAGGTAGTGTATGAAGTCATCATTATTTATGGGTTTCCTGTACAGTGAAAATTTTGCTCCCTTTTCGCCCTGATGGGTAATAGTGTCTAGGAATGGCATTTTATTGTCTCTCTCAACTTCCACTGTAAACTGGATGTCTTTGTTTACTTCGTTAAGCATACGGATTTTATCATTCACTTCTGTTCCCTCGGGTACCACCACTAACATGTCATCCACATATCGGAATCAATGTGAACCTCTTCCTATGATGGGAATAAATTTATCCTTCTCCAATGCTTCCATAAAAAGTGATGCCATGGCAGCACTTAATGGTGAACCCATAGACAGGCCTCGATGTTGTTTGAACTCCTGGCCCTCAAACGCAAAGGCACCATAGTTCACACACAGACACCAATTCTACGTAGTCTAGTTTTTTGACTGGCAAGTCGCTGTCATTCACAGAATTTATTACCCTCTTTAACGACTCAATGGCCCCTCAATACTTACGTTGGTAAAAAGCGCTGTCATATCGTAGCTAGCTAACTTCTTCCTCTCAAAGTTAATTTTCTCGAGGTGTTCAATCAGATCCGACGAGTTACAACAGTCACTAATAAAAATAAAATAAAATCATCTAGAAGAGTGGCACTAGATAGGGAAGAATTTAGCATCCTTTCCAACAGCATTTGTCTTCCGTTCATGGCTCAGTAGTTTCTTGAAAAAAAAAAAATATATCTTTACAAGACTCCCTTTTTCTTTGACATAGGCAATTGAATTTTCTCCTGCATAGGATCCATTTTCAGTGAACTTTATTTTTCTCACCAGGATTACCTCCCATCTTTCCTAACATATTTATTCATTTATCCTTTTCTTTCTTTTCTCTTGATTTATCCTTGCCTTGCCTTGCCTTGCCTTGCCTTGCCTTGCTTTGCCTTGCCTTGCCTTGCCTTGCCTTGCCTTGCCTTGTCTTGCCTTGTCTTGCCTTGCCTTGCCTTGCCTTGCCTTGCCTTGCCTTGCCTTGCCTTGCCTTGCCCATGCCCTGCCTTACTTTGGCCTTCCTTTGCCTTGCCTTGCCTTGCCTTGCCTTGCCTTGCCTTGCCTTGCCTTGCCTTGTCATGCCTTGCATCGCATCGCTGACAGTGACAGTGACAATGACGATGACGATGACGATGACGATGACGATGACGACGACGACGACGACGACAACTACAACAACAACAACAACAACGAGAACGAAAACGACAACGACAATGACAATGACGATAGAAATGACAATGACGATAAAAATGACAATGACGATGACGATAACGATAACGATGATGATGATAGGCAATGACAATGACAATGACGACGGCGATTACTAAGGTGATGGCGATGACGATGACGATGACGATGACGATGATAACGATGACGATGATGACGATGATGATGATGATGATGATGATGATGATGATGATGATGATGATGATGATGATGATGATGATGATGATGATGATGATGATGATGATGATGATGATGACGACGACGATGACAGTTATGACGATTAAGATCACGATTATAATGATAATGATGACGATGAGGATGACGACGACGATGATGACGACGACGATGACGATGGCGACGACCACGGCATTTGTACACAGGGTTCCCTTAAGCTAAATGAAATTGTCTAGCGTTTTTCAAAACAGGATCTTTAAGAATCTGACGGAAAAATTCTTGTACCACGAGATCCTTCAGATCTTTTATCGAAGATATCTTTAAACTACTCCCACATCAAAGGGACTCCCTCTGAGACGAATAAAACCTTCGGGAACCTGACACAAAAATATCCACAAAGAGGCCAGTAATGACCCAGTGGGTTTAATGAGGTTAATTACCTCACTTTCATTTTTGCTTTAGGCGAAGGTGAGCGGTGAAGTGACGATAGTTCTACTCAGCAGCGGAACGGAGGGACGCTCACGGCTTAACGAGAAGTTTAATAAAAACTGAAGGCAGTTAAACCTTTGGAGTTCATAATTGGTTTTTCTTGTTAATGTGGGTGTCGTCAGGTGATTTTTTCACCTGGAGAATTCTCTAACAATTTCAAAGGGATTCGAAGTGACTGTAGTTTCAGAGATCTAAATCGCCTCTCCATATAGAATGCGATGGTCGATTTTTTTTTTCTAAACAGTTTTGTTCAGCTGAAGGAAACCTCCCAATTTACGGATAAATTGTCACTTCACACGACTTATGCACACAGTACCTGCAGGTCTCATAGGTCATTCAGTGTTCATGTACCTCGTTGCCGTGATCATCGCTTCCAAATCCGTTAGCAAATATCAACACTACCTACGCACTGTTTTCTCACGAATAGCAAAAGCAGGTCTCAAACTGAAGCTTTAGAAGTGTTCCTTCTTTTAGAAAGAAATACACTTCTTAGGGCATGTCCTTTAATTCACAAAACATTCTAACCCCGCAGGACAAGGTCAAAGCAGTCATTGATTTTCCACGCCCTACTTCTGTAGAACACATTCATTCATTCCTTGGTTTGTCAGGATTTTAAAGACGTTACATTCAAGGTTACGCTAATAAAACAGCACCATTAACTTCACTACTTAAGAAGAACAAACCCTTCATTTGCACACCTGAACAAGAGAAAGCCTTTAATAACTTAAAGAGAGCCTTAACCACGGCACCTGTCCTTGCTTTCCTAAACCACAAGCTTCCTTTCACAACCTACACTGATGGGTCCCACACAGGACTTGGCGTAGTCCTCATGCATCAACACGGCATACAACTCAAACCAATTGCCTATGCGAGTCGCACACTCAAAAAACACGAGCGAAATTACTCAGTCACAGACATAGAAGCTTTAGCAGTTATATACGGACTCACACAAGCCATCAATCAATCTTACACCTATTCAAAGGAAAGAATCGTTAAGGAAAATTTGCCCACTGGTTTGTAGTTATTTTCAAATCAAGAAATGCAACACTACTGATTATCACTCTAGTTCAAATGGCTTAGTTGAACGCCAGAATAGAAAGATTCTCAATGTTCTTAGACATCTTGCTTCTGATCTTCACCCTTCTTGGGATGAACATGTCCCCATGATTCAAGCTTGTATAAATAGTTCCATTAACAGGTCAATATCGGAATCTCCTCATATTGTCCTTTTTGGCTCTGAAAAAAGGCTCCCATATGATCTTCTCTCAAAGCTACCTCCCATTTACAATTTCAATGATTATGTCAAGGTGAAGGTAGCAAATTTCAATAATATTTTCATAGAATACATAATACTCTTCATCTAAGGACAAAATGCTCTGTTTGCATAAAAAAAACAAAAAACAGCCAGAGCTTGTATCTATGAAATTGGAGACATTGCTTACACCCTTAACCAAAACCCAACCTCGAAGCTTTCCCCCAAATTCTCTGGACCCTGTCGTATCATTGGACATGAGTCAAAGAGCAAAGTCAAAGCACTCAGTTTGCACGATCTTACGGAGACCGTCTTTCACAAAAATCATATCAAAAATGTCCCCTGTGGCCTCGACATAGAGACTGTCTCTTCACAAACTCACACTACCCCTGCAATAGAGGATCATCACCAATCCTCTCCACCAAAGCCTCTAGTTCCCTTTCCCTCTGCCTTCTTTGGTTATGATCCATTTAGAATTCCATTGAAGTAGTGTTCCTATTTATGCAATATTTCAATCCTCCCACAAGTGATTTAACTGCTCTTTTATCTCACCGTACGACTCCGGGCTCGAAACCCGTTCCTTACGCTCTTAAGGTGGAGGCACACTAGATATTTCTTGCTAGCATGCTATTTGCTTTTGCTACTTCGTTTTAATAGAAACTACTTCGGTTACGATCTTTCATCTCTCAAATTTCCAGATGTTAAGTTAATCCTGAGTCATATAGCGAAAAACTGAATGACGAACTATGAGAAGTTAAGCCTATACGAATGTCAGACACATTGTTGAGATGTTCTTAGGAAAGACTAGAATATTGTAACCGAAGCCGTTTCTACTCAAAATAGCAAAAGCAAGTAGCATACTAGCCCAGTGTGCTGCCACCTTTATTTATTTCAAATGTCCTTGGGTATCCTTATCATTTGCATGTTGTTTGATTTCATCAATTTCTTCTCTTTTTCTTCCTCTTAAATACTTTCTTGGCTATCCTTCTTTTTACTCTAAACTCTTCTCTAAGTTCGTGATTATTCAAACCCTTGAGCCTACTTTCCCTGGGTACTCTTTTCTCATGACTTGACCTGTGTTCTTTGTTGTACCGCTCCTCGTCTATTCTACCGTGCATATATACAACAGAGTTTTCTGCTACCTTCCTCACTACATTTATCTCTCAAGTTCTTCATCTTGACCATCGTTTTCTCTTTCCATCGCATGTAAGACTTCGAATCTATTTCTTGTCTCCATGTCGTACGCTGTTTTAACTAAAACTCCTGATTTTCATTTTCTCGATATCAAACCTTTTCTTAATTCTGTTACTATTATTTTTTTCTGGTCTTCAATTTCGCTTCAATTTCCGATATTACCACATTGTGGTCCGTTTCCCAAACTGTAACTTTTTGCATTCATGAGCTCCTGCTTATGTTTGCAGGGGATCATTATATAAGAACATAAGAACATAAGAATGAAGGAGACTGCAAGAAACCATAAGGCCTACGCTAAGCTCCGTATCCATCACCACCTGTCATCCCAATCCATAAAGTTGTCTAATCGTTTCTTAAAACAACTGATAGTTTCAGCGTTTACTACATGGTTACTAAATTTATTACATTTGTCGACCACCCTATTAGTAAACCAATTTTTGCATATTTCCTTCTTAAATCTAAATTTGTCCAGTTTATAACCATAACTACGAGTTCTGCCCTGTTGTTTTAATATGATTACCTTGTTTGCATCACCCTTGTTAAAGCCTTTGATCCATTACTAGATCACCCCGCACTCTGCGTCTTTCCAGAGAGTGTAAGTTAAGGTGCCTAAGCCTCTCTTCGTAAGGTAAATTTCTGGCCAATCTGAGTACATGTCTGACCATCCGGAGGTAACCATATCTTCTTGTGAGAAAAATCCAAACATCATACTCACTGCACTTATCAAAAACATTGTGTAGTTTGTATTTTTCATCCTCTGGTGTATCTTCTTTTTGCGCACATGCATTGATCACAGATATATCAAACCTCTATAGTGTTGAAGTGTAAGATAAAGGAATATTCTACGAAGAACTACAATATCCAAACGACTACATACTGTAGATACAGGTTATTTTTGCAGATACAAATGTAAATATTGGAGGAGATGGACAAGGGATGGAAGATGTATTGAGAGGATGGAGTGTGAGGGAACGAAATGCCGAACTTTAAAGAATGGACTGATGGTAATGAACATGTTTTATACAAATAATCAATTAAAATATACATGGTGTCGATGGAATTCAAAGAGAGGTAGCCACATAGATAATTAATCAATGACTGATGTAATAACAAACAACAAACATATTTTCAATAACGTTAAAAGTATGTCTTCTAGGTTTGGAGTACATACTTTTTTGACTAATGCTAACATAGAAAAGTCAAAATCATGAACCCCTATAATGGGAAAAATGTAAGATATAGAAGTTAAAACACAAAAATCTTTTTTAAGAATTCTTGCCAAATATCGTAAATACTAAACCAACAAATGAAGAGAGGTAGAAAACTGTACATAAAATATAGGAAAGTTTCAAAGCTAAAACAGAGGAAGAAATTCATATAAAACATATAGGGACACCAAGAAGAAGAAAATATCTAGTGGGCAAAGGTCGTGAAATATGTGATGAGGAGCAATACTGAGAGATTCAGAAAATAAATGGATAAAAAGGGAAGAGAGAAAGAAGAAGAAGAAGATGAAGAAAAAAGGGGAGACCCGTGAATTATAAGTGGCTGCAAGAAGATGGGCAGAAATGGTGAAGATACTAGGACAGGAGATATGATAAAATACTTGGGAGTGCATGAGAGATTCTTAAATATAACGACAGGAACAAAGGAACATGTACAAAGTTACAAAAATGTGTAAGAAAAAAAGTCATTTCCTAGAAGTTTATATCACAAATTAGGAAGGAAAAATATTAGTCAAGCAAGAAGATAAATGCAGTATAAGAAGAAATATTTCTGACATCTACAACTAAGATGATGTACATATAATGAAGCAAGACGGAACACATCCAGGACGAAATGATGAAGATCCACAAACGAGTGAGGGAGTGGATGATGCATTCAGAGAGAGAGAGAGAAAAAAAAAAGTTCAAAAGAAAGGAGCCCAATATGCAACGACTTACTTGCAGAAATATTAAAGGAAGACCACTATAAACCCACTATTGGAGAAATAATAACGGAAAGTACAGGGAAACTGTATATTTCGACTACTATCTGTAGTCCTCTTCAGCAGAAGAGGACTACAGATAGTAGTCGAAATATACAGTTTCCCTGTGCTTTCCGTTATTATTTCTCTGATAGTGGGTTTATAGTGAACTTTTACAAATGTGTTATAACATACCAATTTCCAATTAAAGGAAGATGATAATATAAAGGAATGTCTATGGAAGGTATATAATCGTGAGTGGAAAATAAAGCAAAAACAGAAGAATAGAGACGAGCAGCGTATGCCTCATGTATAAGAATGGAGACAGAAGTGAATGCGGGAATTGGAGTGGAAAATATCTGTTTTCTTACCTCGGGAAGATGCATGAAAGGCTACTGCAAGGCGGCTAAGAAAAATTGAGGAGGATACCAGAAAATTAGTATTATTTTTAGGTCAGAATGAGGAACCACAGACCTGATTTTTTGTTTGGAAATGTTTATAAAGAAACTGGGAATGGAGAAAGGATATCTGTGTTGATTTTGTAGACCTGAAAAAAGTGTATGACATAGTACCCTTTTCAAACCTGTGTTAAATTTTTGGAAAATTATTACTACCTATTAGAACAGAGATTGGTACGTATAATCAAATGCTTCCACACTAAATATGTAAAGAAAGGGATCAATCAGGGGCAAAAATTATTGGTGTCAGGTGAGGTCAGGTGTTAGATATGGAGCAATCTCATCCCTTCTTTATAACGATAGGGGTCAAAGAAGAGGAGGAACTATGAGTAAAGGGGAACGTGTTATCACATTGGCATAAGACGGTGGAAATCAGAGAGAAGTGCAGGATTCGAACCTATAACAAAGTGAACATGCCGATGATGTAACTGTGGTAAATAGGAGCGGAATATTACAGCAAGCACTGAAGAGTGGGAAAACAATTTTCATAGAGGGCGGAATGAAGAAAAACGGGACAAAGATGGAGATGATGCTGTTGACAAGAAACCATAGAGAACTGGAAACAGAGACAAAAGAAGTAAGACTGAAGACGGTTAGCACTTCTAAGTATCTCAAAGTCGCCATGAATGTTAGGACAGACTCTAGCAAGAAAACGGACAACGGAATAGATATATACTCTTGAAATGGCGGAATGTTATATCAATTATTCAGGGGAATGCAGATACACTCGTGGGGGGAAATAGACATTGTACCACACGATCCTTCATTACTTATTAACGTTCAGCTCGAAGAGATAGAGTGTGGCAATGAGTACAACAAGTACTAGTCAGATTGAGACAGCAAAGATGAGTTTCATCATCATCATCAACTGGAGGTCATACACCAGGGAACGTTCTGCTTCATTTACATACAGGCAACAGTCCACAAGGTCTTTCCAGTCGAGCCCCTATGCAGACAGCCTTCCAGCTTTAAACAATTCTAGATAGAAATAAACTCTCCTACTGGGATTCGAACCCTCGCCAGAGCGGCTTGCTTCGTACAAGGCGATGACCGTAACGTCACTCCTCCACTCGCCTTGTACGAAGCAAGCCGCTCTGGTGAGGGTTCGAATCCCAGTAGGAGAGTTTATTTCCAAATGCCTAAAATGACACAAATTCTAGATAGGTTTGATCAACTTGCCGCAACCATGAACTATGTTGTGGGTTCCTTTGAGAAAGTCACTAGACGAAACGTCAGGAATAAACGCTCCACTTCCAGTCCATGTTTCCTTTGCCGCGTTTATGCAACTTGTTCACGTGGACTTTCAACTCTGTGGGTGTCCTCTTCGTCTCCTCCACCGAGGTTTGTCTTTTGTAGACACATCCCTGTGAATGGGATCAACGTCAGGGAAACGTACTACATACCTACGAATTATGCTGGTAAGTAAATTACAACTGAGTTTCAAAGTGCAGTCTCTGGTTTGATCCAAGGCCATTCCAGCGATATCCCATGAATCTTCCAAGGCACTTGGTACCAAAGACATCGAGACGTATCTTCAATTTAGAACTCAGTGTCCATGTGTCAAAACCATGCAGCAAGACGGAGTACAAGTGACTTAAATATTCGAATTTTAGAACAAAATGCACACGTAGACTCAAAGAGCTCAAATGATTTGCAGGTATAACATTCGGACAAAACGAAGAAACTACCATTACAGTATACAAACAATACATATGGTCAGTGATGAATTGTGCAAGCCTCGCATGGGCCCCTTCGGGCATTCGTCAAAAGATGTCGAATATAAATGTTGGTGTACGACGACAAGACCCCAATTAAAAAAAAAAAAAAAAAAAGATAAGAGTAATCATTGTGCAGGAGAGAAAAGATTCAGAGAAAAGAAAATATGCTCCTTCCGTGGCCTTTCTCGTCGGCCAGAGAAGAGCTCTAGGATTTTTTGCATAAGAGAAAGAAAGAGGTAAAAAAAAAAAAAATAATAATAATTGTGTTAAAAATTCTATCCCCAGACTGGAAAAACAACAAGAAAAAATAAGGGAAGTCAAAGAGCAAAAAGACATAATTATTTCATTTCAAACCTCGACACAGGCAAGGAGGTCGAGAGGTTCCGTTAAAGTGGGTAACAGCGGAAAAAAAAAAAAAAAAATCTGAGGAAAGCTACAAATTCAGAATCTAAAATAAACAAAACAGATGAAAAAAATAAAGATAAGTGAACGGATAAATAAATTAGAAAAATAAATGGATGCCATCCCGTCCAGGGTAGCAACGAAGCTTAAAAAAAAAAAAAAAAAAAAAAAAAAAAAGAGGTCTCTTGTCAATTGAAAGCCACGCAAACATGGAACAAACAGCCTCATGTCAAAATAGTCCGCAGCAGTAGAGTCTGGCAGATAACCACCCTTCGGATAACATGAGCAGGAAGGCATTTAGTTTTACGCAATTAAGTTAATAGAGTAGAAACAATACGAGCTATTAGGCAGTGGAAAAAGTTATCCTCTTATCCTTTTTTTTTACTCCGAGAGGAGCGTCTCAATTTGAATGAAAAGGTTTTCTGTACGTTAGAGAATTATATATATATATATATATATATATATATATATATATATATATATATATATATATATATATATATACTGTATATATATAGATATACATATTAATATATAATATCTGCATATATACATACATATATAACATGCTAACGCATCATCATCATCATCATCATCATCATCATCATTATCATCATCATCATCATAATCATCATCATCATCATCATCATCATCATCATCATCATCATCATCATCATCATCATCATCATCATCATCATCATCATCATCATCATCATCATCATCATCATCATCTTCATCATCTTCATCATCCTCATCATCTTCATCATCTTCATCATTATCTTCATCATCTTCATCATCCTCATCATCTTCATCATCTTTTTCATCCTTTTCATTTTTTTTCATCTTTTTCATCTTTTTCATCTTCATCTTCATCTTCATCTTCATTTTCATCTTCACCATCACCATCACCATCACCATCACCATCACCATCACCATCACCATCACCATCACTATCACTATCACCATCACCAACCACCACCGTCTTCACCATCACCACCGTCATCACCACCACCGTCATCACCATCATCCTCAAGCGCCAGCTAAGGTGCAACCCTGTCAGCCACAATGGCTCTCTATACCCTCTTCCCTATAACGTCTCTTCTTGTTCTACCATCTCCTCTATTGTCTTCCATCCAGTCTTCTTCCCTCTGGCTACCAACTGTGAAATCTTGCTTGAAATCTGCTGACTTCCATCATCCTGATGAACCCATAGTATCGGTTACGGACGCGTCCCAGAGAGACGCGAGGCTTTTTTTCATGTAGACGCGTCCTAGACGGATGCAAATATACATAGTTATGATAAACATAGAGTAAATGTGTATTATTTAAGCAATATACTTACTATGTTGAGCTAAAATATTTTGGAAGTGTTTCCGTGTTTTTGTTTCTGCTTGGTTGGTTTAATGTTTGCATCAACTAGAAATATGTCATGATCGTTCAGAGCTGGTACTACCCGTGTTCTTGTGATTAGTGAAATGATATTCGTGAGGAATAAATCTAAAGTGCATTTTATATCTAAAGCACGTCTTGTGCAGAAACTATCATGTTCCCAGTCGGCGGCGTTTACAAACTATTTTTGTCGTCAGAAGTATCACAGATCCCGACCAGAAGGGTATGTAATGATCACCTCTGGAGAGCCCGGCTGTGGTGGAAACTGTCATGTATTCTTCCAAGTCCTTTTCATCCTCCCCCCCCTCCCAAGCCTTCTCTCTTGTATCTCCTTTTAACATCTTCAGTCGTTTTCCTTTCTGCTGTGTATGCAACCATATCGGTATTTAGAAAAAAACGCCACACGATATAATGTCCACAGACAAAATCCACGGTCTCGTGGATGTCCGGAAGACAGATCAGGGCAATATTGAGCTAATCATCGGATGGGTAAGATTCAAAGCAGTTCCTTCATCACAGCGCGTCAAGTACAGGACAATTGACCAGCGTCTAACTCGTCTCCGAGAGCAGTACTTGGCTGGAGATACATCAACAGAGGAATTCTTGGACTCTTTGCAACATCTGGTTGTCCATTACTGATCTATTTCACATAGTGTGTAATAAATTACGCATGTTACAGCGCATTATGTACATGACATTTGACCAGCTCTTAACCCGTTTCCGAGAGCACTACTTAGCTGGAGATACATCAACAGAGGAATTCTTGGACTCTTTGCAAAATCTGTAGACTATTTCACATATTGTACATAGTGTACAATAACTTACGCATGTCAAATACTCAAACTTATATAACTCCAAAACTTCTTTCTTTTGGCCTCTGTGCAATAAATGTGTAGAATATATATTGAAATATTTAATATAATTTATGGAAATATATACAAAGTGGTCAAATTCAATAAGTAATACGAGCAATAACAGGTATTATTTTCTAAATGCATCTAACTGGAATGGCTTTATTGACGCGTCTATTTGACACGCATCCATTTGACATGCCTCATACAGAATTTGAGTATCGACTACAGATTCAGTCCTCTGATAACATCGCTTCTCGTTCTGTTCATTCTTGTGACCTCTTTGATCAATCTCAAGACTCTCATCTTTGCAGTCTCAATCTGACTCGTGGTTGCACTCGTTGACACAATCCATGTCTCCGAGTTGTACGTCAACAAGGGGTGAAAGATCGTGTTGTATAACATCACCTTCACCCTTGAGTGTATTCCTTGTATTCTCTCCAATAATGGATACACCATTTCGAGACTATATATATATATATATATATATATATATATATATATATATATATATATATATATACATGTATATATATATGTATATATATATATATATATATATATATAATATTGATCAATGTTCTTGTTAGAATATTGTATCCATATACCATTACTAAGCATTACGATATGTTACATACCTGACACGTGATCCACATGTATGCAAGGTGCCCAACAGTCACTAGCCTCTTGCAATACCTCCAATCTTGCTGAGCTCCACATTCCCAAATCGTAAATACCAGAGTCAAATATTCAACACACATCATGCCACCGCTAAGCGGAAAACTACCGAAACAAGTACATAGTGTCGCCAGACAGATCATTAACCATTTCCTTATACCTACCAAACTACATAATTATAACTGCAAACCATACACCAAGTCAAGGCACATTCACTTATACTAAATAGATCCATTGCAATGCAACTAACACACAAATAGTATTGTATAAATCCCAAACCTATGCTCTGGCTGAAACCTTACCCAGAAATGCAAAGATAGGCATATTCACCCATATATGCGGCGACTGCGTTGCCACAAGAAGAACTTTCCCTTATAGGGAGTACCTGGGGACTCTTCCCGAAGGGGATTAAATCCCCATGCTGTAAATATATCTTCATTACAATAAATCAAGAAAGCCCGGAGAGGATTTACATTCCATACCACATGTGTAGCCATCCACGGGATTACAGCATTACTTGTTCTGTCTCTGTTTTAAATTCTGCTTGTCAGCATTATCACTTCCATATTTATCTCGGTTATTTTCATTCTATCCTCTGCAATAATTACCTTCCCTTATTCATTAAAGGTTTTCTATAAAGACAGCAGAAGCGTAATGAATAAATTTTATTTGTTGAGAGGGAAAGCATGCGTAGAGAGATTTCATATTGTAACTATTACTGGATCCTGGATGAATATGGTAGATAGACATTGCCTTTCGGAAATCGAGATAGGAGGATATAAACTGTTTCACAAGATAAGGTAGGCAGGAGGGGGAGGAGTAGCAATTTTCATAAAAAACACAGCTAATTGTATTATCCACAATTTGATAAAGGAAGGTGAATGCACGGGATGTATTTGGGTGTAGATTATAGACAAGAAAAAGAAAGCCATTCTGAGCAATGAGCTGACTGAATCCGTGATTCAAGATATTCACAGGTCGTCCCAGTACAAATACATATATACATACATGTGTAATAAAACCACTTGGAAAATAAAATTAAAGGTGACAGAACGTTTTCGCTTATCTAAGACATTTTCAAAGGTACAGAGTAAGGTAGCAGTGACATTATATATACAAAAGAAGCACACTTGGGGGGATTAGGACAGGTCCATTATGACCTCACTCTCTCCGCACTACCGGGCGTTTGACCCGGCTACTGTCAACAATTTTATATGTTACAAAGTTATCTAATTTATACATTCCCATACTCATATTCATGTTGTTCTCAAATGAAGCTTTTATATAACATGATTCTATGATATTCCTCTCCTTAATGTCCTTACTTAAGACCATTTTCTTTGTGTTATCCCAGTCAATGCAATGATTAAAATCCCTTAAATGCAAAAATTGCCCACTTGAAACTTGCCCTGTTCTGATGTTATATATATGTTGGTTTATTCTCAATTTTAAATCCTTGCCTGTTTGTCCAATATAATTAAAGTTACAATTTTTGCAAGGGATACTATAAACACAGCCTTCATTACAAGCAGGTGAATTTTCAATCAACTTGTTTTTAACAATGTTGTTATTATTAAAGACAACTTGGGCACCAAATTTATCAAAAGTACGAGTTAACTAACAAAATTTTGATGAAAAGGGAGGGTTAAAATAGTCTTAAAACTGAATTGCTGATTATGAGTTTTAAGAATATTATAACCCTCCCTTTTCATCAAAATTTTGTTAGTTTAACTCGTACTTTTAGTATATATATATATATATATATATATATATATATATACATATATATATATATACGTAAATGTATATATATATATATGTATATGTATATGTACATATATGTGCATGTATATTTATAATATATATATACATATATATATGTATATATATATACATATACATATATATATATATATATATATATATATATATATATAATTTGTTTAATCCACTCGCGTTCTGGTAATGTACGATTCAACTTGGGCCGTATTATAGCAAAGGGCGAAATCGCCGGAGACAGATTCATAGTACGAGTATTTTGACCCTGGTATTCAGCCCCAGGTACTGATTCACCATCAGCATGACCAGGTATCCTAAAATCATATTTTATTGTTGTCAGGCTTGTTTCTTTTGATTTTGAGGAATCCAATCAACCCGCCGCCCGCCGTTCATGGAAGTATCATGGCTCGTTCGTCCTTCCGACGTCCCAGATACCAAGATGCTTGAAGGAGTTTTCAATAAACTAATCATAATACATTTTTTCACATTTATATTTATTCTATATACGCAGCATGAACATTGATAAATAATTACATGCATCAAAAAGCCGATAGAGATGGTACACATTGGACCTAGTTTCCCGAATTAAATAACATAGTCCCCAAATTTGTATATGATAATGTGATACCAAACTTATATCACATCATTACCAGTGCATTGCAGTAATTAGTGTCACTGTATGACTGATGAACTCATCACATCATCAGTAATTAATGTCACTCTCTAATAGAAACTGAATTGCTACACACATTTTGTGAATCTTCACAGATTATGAATATTCTTTAAATGTGCGGCGCCAATAATGAATTCATAATTGGGCGCACAGATAACGAATCCATTAGACATGCACACATTACCAAAGTGCCAGATAAAGGTGGGAAAATCTGATCTCTGACATGAGTGATACTGAGGTGTGGAAGAACCTAACCTACCCTAACCTAATGTAACCTGACGTAACCTAACATTTTACGAATCTTCATGATGTGTGCATGTCTAATGAGTTCACCCATTATTGGTGCTGCATATTTTGTGAATATAATCTGTGCAGATTCACAAAAAGTGTGGGACAGGATCATCAGTTTACTCCAATTGACGAACAATATCATATTGTGATCCTGTTACTGACGATTTCGGCCACTGCTATAATACGGCCCGAGTTAAATCGGTCATTACTAAAACGCAAGTGCATTTGTAAAAAAAAAAAAAAAAAAAAAAAAAAAAAAAAAACTAATGGGCGGTGTAGTTAAATACATGTCTTCAATCAACGAATTGATCTTCTTCCATTATCTTCTGAACCATTCAACCACACAGCTAATGTTCATTGAAGTTAGGCCCAATTCACCAAGGCTGTGGGCCGAATTCACTGGGCGAAATTACCTTGGGCCGAAATTACACGAATCCGGGTACATGTGCATCATCTTAGATGTAGATGTCAGAGAAATATCATCCCTATATTTCCTTGTTTGAGTAAAATTTCTCTTTCCAAATTTATGATAGAAACTTCTAGAACGTTAAATTTTTTCTTTAATAAATTGGCCATCTTGTACACGTTTCCTTGCTTCTGTCATTTTCTTTAATCAATTCTTGACACACAAACATTTTATCATTGTCGTATCCTCGTATTGGTAAACGATAATAACGGCGCAGGTAAAAATGGCACCCTTGTCATTTACAATTACCACGTGCCATTACCAAGGACCAATACTTGGTACCATTACCAATTGCCATTACTAAGGACCAATACTTGGTACCATTACCAATTACCATTACCAAAGACCATTACGGCATACCATTACTAATTACCATTACCAAGCGTTGTGGTCGTGTGGTGCCGTCGATTGATTTAGTGTTTAACCAAGAGCACCTCCAATGGGAGTGATCAGAGATACCCACATAAGAACGATTTGGGAAATAAAAAAAATCAAGGTATACGCTGCCACCACCCAATCGTCTATATGGATATATCTGACCATAAATGGAAACTGCTCCTTGTTATTCACGTCTGACTCCGTCCCCTTTCCTCAGGTCGTTCGGGGTTGGTTCTGGGTAGCGAAAAGGCCTATGCCCAAGTGGGGGTAGTAAAAGAAAATAAGCGAAGGTCTGCTATGTGTTAATTATTACACTGAAGCAAAAATATAGTAAGGAAATACAAAAGTATATTGTGGTTTTCTCCAACTAATCTATTGATCCTTACAATATGAAAAATATATGGGTATGCGAGACATTTAATAACACAGTTTTTTATTTCTTATGGGCATCATAAGTAAGGTCACAGGCACGTGGAAAAACGTAGTTATTTACGCTCCAACCTTCCGGTCACTGTATAAGTCTACTTATAACACTGTGTCTACCTTCAACCCCGTATTCTTATTAGAGAACGATCGCAGACAGAATTGTACTCTAAGTATTACACCCTCATAGCTAATGTATATACGCAAAGTGTTTGTGAAGTACACTCCCTTAAACCCCTTTTTCCATATCTGTTATCGGAATCATTTTTGGCATCAGATTCAAAACTTAATAATAATGATAACTATCTACCTACTATATCTGCACTATATCATTTAACTCACATATTGACATTTGTTTTCATTAATCTTACAGAACGTGTTCATACCTGTTATCGGAATCATTTTTGGCATCAGATTAAAATTTTAGCTGCGCACAAAAAGAACGAGACGGCTATGTGTTCGTATCTATGGGTAAACTACTAACCTCCCTGTTGTATTATTTCGTAAAACTTCATTTCGCTTCTCAACAGAGCCCCTAGCTGCTACAATCTCTCCCTAAACTATTTCTCTAGTGGAATCCTGAACTGAAAGTTGGGAATTTTTCCTATTACTCTTAAAATTAATGGCCTTAGCTTACGCCTCTGTCCGAACGTTTAGTGACGTCACGGGTGGGCGGAGCTACGGTGCCCCCGCTATGTTCGAGAACATTCTAATGTCGCGTCGAAACTCAGTTTAACCAAAATCAGCTGAAATATATTTGTAGCTATCTCCTATTGTATGTTCTTCTTCAATGATTATAGTAAGGCTCTTTGCCAACACATCTTGATAGGCAGACATAGAATAGAATAAATTCATGGTCTATTAAGGCTCTATTTTCTACTTTGCTTCTTGGTTGAGTGAAACCGTCACGACGTCCATAATACCCAGTCTCTCAAATAAATAAATAGATAAATAAAACGAAATTCCAAAAATAATATCCCTTCAAAATTCCTGTTCTTACAGTTGCTCTTGCGTTAATCGAATATGCCGTCTGTTCCGACATCGTCGTCAGGTCGAAGTTGCCATTACCATCGTCAGTCTAGGTCTTGAGTGCATATAGTGACAATTCACTCGTGCATTATGGAAGATTTCCCTCAACTGAATAAAATAATTTGGTGGCTGTCACCCCCGCGTCCGTCGTCTCCTCTCAGAGCGTTTCTATTCTCTCTAGAATTTGTTCTAAGGCCCCATGCCTTGGTCTTCTTGGGTGTGAATAAAATAGGGTGTAGTTTTTCTCTGAAGCTTGTTGGTCTAAATCAGTACACCCCGAGAATCCCAACCGGAATTCTCTACATCACGTCAAGCCACCTTCGTTCTGACATCACTCTTTCATTCATCCAATAGTCTTTTACTTCTCAAACAAGTGCCACACCTTAAGGGCGTGTCTTCTCCTTTCTGTAGAGAGGCAACAGGAGTAATACATTCGATCATCGCCCTTTACGGCTCCTATGATCTCGGAAACTACAGAATACTCGAAACCCTCTGACATTGACAGAGATTTTTTTCAGTTGAGTAAAATCACCTGGCGACAATCAAAATAATCAGAAGAGCCATTTATGAGCTCCAAAGGGTTAACTGTCATCAATTTAGGTTAAACTTGTCGTTAAACCATGAGCGTCCATTTGTTCAGCTACCAAGTTTCTGACGTCATCTTCTCGCTCGCTCGGTCACGAAAGTGTTCTTCGGCTAAACAAAGAAAATAAACAGTTAACTTTATCAAACCCACTAGGTCATTACTGTCACCTTTCTGGACATTTTTGTGTCAGGTAACCGATGATTCTCTTCAGCTCTAAAGGCAATCCTGTTCGTGTAGAAATA
>NC_134777.1:13446652-13454152 GCF_046742065.1 Oratosquilla oratoria
AATGCATAGGTATAGTTAAGTAATAAACAAACTGGTAAATAGTAAATGATAATAAATTGACATATAACTAATGATAAATGAGAATCAAACAGACAAATGATAACAAAACAAAAACAAATAAATATGCCCAGTATTCCCTTCAATAATGGATATGTATTCCCTCATTACAGTAATATATATATATATATATATATATGTATATATATACATATATATATATATATATATATACATATTCTGTTATTAACTTTCTTGTGTCTGACTTGTTCTGTCTGCTCACTTTTTTTTTTTTTTTTTTTTTTTTTTTTTTTTTTTTTTTTTTTTTTTTTTTTTTTTTTTTTGCTACATTCATCTCTGACTTTGCCTCGTTAATCATCATTCCTTTTTCTGCAAGAGTTATTTTTCCCCCCGTCAGAGTTTGCTTACTTCCTAATTCTTTGCTACCACAGTTACACCATAGACATGTGCGTTTATCAACATAGATATCCTTTCTCCATTCCCAGTAACTCCAGCAATATTTCCAAACGTGAAATCAGGTCTTTGGTTCTTCTTCCTGACCTACTACCATATTGATTTTCCTCAATTTTTTCCTCAGCCCCTTTCAGTATCCTTTCATACATCTTCCCATCATAAGAAAATATATATTCCACTGCAATTTCCTCACTCATTTCTATCTCAATTCTTATAAATGAGGCATACGATTTCTCGTCCCCACACTCATGGTAATCTTTTTCTTTCTTTATCTCATCATCTTCCTTTAATATTTCTGCAAGTCAGTCGTTCTACATTGAACTCTTCTCTCTCTTTTTACTGAATGCACCATCCACTTCCTCTCTTTTCTTTGAGTTTTCATAATCTTGCCCTGAATGTATTTCTTGCTGTTTAGGTACAAGTATATTATCTTAGACGTAGACATCAGAGAAAAATATTCCCTATACTGCATCTATCATTTCGTGATTGACTAACACTTCTTCCTAATTTGTGATAGAAATTTCTAGGACGTTACTATTCTTCTTATGTATTTTTACCATCTGGTACATGTTTCCTCGAAACTGTATTTTTTTTTTACAGGATTATGTTATGCACCCCGAAGTATTTTATTATTTCTCGTAACATCACCTATTCTGTCCACCTTCTTGTAATCATCTATCATTCACGGGGTTGCTATTTCTCTCTTTTTTTTTCTTCTTATTTTCTTGTCATTTTAAAATTACTTAATTAATTTTCTGAATGTTTTGGTTTTGCTCCTCGCTGTTTCTTTTATGCATTTTGTCTAATAAACATTCTCTACTCCTTGGTGCCTCTATATGACTATATGTCTTCCTTTGCACACTATTTTGCTTTGCTTTTGAAATTGTGCTGTTTTCTATGTACATTTCCCTACCTTAATTCATTAGTTGGTTTAGTATTTATCAAAGTTTTCATTTATCTTTTATCAAGTTTTTTGTGTTTTAGTTTCTATAGCTTACATTTATCATTCACTATAGTGGTTGAAGATTTTGACTTATCTATGTCCACATTGGCTAACAGAGGTACGTGTCTCGAATCCAGGAGTATAGTTGATACACTTTTAACGTCATTGAAGATGTATTTCCTTTATTACTACATCATTCAGTGAATATCTGCGTAGTCCCTTGTCTATGAACTTTGTTTATGTCTGGCTCTATTTGGGTAAAATGTGCTTATTACCGCCAGTCTATTCTTTATAGCAAAGTCCAATAATATCTCACCCTCAGCATTTCGTCACTCCACACTCCCAGTACATCAACTACCACTTGTCTATCCCATCAAATATTTACATTTATATTTCCCATAATAAATGGTATCTACATTGTCCTGTGGACGCTATAGTTTTTTGTAGGATATTTCTTTCTCTTATACTTCCAGAGGTGGTTCCATCGGGGTATAGTGTTTTCTAACTGTACTATCCTGACGCCATGAAGATTGTTGTTATTCTAAAGGTATGAAACAAAATAGGAATCTACAATGTATGAACAACGTATGGCCAAATTTAAACAATCGACGCTTGAAAACTCAGTTGGGCCAACAAGGATTTGAACCGACAGCATCTTGCACACCAGCCCATTGCTCTACCAACTGAACTGTTCATTAGTATACGTATATATATACATATATTGTGTATCATTTTGACAAATGGAAATAAGCTCCACCGCAAGTACTCGAACCTTTGCCGGGGCGACTTGCTTATTCTGAGACAAAGGCGATAGCTCCGAGCCAGCCAGGCCGTACAGAAGGAACCACCCAATTCTCGACCTGGAGGTTCCCTGACGGTACTAGGCCGGCTCGGTCTCCATTCTAATTTCATCGAGTCTTTATTATGGCGAGCTTTCCGACAAGTTGTGTGTCCAGGTCGAGAATCGGGTAGTTTCTTTTGTACGGCCTGGCTGACTCGAAGCTATCGCCTTTGTCTCAGAATAAGCAAGTCGCCCCGGCAAAGGATCGACTCCTTGCGGTGGAGCTTATTTCCATATATATATATATACATATATATATATATATATATAAATATATATAATATATATATATATTTATATATATTTATATATATATATATATATATATATATATATATATATATATACTCTCTCTCTCACACACACACACACACACACACACACACACATATATATATATATATATATATATTTATATATATATATATATATATATATATATGTATGTATGTATGTATGTATGTATGTGTATAGCCAAGGTCAATCTTGCTGTGGCTCGTGCTAGGCTAACGTGTCCTTCGCGGTGTTTTTTGACTTTGCTCGTTGTGATGTGTGCGGCTTAATGGTTTTTCTTATTTTTTCTAGTCCTGTGTGAAGAATCTCGACGTCATTTCAGTTGGAGAGATATCCATGTGCATCTACGTGTACCATCAGAGAGTCTGGTGTTTTGTGGTGGCGTAGATCATTCTTGTGTTCGTATACCCTCTTTTCGGTGCCACGCGATAACTCTCCGTAGTACGTGGCCGGACAACCTCCACATGGAATCATATACACAATACTGTTCCGGTTTATGACATTCTTATTCTCCCTCTTACTCACTATGTCTCTGATCCTTAATCCTGCGGCATGCGCTATGTGTATACTATTTTTTGGATAAGAAGTTGGTAATTACTTCCGCTCATTTTGAGTATGGTACTACGAGGTAATTCTCTTTGGTCGTTTTGTTATTGGTTCTTGATATCACTAGCTCTTTGTTTTCTAACTTGTGTAGAAGACCTGAGGGGTACATGAGTTTACGGAAGGCCTCGGTTATGTATGTTATTTCGTCTGCCAGAAATTCATCACTGCATATTCTTATAGCCCGTAGGTAGAAATCTAATATTATGCCGGACTTTGTTCTCGTACTATGCCGTGAGAGGTAGTGTATGAAGTCTCTGTTTGTGGGTTTCCTATAGACAGATAATTTAGCGCTGCTACCCTCTCGGTGTATGAGTGTATCGAAGAAGGGAAGCTTTCCTTCCATCTCCGTCCTCTCATTAGTCCCGACACCCTCCCCACTACACCCCCAAACTCAGTCTCACCTTCCCTTTCAATTTTGTTTTACTGAGTGCCAACACAATCATCTTTCTTCTCACAAACATACTGCCTATCTTCTCCCTTTTACTCTCATCTGTACCACATCAACATGCATGAAAAAACCCAGAATTTAAGGTTCTGCTTAGAAAATTCATCCCAGACCCTCATATACCTTTATATATATATATATATATATATATATATATATATATATATATATATATATATATATATATATATATATATATATATATATGTATTATGAATTACCCTTAAGGGCTACAGAAAGTAGGATGCCTAGTCCTATCCTTCGTCTCGTTTTAGTCGCATTCTTTCTCCCCTACCACAGGTTATACTGAATAAAGTAAATTTACTTTCCCTCCCTTTTCTTCTTTCTGTCAATCTTAACTCTTACTTTGTACAACAACACTTCTGATTTTTTGTTCTAACACCAAAACATTTTTGTACAGCTTATTTCGTTTACACATGACAGACTTAAACTACTCCAGATGGAGGAAAACAATCTGATGGTTTGCTAAGGTCATTATGAGCTTCACGCATCGTTATTGTACAACTGAAGAGTACCTCTACTCTGAAGAATGTTGACACATATTGTCATTAACCACTTCCAAGCTTATTTGGTTTCATCTTGGTACAACTAAGTGGGGTCTCATTACAATTTCAATTTGTATGTTGTTAACTTCTTCCAATATATATATATATATATATACATAAATATATATATATATATACATATATATGTATATATATATATATATATATATATATATATACATATGTGTGTGTGTGTGTGTGTGTGTGTGTGTGTGTGTGTGTGTGTGTGTGTGTGTGTGTGTGTGTGTGTGTGTCTGTATATATATATGTGAGTGTGTGTGTGTATGTATATATATATATATATATATATATATATATATATATATATATATATATATATATATATATATATATATATATTATGACAGGATGCAATAACTTTCGTGTTTTGCCAATCAATATTATGGGCAAACTCTTTTTGACGGACGAAAAGTCTACTTGACATTTACCCCTTTCTTATGTTATATTTATGCTGACTAATCCTTTTGCTTAAGTCTTTTCCTGTTTGGCCTATGTACTTAGAATCACATACTTTACAAGGCTTGCTGTAGATACATCCTTATTTGTCTTTAGGAGAAATTTTGATTATATAGTTCTTAACGTTATTGCTGTTATTAAATATTACCCGAATACCAGAGTTTTTAAATATTTGAGGGGGGGGTGATAAAATTTTCATGATAAGGAATTGCTATAATGTTCTTCATGTTAAATTCCTTTTCTTGAGAAGTGTTATAATATGTTCATCTGGCTTTTTCTTATGCTTTGTCTATCAAATGCTTTAAATATTTCAAATTCTGACTAATCTCATAAATAAATTTCACTTCATCTTCAAAATGCTCAGGAGAACAAACTCTAAACGCTCTCAAGAACACAGATAAAAAACAAACAGATAACTTGGTATTTTTGATCATGGTAAGGATAGAAATGAATGTATGAGAGAACATTGGTTGGTTTTCTATAGACATTAATTTTAAAACATCTACCACACCAATGAATACTTACATCTAAAAAAAAGGCAATATGTTGTTCTCTTCTGTCTCAACTGTGAATTTTATATAAGGAACCAAATTATTCAATAATAATAGTATACATTTCCTTTTCCTCCCTTATTCTTTATTTCGTTCTTTCAGTTATCATCATTGTGTGTCTCCGAATCTTTCTTCTTGGCGGCTTTATTTTCGTCTCTCTCTCGTCTCTGCGTTTTTGTTTTTGTTTTTGTTTTTTTCATTGGCTTCCCCTTTTCCTTTATTGATTTTTTTTTTTTTTAGCTCTCCGTGTATCGGTTTTTCTGACGCCTATTTTTAGTCTTCTTCCCCTCTTACCGATCGTAGTTTTTAATTCTATAATTCCCACTTCAACTCTGTCAGTCGGCTTGTCTGTCTGTCGTCTGTCTGTCTGTCTGTCTGTCTGTCCATCTCACATTTCTCTCACTCTCACTCTCGCTCTCTCTCTCTCTCTCTCTCTCTCTCTCTCTCTCTCTCTCTCTCTCTCTCTCTCTCTCTCTCTCTCTCTCTCTCTCTCTCTCTCTCTCTCTCTCTGTCTGTCTGTCTCTCTCTCTCTATCTCAGTCTCTATCAGCACGTCTGTATTTCTGTCTTTTTACCTGTCTGTCTGTCTATCTGTCTGTCTCAGCCTGTCTGTCTGTCTCAGTCTGTCTATCTGTCCGACTGTTTGTCTGTCTGCTTGTCCTCGTCTCTCTTCCCTTCTCTCTTTTTTCTATTTCCCTCTTTCCTTCTCTCCTTCTCTCAGTATATCTGTATGTCTCTGTCTGTCTGTCTATTTCTCTCTCGGTACGCACTTCTGTCTGTCTTCCGTCTGGCCGTCTCTCTGTCTGTTTGTCCGTCTGTCTGCCTGTCTCTTTTCCTCTTTCTTTCTCTTCTTTCCTATTCATCTTCATGCATTTAATCTCTCCATCTCCCTTTCTTCCTATCTTTCTTCTTAAATCCTCCTTTCATCCCTTATTTGTAATCCTCTATCTCCATTCCTTCCATCTTCCTTCCTTCCTTCCTTTTTTTCTTCCGCATTTCTGCATTTCTTCTCCTTTCTTCCCCTCTTCTCTTGTTTTCTTTTCCTTAATTCCCCCTTCCTTCCCCCTTTTCTCTAGATAAACTACAACATTTGTTTTTTCTTTTTCTTTTTCCGCATTTTGAGCCCCGACTGTTCTTCCATGCCTTCACCCTCCCTCGATCTTTCCCCTCTCTGTCCTCCCATAACTTTCTCTTCCACTCTGTCTGTCTGTCTGTCTGTCTGTCTGTCTGTCTGTCTGTCTGTCTGTCTGTCTGTCTGTCTGTCTGTCTGTCTGTCTGTCTGTTTTTCTGTCTGTCTGTTTTTCTGTCTGTCTGTCTGTCTGTCTGTCTGTCTGTCTGTCTGTCTGTCTGTCTGTCTGTCTGTCTGTCTATATGTCTGTCTGTCTTTCTGTTTTTTTGTCTGTCTGTCTGTCTGTCTGTCTGTTTTTCTGACTGTCGTTCTGTCTGTCCGTCTGTCTGTCTGCTTGGCTCTCTCTCCTTCCTTCCTTCCTTCCTTCCTTCCTTCTTTCCTTCCTTCTTTCCTTCCTCACTCACTCATTCGCTCCTGTTATCTCTTTAGCTCGTAATAACCCTTTCTTTTCTTCCTTATCTTTTATAACCCTTTCCTTACTTTACCGTCTTCTTCAGTCCAGTTTCATTCAATCTTCATTCACTTGCCGATTGCCAACCATCAACTCTCTCTCTCTCTCTCTCTCTCTCTCTCTCTCTCTCTCTCTCTCTCTCTCTCTCTCTCTCTCTCTCTCTCTCTCTCTCTCTCTCTCTCTCTCTCTCTCTCTCTCTCTCTGTCTCTCTCTCTCTCTCTCTCTGTCTCTCTCTCTCTCTCTCTCTCTCTCTCTCTCTCTCTCTCTCTGTCTGTCTCTCTCTCTCTCTCTCTCTCTCTCTCTCTCTCTCTCTCTCTCTCTCTCTCGCTCTCTCTCTCTCTCTCTCTCCTTCCTTCCTCCTGTTATCTCTTCAACTCATAATCACCTCTTATTCTCTTCCTTATCTTTCATAATCCTTTCCTTTCTTCACCGTCTTCTTCAATATAGTTTCATTCAATCTTCATTCTCTTGCCAACCACCAGTCCTCTCTTTCTCTTCCTCTTCTTGCCAGACCAACCTACCCACTATCTTCCCACATCGTCCATGTAACACATGACCAAACATTCGTTTTTCTTTATTTTTTCCATATCTTTCCCTATGTTTATCTTTTTCCTATAACCTAGATGCCATCTCCTCCCCTCCCTTCTCCTCTTTCCTCTCCTCTCCTCCTCTCCCTTCCTATCCTCTCTCACCTCTTTCTCGCCTCCATGTACTCCCTTTCCTCTCC
>NC_134777.1:13464152-13469152 GCF_046742065.1 Oratosquilla oratoria
CATGGGTCCCTCACCCAAGAACCTCTACAACAAATTCATTGGTTATTCTGTCCAGCCTTATAGCTCAACGTATCAATTGCAGGATCTACATCTTACTACAGGTTCATGTCTCTGAGACCTTTAACATTATAGATATCAGAAAATTTGTGTATATTAGAATGTTAAGCTCTTTATGTATTTATTTCATTTTATCTATCAAACTTATTTATTTGCTTATTTATTTATCTATTTTTGTTTATTATTTTATTTATTTATTTGCCTATTTAGCAGGGAATACATAAGTTTGTATGTGCTCGACACTTTTTTTTTATTGAGGATGTTATTTCTTCTATGCATTCTCTTGAGTGCTAACACCCAGGTACTTACGTATGAATATATTTGAGAAATAATAAATAACAATTTATCATGATACTAAGATGGAAAGAAGATCATCTCACATAAAGAACTGAAAGAAAAAAATGAGAGGGATTAATAAAAACCAAAGAGAAAGTATCAATTTCAACGGAAAATTATTTGACACTGGAAGACATTGAAAATGTGCTTAGGTTGGGTAGATATAAGATATGAGGGCAAGACCGATAAAAATGAAGTTTAAATGTCGATCCGCAGAGAATACGATAGCCGGTAAGGCATAAGAAGTTGGCAGATAGTCAAAGTTAGATGTTTGGAAAAGGAGAAATGCATCAGAAAAAGGAAGAGAAAGGCAGACAAGCTGATTATTAAAGCCACCCCCAACTCAACTACACACACACACACACACACACACACACACACACACACACACACACACACACACACACACACACACACACACACACACACACACACACACACACACACACACACACACACACACACACACACACACACACACACACACACACACACACACACACACACAAAGCTGTAGAATCAAAAGATGATGTTGTACTGGAGAGTGATAGACCAGACACCGCGGAAATGGCATCATAGAAGGGAAACAAGAGAAGAGAAAGGAATGGCTATTCAACCCCGTTATGGATCATTAACTCACGTGCTCCCCGTGCGTGACGTCCCTACAGTGTCCGGAGACGGGAGTCCTGGAAGATAAGCAATGTCCCAGGTCTGTGTGTGCACTGAGGCTTCCCCTTCGAGCTAGCAGCATTGCTTCAGGTCCTTATTCAGGACAGGCACAGGGAGTTAAAAGGGAGCTTCTGATTCGTAGAGGCAAAACAAATAAGCTGTCTTACTTGAATCATTGTGTCAGGTACACCTTAAGCCAAGTAACTACCGCTTGGGACGACACTGCACTTTTCGCAGACAACCCTCCCCTTCCGCAGATAGATCGTAAGGGAGAGGAGGATTATAGAAGAAAATCCCGATTTTAGTATTATAAATTGCTCAACCAGAGTATCTAACTTTATCGATGTTGATACAGAAGGAATAATATCCGAATTTGACAGTGTTGTACTTACTGACTTGCTATGCGGCTGTGAGAAATGGACACTAAATACTGACATGAAGAAGAGTCTTGACGACTTTGATACCAAATGTCTTTGGTGAATCACGATATGTCGCTCGTATGACTATATTAAACTAGTGACTGTTCCGTTAGGAACAGTAAAAGATTCTTACTGGTGCAATCCGTGAACGTCAATTTCGGCAAATGTGGGCTTCTGGAGCACTTTCCTGGTGTTAACCAAACGGCCGTTTCTATAAGATACAGCTATTGGTGAAGGAAATGGAGTGGGTACTCACACAAATTACAATGGGAGCAAGTCACCCAATCGTACAAAGGATTATCTATAATTGGAAAGATATGAAGACTTGCCCAGAAAACCACGTGTAGAGACGTCAGCGTGTGAGTGAATCGACGCGCTACCTAGTGTATGTTGCCATGTGTTTATTTACATCATAGTCCAGCAGTTTAAAGAGATAAAGGTAAATACACTTACTTATTTCCCTGTTATAGTATAGTTCGTTCATAGCATAACAATTTTTAAACTGTGAGTATGTATAGAACTATGTGACCCTAGACTCGCGGGTTATCAGTGTAGAATTCAGTTAAAATACATACATACATACATATACCAAGGCTTTTTCCCCCTTACAAGGGGGGTAGCCAAAAAGAAAAAGGCATAAAATCATTCCCACCCATTCCATCCCTGAATACACTCCACACCCCTCCACCCTCCCTCTTATCTTAGCACCTCCTGAATGACGGGTCGTCCCTGCACCTTGTCCACTGCCCTGGGTCAGAAGCAGTGTCGCAAGACACAGCACATCCACAGCAAGGCCGCTTCATTAAATCGGCGACCCCCCCTCTCCGTCCCCCCATTGCATAAAATGAGAGGACGGGGAGAAATCCCTTCGGGCTGCGTCAAATTTTGCTCACACATACTACCTCACCCCAACCACCCGCCCATTCCACCTCATGCAACCACAACATCATCCATATACAACCATTCTCCATTCACCCCTGTCTTCTGTCCTCTCCCGTCCTTCCTCAACAGACATTCCCCTCTTCCCCAAAGCCCACTTCACCCCATCCATCCACCTCATCCTAGGACGTCCCCTCATGTTCACACCCTCCACATCTGCCTTCCATACCTCTTTTACTAGTCTTTCTTCACTCATTCTTTCCATGTGTCCAAACCATCCTAATATTCTTTCATCAACCCTATCTCCCAGCTCCTTTTCCACCCCTGTTCTCCTCCTCACCTCCTCATTTCTCACTCTATCTAGCCTAGTAGCCCCCATCATACTTCTCAGACACCTCATCTCAAACACATTCAAACTCCTTCTCTCTTCTTCTCTTATGTTCCATGTTTCTGCCCCATACAGTGCTGTTGGCACAATCACTCCTTCATACAGTCTCCTCTTAGCATCCATTACCAAATGTCTATTCCTCATTACACTCTTTAATCCACCAAGGCATTTACTCGCTTCTCTCAATCTACATTCTACCTCCACCTTCACTCCACCTTTCCCTGCCACATTTGCACCCATGTGTCTAAAACTATCCACTTCCTCCAGTCGCTCTCTCTTTATGCTCACTTTCAGTCTACTGCCACTTTCACCCCTTGTACATCTCATCACCTTACTTTTACCCACATTTATCTTTAGCTTTCTTCTATCACATACTCTCCCAAACTCTGCCACCAACTTCCTCAATCCCTCCTCCGATCCTGCCACAAGCGCAGTGTCGTCCGCAAACAACAGCTGGCTCACCTCCCACTTTTCTCCATTTTCTTTAACCATCTTCAATCCCTTGCCCGATACCCTTGCATTTACTTCTCGCAATTCAGTTAACAGATACTTATTATCTAGAAAGTCTAAACATTTTAACAGTTAACGTGTATGTAAACTTCATTATTGAATATAGATATGCCTCTACCAACTTGTTTACTATTGTGTAAACAAATAGTATTTCTATGATTTACATGATTGAATATAGATATATCCCTAACAACTTGTTTACTATTGTGTAAATGAATAGTATTTCCATATCTTATATATCACCTACACATTAATTTGTTTTCCAACTATGATGCTGCTTTTCTGAATGCTTCTATATTGAAAATGCAAGTTACAGTTTTAGTTTTAGATATGACACGTGCTCTTCGGACCGGACCCAAAATAAAGTAAAATAAATAAATGAATGAATAAATAGATAAATAAATAAATAAATGAATAAATGAATAAATAAATGAATAATTATATAAATAAATAAATGAATCAATAAGTAAATAAATAAATAAATAAATAAATAAATAAATACATAAATAAATAAATAAATAAATACATAAATAAATGAATAAATAAATAAATAAATAAATAAATAAATAAATAAATAAATAGATAAACAAATAAATGAATAAAGAAATGAATAAAGAAAGAAATAGAGTAAAAGAAAATATATACATACGTATATATATATATATACCAAGGGCTTTTACTCCCTTTCAAGGGAGGTAGCCAGAGTCAAAAGGCATAAATCCACTCCCACCCAAATAAAACATAAAATAAAATAAAAGATAAGATAGAATAGATGAGATAGAATAGAATAAAAAATATATTAATGAAATAAATAAATAAATGATAAAAAAAAGATTAAATGAAACAGAGTAAAATAAAGTAAGCTAAAATAAAATAGAAAATACAATAAAATAGAATAATATGAAATAAGATAAAATAAGATAAAATAAAATAGAATGAAACCAAATGAATTAAAATGAAATGAAATTAAAATAGCATGGAATAAAAAAGAAAAAAAAATTGTTCCTCCGAGTCTAGTATTCAGAGCACAAGAAAAGCCGAAAATAATTTCAGCTTTAGCTGAATATCCTTCACATTTTTACCTATGGAAAACTAACAACTGGTGACTGCTTTCCTTTTGCTGTTACTATAAATCGGTAGCATAGAATTTGTCACTAATACAACAAAAAGAGCAGTACAACATTTCTTCCCAGAGGGATTTGCGAGAAGGCCCGCGGACCATTGCAAGTCTTCGTGGGATTGTGGCTTTCTAGTCAATGGAACCTGAGGCAACAATTATCAAGATTAAAAAATAAACATATAAATTGCACGTCATAATTTGCGCGCTTCGAAGAAATATTCTCAGGCATTTTGAGATTATAATTCATGATTGATGAGAAGATATAATCTTAGGAGTTGCTTCCGAAAAGTCACGTGACTTACAATAAGGCCCCTTTCACACAAGGCACTAGTGGCGGTCACTAGATGCCTAGTGTGAAAGTCTCTAGCAACTGCAAGCAACCAGTGACTGTCACCGAGTTGTGGAATCCTTTCTCATCATTTCATTAGCCGAAAGAATGGCATCAATGGAGGAGGTGCTTCCGTTGGCTTTGCTGGTCAAGAAAAAGAGACGGTCGGTGACGGCAACTGCCAGTGACGGTCACTTGTTACCGGAGCGGGCAACAGCCATAGCCTGTTGCGCAACCGGGCAACCGCAGTGACGTAGTGTGAAAGGCTCAATTTAAAATAATGGTAGGCAACTA
>NC_134777.1:13471652-13473234 GCF_046742065.1 Oratosquilla oratoria
AAGTATACGCTGGACTCGACGTTCGTCAATTTATTCCGACGTTTCGAACCCTGTCCGGGGTTCGTCTTCAGGGTAATACAGTGGTAGCCATAGGAAATGTACATAAATAGGGGATACCTGGTACACTGGGACAGGTCTTCCCAGTAACCGTTAAATTCAAACACCGGTAGAACATACCAAAAAACACACAAATGAAAAACAAAACAAAAATATTAATAAAACTATAATACAAAATGTGCAATGCTACCTTAAAAACATTCACAGTTTACCATAGAAAAATAAAGAAATAAAGAAATACAGTGATGGCTGTGATGGCTGTGACCCCGCTGCCGATGGGCCCGCACCACAATGCAGCGGGTTGAGTTATCACAGCCATCACTGTATTTCATTTCTTTATTTTCTATGGTAAACAGTGAATGTTTTTAAGGTAGCATTGCACATTTTGTATTATAGTTTTATTAATATTTTGTTTTGTTTTTCATTTGTGTTTTTTTTGGTATGTTCTACCGGTGATTGAATTTAACGGTATTTACTGGGAAGACCTGTTTCCCAGTGTACCAGGTAATCCCCTATTTATGGTACATTTCCTATGGGCCTACCACTGTAGTTATACCCCTGAAGACGAACCCCGGACAGGGTTCGAAAACGTCGGAATAAATGACGAACGTCGAGTCCAGCGGTATACTTTCTTCCATAAAATATGGTTTTCCTGGGACTCCAGCTATTTTCGAATACACCACACTATATATATATATATATATATATATATATATATATATATATATATATATATATATATATATATATATATATATATATATATGTTGAGGAATGGACGAGCAAAATGAGTGCAAGGGTGGTGAGATCAACACGCGAGAACCGTTTGAAGTTATATATTAACAGACGTTTCGCTCTTAACAGAGCTTCTTCCAGGAGTGTACAAAACATGATCGGGAAATCAACAGTTATATATCTTACATCAATCCGTGATCCTCACCTTAACCCACCCCCTCCCTCCCTCTCGTATTCCCTTCAGCTCCTGTAAGATCATCCAAGCCGGACGTTTTGGACAGCTTAATAAAACCATCACGATGGTTACAGCCAGGGACTGGGATGCTATAAAAGACTGCCTCTACTATATTTCTTATTCTTCTTTTTCTAACCCTTGTTTTAAAATATTTCCACTCCATCCCAAGTTAGGTAGATGTCCGTATCCCCATACGGACATCTACCTAACTGGGAAGTGGAAAGGGAAAAGAGAAAAAGAAAAATAGTAGAGGCAGCTTTTATAGCATCCCCAGCCCCTGCTGTAAAACCATCGGTGATGGTTTTATTACGCGTGTCCAAAACGTCCGGCTGGATAAACTAACAAGGATGTCTGAAGGGTACGAGAGGGAGGGAGGGGGTGGGTTAAGGAAGGAACACGGAATGATGTAAGAATATATTCAACTGTTAATTTCTTCCCGATCAAGCATGTAACACTCTGAAGAAGCTCTGTTAAGAGCGAAACGTCCAGTTAATAAAACTTCAACGATTCTCGGTGTTTATCTCCACCACCCTGCCACTCAAAATATATATATAT
>NC_134777.1:13481234-13483734 GCF_046742065.1 Oratosquilla oratoria
ACATTTAGATGAATATACGCTTATAGGTTCCTACGTGGCATTTGAAGTTATATTCTTTGTAAGACAAACAAAACAATAAAACAACAATAAACGTATTTCAAACTTTTTCTGAACGCAAACCATAAAACAACACTAACAATATAAATATATGACTGCCTTTATGGAGTAAGATTTATGAGACATCCTGCTGGAAGACAGTTAAATTCTTGATTATTTTACGAACAAGGACAAAAGAAAAAATCTCACGACAATTTCTGTCTTCTTAAAAGAATTCTTAGGGTAAGACGAAGAAGAAACCGCTAAGTCATGTACGGTATGCCTACTGGGGTTATTTAATGGGGTATGCTTCCTCCAACCTCCGATTAATCGGCGGTATCGTCCACCTCCGATTAATCGGCGGTATCGCCCACCTCCAATTAATCGGTGGTATCGCCCACCTCCGATTAATCGGCGGTATCGTCCACCTCCGATTAATCGGCGGTATCGCCCACCTCCTATTAATCGGCAGTATCGCCAACCTCCGATTAATCGGCGGTGTCGCCCACTTCCAGATCTTTTTCCACTGTAAAACCATTATGGTAAACTATTTTGTTTTTTCAACAAAAAACACCTAGAATGCCATTTGATATGCTGAAGGAAAACTATTTTTCTCCAGTATATTAGAGGCCTTCCCGAAAGCTGCGAGCTATAAACTTGCTCCAATAATCGGAGGAAAACTAGATCAATGTGATAACGTTTAAGAGGTCCCCAAAGCTGAATAAACTCGTCTGGCGTTATTTAAAGTAATATTATAAGTCGTTCAGTGGAATTAAATTGTTAGATTTTAGAAAAAAATTCTAATAATAACTAAAAAATCAATTGGCAGAATAAAATTGTCCCCAAAGCTGAATAAACTCGTCTGGCGTTATCTAGAGCAATATCATTAGTAGTTCAGTAGAATCAAATTGTTAGATGTTAGAAAAAAAATTCTAATGATAACTAGAAAATAAATTGACTGAATAAAATTGTCTGAGGTTAGCTAGTATGAATAAACTAGTCTGGCACGTTATCTAGAGCAATATCATTAGTCGTTCAGTGGAATTAAATTGTTAGATGTTAGAATAAAATTGTCTAAAGATAGCAAGAAAGTTAATTGATACAATAAAAGCGTCAGAGGTTAGCTAGTATGAATAAACTAGTCGTTCAGTAGAATTAAATTGTTAGATGTTAGAATGAAATTGTCTAATGATAGCTGGAAAATTAATTGATAGAATAAAAGATTCCGAGGTTAGCTAGTATAAATAAACTAGTCTGGCGTTATTTAGAGCAATATCATAAGTCGTTCAGTAGAATTAAATTGTTAGATGTTAGGATAATATTGTCTGATGATAGCAAGAAAATTAATTGATGGAATAAAAGATTCTGGGGTCAGTTGGCATGAAATCGCTTAGAATGATAAAACATTATTTGTTTGGTAATATTTAGAATAAAGTCGTCTAACATTAGCTAGAATGGGATCATCTAATGTCTGCAATAATCTATTACTTCGTCAGGAATAAAAAAAACACTTCCATCCTTCTTGAAAATACTGTGTTGACGACATGGCAAAGGAGGTTGATCTAAGAACAGTAAAGCCCGCCCTAGTCAAACCAAGCTTACGACCTGTTTCCAACCACCTTCGACCGAAAATTAAGAAGCGATCGGTCGGCGACACAAAATCTATGTAAAGAATTGAAATGGAAAAAGTTAATTTGGTTGATAAGATGAAAATCTATGTACTAAGGGCTATTTAGTGTGTGTTGTATATCTTTCTACCTATCTATCTATCTATCAATCTGTCTATATATCTATCTTATTACCGACTACCAACGACTTCCAAAGACCACCTGCGACTGGTCGGCGACCACCTGGTCACCGGTGGTCGGAAACAGGTCGTAAGTTTGATGTGATTGGGATACTAGAGGGATACTAGAAGTTGAGTAATCAAAATTCTATCAGAAGTGCAGTCTTCCGTTATATAAAGTTCTGAGTGACTGATCCGGTGGGATATCATGAAGGTATATATGTTATCAGTACTCTATTAGAGAGATGTCAGAAGAAAAAAAACATCTGTACGTTATAAGAGAGGCATCAGCAAAAGGAAAAAAAAAAAAAAAAAAAAAACTGAGGCCAAAACAGTCATAAACGACAACAGAACGAGGAAGCAAGTTCAGGATTGATTAACATTCCTTGCAAAACGACAACAAACATGAAGAAGACTTTTACGACTCCCGGGCATAACACAGAATGAAAAATGCGTTAGAAAACCATGTTAAAATGAGATAATATCTAGAGACGGGGTGGGGGGGGAGGGAGCTTGAGGGGGGGGGAGAAAGTTAGGAGAGAGGTGGGTGGAGGTATATAATTTATATTCTCCAGTTGCGACAACCATTTCGTGTTTACATGTCGAATAAATTTCTTTTATTGTTGTACAAAGCAGTGACGTGACAGTCACGCAGTATTTCGTCTTTTAGCGTGAATT
>NC_134777.1:13488734-13491234 GCF_046742065.1 Oratosquilla oratoria
TTATGTCAACCTTAAACCTGGGGGTACGAAACAAGATAACCCAGTGCATGGTACTGTATATTTACAATGAGAAAGCAAAGCAAGGTTTGTATAACTAATCCTTTTCATATGTTGGCACTGTATTTGTACTGGAAGGGGATACGAGGAAATTTTCTGAAATATCAAGGCGTACTAACGGCACTGGAAAAGTTTAAGAACCACCGATCTAAATAAAAAAAAAATCACTGTCACCGCTTTAAGAAACCAAATTTTATTTTATTTTATTTTTATTTTAATTGTCTTCAGTCTTATCTCTTGATCTCCGTATCACGCTCTTCGTTATTAAAAGGGTCGCAAACTAACCTGATTTCTTCCTTATCTGTTGGTTCTTTTCCCGGATGCCGTCAAGTGATTTTATTCGTCATCGTGGCATCCTATGATCAGCGGGAGTCGAAATTTTGTACAATCGCGAATAGAGAAATTCAAAACTATTTTCACTTCGTTGCATTTTAGTAACACATATTTCAGTCTTTCGCATTTTGTTCACGTTTTTTTTTGGTATAATATCAAAGTAAACTTTGCAACTGGTAATTGAAGCTACATGATTCTTTGATTTCTGGGTGAAGACTATTAGAAATTATGCCAGCTAGTATTAGTCTATCTAATTTCATTCAATTTTAATTTACTTTATTTTGTTATTTTTTGTCTTCTTTCCTAGTAATTATTTGTTAGCGAGTTGGTTGTACCAAATGCATACGCAAAAAAGGCAAACACACGCACGCACACACACACACACACACACACACACACACACACACACACACACACACACACACACACACACACACACACACACACACACAAACACACACACACACACACACACACACACACACACACACACACACACACACACACACACACACACACACACACACACACACACACACACACACACACACACACACACACACACACACGAACACAATCACATGTAAGCACAACTACATCCACACGCTTAAAAATATTCATACGAGTGAACGAAAAAATAATCATCGATAATTAATGAAAGGAGTTATGAAAAATTAAAAACGAAGAAAATAATGAATAACAATAGGAGACGATTTCTGCCGCTGTTACTCGCCTGCCTTCGTGCAGGTATAAACAAGTGAACGCCCACAGCAACGCAATGCTGTACTGTGAAGCAGGAATTCAGCCAAGCCCATACACGCACACGCGAGGGACAATTACGATGATGGTGTCCTTCCAGCTCAGGCGAGCTCTCGTTAATCCATTGAAAGATATCATTATGTGGCTTCGGCTTGTTAAAAAAAAGAAAGAAAAAAAATACACACGCATACATGCGCATAGAGTTGTTCACGCGTACACAAATGCACACAGGCAAACAAGCTATCATCATTATCATCGTCTTCATCATCATAGAACCCTATTTTGATGTGTGAATACATTTTGGTGCCTAAGCTTGAATTATTTTATTGTACACGAGCAACGGGCTGCGCCCGACCCCACTACTCGGGGGCTCGGACCTTCCGGCGAGCTCGCTTTCCTCGCAGGGGCTCCCTAGGAGTTTCCAGAGTGTACCCCAGGGGTTCCGTAAGTGTTCCTCTTGAGGTTCCAGGGGTTCTTAAAGGGCTCCTCAGGAATTCCTAGAGGGTTCCACGGGGAATCCCCACAAGGATTCTCAGAGGTTCCCCAAAGACTATCCAAGGGCTCCCAAGGGGCTTTCCAGGAGTTTCCAGAGGTTTCCCCAGGGATTCGTGGACGTCGTGCTCTCAGCCAATCAGTCGTCACCGTTGTCGTGACGCCACTGCTGTCCACCAATCAGTCGTCTCCGTTGCCGTGACGTAACCACTCTCTTAGCCAATCAGGGGCAGGAGGAGACGAGTTCCCTTGAGGAATTTCCGGTTTCTGGTCCGATTTAGATAGATATCAAAATTAATTCTTTTATTAGTATATAAATGTTTTCCATACTCTTTCACAGTTCATGTTAGCCTGTTGGTACACTACAGAATGTCACTCTATTATCAGACGTCTCTCCATTATTCAAGAGTTTTATTTCACTGGATTTTCCTTTTCTTGTAATCCATAGAAGAAGACGTAGTGTCTTTTGTATATACGCGACATATCACTTCATCTCTTCAGACCTCAGTTAATTCCACAATATCCCAACAAAAGTCTTCCAGTTCTTTCTGAAGTTCTTTCTTTCCGGTCTTATGCACAAGTGTCTTCAAGTTATATGTACAGGTGCTATCTTTACGTTGTTTAATGTCCAATAAATGGGAATACCACACTACCAGTAAACTCGAGGTAATGCGGATTAAGTCAAGATTGATTGATTGATTGATTAAAGGTTATCTGGCGTCGTAGATTAAGTCAAGAAGTGACTTTAAGTGACGCTTTAAGTGACGAAGATCCAGTAGGGACATTCATGATAAAATTGAATGAATTGTTTACGTTGTTTGAGAGGTTGTGACAGTAAAAATACGAGGCAATGCGAATG
>NC_134777.1:13493734-13501234 GCF_046742065.1 Oratosquilla oratoria
GTCATGGATTTTTTATTTTTTATTATTGTGTCTTTTTCACCGCCTCGTGTTTATAAAGCAGACATGTCGACTACCGGATATTCTCTAAATATGTCGAGTCGAAATGAAAATATTTCTATTCTCATATGGTTAGAGAAATATTGTTTGCACATTCGAACCTGTTTATTTTCTTCGCTAGTATTACTAGGTAGAGGCTAATAATTAATAAATGTTCAATGAATTATATTTTTCATCTTATCCTAATAATTACTACGCGTTTCTCAGTATCACTATTCCACTGACATATACATAGTCATATACCTGTACCTATACCAATAACTATACCTATACCTATACATATAGATGTACATACATATGTACTTATACATATATATATATATATATATATATACACATACATACATATATATATATATATATATATATATACATATATATATATGTATATATATATCATATATATATATATATATATATATATATATGCGTGTGTGTGTGTGTGTGTGTGTGTGTGTGTGTGTGTGTGTGTACACATATACATATACATCATATACCTATACTTATAATACATACACTATACGCATATATATACTTATAATACATACACTATACGTATATACATATATACATATACATATACTTATAATGCATACACTATACGCATATACATATACTTATAATACATACACTATACGTATATACATATACATGTATATATACATATACATATACATATATCATGACACTCTTTAGTCCCCCAAGACATTTACTTGCTTCTCTCATTCTACAAATTTCCTCTACCTCCACTCCTTCCTTTCCTGCCACATGCCACCCCAAATACATAAAGCTATCCACTTTCTCCAGCCTCTCTCCTTGCAACTCACTTCCATCCTCTGCCCTTGTACATCTCATCTCCTTGTTTTCACCCCCATTTACCTTCAACTTTCTCCTTTAGCATACCTTCCCAAACTCTTTCACTAACTCCCTTGATCCCACCTCTGACACTGTCTGGGGTATTGGGTGTATGTTTCTGTGCGGTATAGATTGTGTAGTACCATGTAATCGATACTTTAGGGCTATATGGGGCACCCCTACGACCAGAGCCTCACATCATTTTGTCTATGTTTGAGGAAATCTTTAAGTATAGAGAAATGATGTTACTTTATTGTACTGCAACTGTATCTCTGTTATGCTGTTCCAACTTCCTCTTAATACTGTCTTGTATCACTTCTTTGTGTGTTTATTTCCATTATCGCCTCTCCACTGTGGTAGGAGGGGGGGGAGGAATTCTGCTACCGAGCTTTCCTACTTAGGTCGTAATGGCGGCTAAAACGGGACGGAAAGATGGGACTAGGCATCCTGCTCTCTGTAACCCTATGGGTTCATTCCTATGAGAAGTCATGTAAACTACGACCAGGTTAAAGCAAACGAATTCCCTTGTCAAAGGATTACAAAGGAAGAACACATCGACAGGAGAACTTTTCGTCCTTAACTTACCCTTGCGAGGAGGGGCACGGTGACCGTGGAAGGAGGCGTGGATGTGCTCCCTAGTTCGCATGAAGGATCATCCAGGTAACGAGAAACAGTGGGACCTCCGTGGCGATCTGGCTGCGGAGAGGGCGTCACTGTTGGGCTCTCGTCATCTGCAAGAACGACGTGGAAGCTGCTTTATAGAAGATCCTTCCGTGTGTATGATAGGTGTTTCGTATATTAGCGACAGATAATGATGGAGATGGGGACACAGAGGACGAAAATTATGAGAATGAAGATGAAAAGGAGGATGAAGGTGAAGATGGTAATGGTGATGGTGAAGGTGAGGGCGGTTGTGATGGTGAAAATAATGGTGATGGTGATGATGGTGACAGGGATGTTCATGGTGATATGCTGTTGTTGCTGCTGATGACAAAGACGATTGTGATGGTGATGATGATAATGATATAGACATTAAGTGCAGGAATACTTTTTCGTATTTATCTATTCATTTATCTATTTTTCACATATTATTTTTTCTAGGGACTGAGGTGGCTATCTATGGACATCTTACCACAAGTGAAATAGATAAACAAAGACAGGAAACTAATCTTTTAGAATGTAAATTTCATTCTAACATGCGTTTGTGTCGAAAGACCAGAGTTCTAGAATTAGACAGATTGCTGAACAAGCTGAAGCTGCAAATTGCACAAGAGCAATTTTACGCTATTTGCAACAATCACCATGGTAACGCAGCCATGATAAATGTGAACAATAATGTTACTGACATTAGCGACTGTAATTTTCCAAGAAGAATGTACATATAACAATGATGAAGTAATAATACTAGATGAAAGAAACGTGTGCATACACACACACACACACACACACACACACACACACACACACACACACACACACACACACACACACACACACACACACACACACACACACACACACACACACACACACACACACACATACACACACATACACACACACACACACATACACACACATACACACACACACACACACACACATACACACACGCACACGCACACACACGTCTCGGTGGCGCGGTTGGTAAAGTCCCAGACTCACTACGGCGGCCCGGGTTCGAATCCTGCCCAGGACTGAAAATAATTTCAGTATCGCTGAGCTTCGAGTCGTTCCTCCAACTCTCGTGGGCGGGGAGTTGGGTGTGTGTGTGCTTGTAAGGTCAAAGCATTACCCATAGATCGGTAATACGAGCTCTGAGCTCTCTACCGGGAGGGAAATAGCTGTCGATCAAGAGTCCAATACGTGATCCAAAGACAAAGGTGAAGGTGAATCACACACACACAAGCACACACACACACACACACACACACACACACACACACACACACACACACACACACACACACACACACACACACACACACACACACACACACACACACACACACACACACACACACACACACACACACACACACACACACACACAAACACACACACACACACACGCACGAACATACACACATACACACACACACACACACACACACACACACACACACACACACACACACACACACACACACACATGACAGATGTGCCTCAGGGGTTAGATGTTGTTTCCAACTGGATATTCAAAGAATGTAAACACTATTAGATAGGCAAGATCCAAGGTCTGATTTCGTGTTCACTAGAAGAAGGAAGAGTGCGCTAATATTGGAAAAAGCCAAACGTGGTTCCAATCTATAAAGGACTTAGGAAAGCGTTTCCATACTATAAGCTAGTGTTCTTGAACAGAATAACAGCTAAAGTATGCACGAATATTTTGAAAGCTTTGTGAAACAAAGGTTTTGAGAAAATAATTGATTTAACAAATATGCGACTCATTTTCGGAAAAGGAAGTTCAAATGTATGAAATCTATTGAATCTGTTCAAGAATGGTTGATAGGCTGTGTAATAGGATCTAGAAAATGCAGCTGATTAGGTACCTGGCAGATGATTTATATGGAAATTGTGATGCATACGACCCTGGAATGAATGATGAGTTTCCAAATGGACAGATTCATGAGAATAGCTGTGAAAGATGAGATGTCAGATTATAGAGAATTTACTTGTGAGTTCTAACATGTCTTGGTTCTGGCGCCTGTAATGTCCCTGAAATACGTCATCACATGATGGATGGAACTAATAGTTATGCCAATGTAAGCACAGGTAACAGCAAAATCAAGAAAAGAGTAAAAAAAAAAAAAAAAAAAAAAAAAAAAAATGCACACACACACACACACACACACACACACACACACACACACACACACACACACACACACACACACACACACACACACACACACACACACACACACACACACACAAAAGGAGTTCTAAACAATACTTATATTTTTATGATTGGACTCAGCAGTAGATTACAAAAACTTAGGCAATAGATAAATGAGCAATTAAATAAATTGCATGGCATAAAAAGAATAACAATAGAATACAAAGGAAAACAAATAGATTTATCTTTAATTTAAGCAACTTATTGTTCGAGGATAGACTAGACAAATTACGATTCACTATACTGGATGAAAGAATAAAAAGAGGGGAAAATTAAGGATTTAAGAAAATAGAAGATAGATCTCGAATGCAAATTTCTATACATATTTATACGATAAACTAGAAAACGAATCAGACCAAGCGTACAATAAGAGTTATTTTAAAGCAATTTTCAGGACTGGAGAAACAACGAGACACCAAGAGTAGTTTTTATTCTGTAACACATTAGGTTAATAAAAACAGGTAAAAACGGATGCAAACATACCTAAACAGGCAAACACGTTATGGTCAAAGCAATCTTAATATATGAATATGTTATAAAGGCAAAGATTCCTATTATTAAAGCTTCGTGTTACGAGCTCGTATTACAGCAGCCCATAAATCACCTAAATTTACTTAATTAGAAAAGAAATTTGTGATATAATATAATTCTAATTCAAGAATAGAGTGTGGAATATTCAAAAATAGATTTTTTTTTTCCTGAAGACATTGGTTTTATTAATAGTAAATTTGGTATTCCTTCCACAAGTCACCATTGATTCCTTTGAGTCGATTTTTTTTAAATATTTTTCTTGAATATTTTCTTATTGCCTCCAGGAAATTTAAACTGGACAGATGTAGGATTAAGAAAGAAATAAACAAGGACATGGTTTACCAACATAGTGGTTAGACTTGCTAATCATGTAATGAGCATTAAAACAATTGGTTGTTTCAGGAGAAGGTTAAATGATTTAATGAATTTGTATGACAGGTGGTAAGGAACGTTAAACTACCTACAATCTTATGTTCTCTTCATGTCTCCTCCTTTCTTATATCCTTATCTTCTATTCAACTTCAGAAAAACGGTTCATAGTTTACAGGGTGACAGACTATCTGGGCATGCATGAAATATCAAACGGTTTAAAATATACATGTATGCACACACACACACACACACACACACACACACACACACACACACACACACACACACACACGCACCCGCACACACACACATACACACACGCACACACAAACACAGATACACACACACACACACACACACACACACACACACACACACACACACACACACACACACACACACACACACACACACACACTAAGGAGGTCCGGGTTCGATCCTCGCCCGGGGCTGAAATAATATCAGTATCGCAGCGCTGAGGGGTGTTACTCCAACTCTCGTGGGCGGGGAGTTGGGGGTGTGTGTGTGTGCAAGGTTATAGCATTACCCATAGATCGGACCTACGAGCTCTGAGCTCTCTTCTAGGAGGGAAATAGCTGTCGATCACGAGTCCAACACGTGATCCAAAGACTAAGTGAATACACACACACACACACACACACACACACATATATATAAATAAAAAATATATATATATTTATATATATAAATATATATGTATATATATATATATGTATAAATATATATATATATTATATTTGGGGCGCAGATACTCACTAATATATATACACATTATATATATATATATATATATATATATATATATATATATATATATACATATATATATATATATATATATATATATATACAGTATATATATATGTATATATACATATGTGTATATATATACATGTATATCTATATATATATATATATACATTAGTATTTTAGTATAAGTATATTTTGGCAATAAACCTTCTTGTAGGCATGTCTTGTTAAAGACCAGTGCTAAGTCGGTTTCAACAATCTTCTTAATTGTTTTCTCCATTTTTCGTACATGTTTCTTATATTCTGGGGGTAGATTAAACACGAGTCTACCGAAATCCATGGTATATTGACACTAATTATATAAATACATTGGCGAGCTTTCGGTTGTTACATACAACAATCTGTCAATTTATTTGCCTGAAGATGGTTGTATGTACCAATCGAAAAATCGCCAATGTATTTTGGGCCCAGAACATAAAACCACTTCGGGAACTGGTGGTGTTTTATGTCTTGGTCCAACTCCCGAGGTGGATTTATGTCCTGGACCTAAACGTGTGTGTGTGTGTGTGTGTGTGTGTGTGTGTGTGTGTGTGTGTGTGTGTGTGTGTGTGTGTGTGTGTGTGTGTGTGTGTGTGTGTGTGTGTGTGCGTGTATGTGTGTGTGTGCATGTGTGTGTGTGCATGTGTGTGTGTGTGTGAGTGTGAGTGTGTGTGTGTGTGTGCGTGTGTGTGTGTGTGTGTGTGTGTGTGTGTGTGTGTGTGTGTGTGTGTGTGTGTGTGTGTGTGTGTGTGTGTGTGTGTGTGTGTGTGTATGTGTGATTGTATGTATACTGGTCAAACGTTTTTAGTGTTTGTTGGATTATCCTGCAGAGTTGCATGGTTTACACAATTGACAATTTATTGGGAACAATCAAAGGCTTATAATATCAACACTCAGACTTCATGTTAAATCTAGGGAAACCCCGAGATATAATCTACTACGGTACAATTTTGTCCAAAGAAGCTCCAGGATAGAGAATTTTCTTGGGAGTATATACCAGAAGCTTTCAGTTAATTTAAACTTCTTGGCCACCTTAAAGATTTTACATATCTGTAGAGCACCTTCTTACATAAAAGTCTGATAGTTGTCGAGTAGTGCACTGGAATGTCAAGGGCGAGGGGGGATGTGGCGTCACGCGAGATATTGAAAAATATAGAAAAATAGCGGAGTACGTTACTTTGACTGATGTGTATGTATGGCCATACGGGTTTTGCTTAATGGTAGTTATACAAACAATACGTAATCTATAACTGTATGTGTTACTTTTTTAAAAGTTAGATAACATACTAGAATTTTTTTGTCGATAGTCTAAACTAATTAGTGGTTTGATCATGACTTATGTTATGTGTCACCCTAACATAGTAGGAAGTGACAGTAAGAGATATTGCTCGATACATTTATTTGATTTTTTATGTCAAAAGTGTAATGGCGATTGTTCAACCGTGTCAATGCTTAATAACCTTGGAGGTATTTAGGGTTTATATGTTGTTATCAATTACCTTTTAATTAGTTACAGCATATACACCCAATCAATTTTCATTGCAGTGAAAAATTATTACTGACATTAATATAATTACTGTTTTCTGATTATATCAAATGTACTAGTTTACTATATTTTTCGTGAAATAATCTAGAATGAACTAATAATGTCATATTTACTTATTTTGAAAGTTCTTCACCAAAATGTACAACTACAAATGAGTGAACATAATACGGTGGACCACAGTGAAGTACTGAGTACTTCTGAGTAAGTTGCCACATACTACTTATTGTATTACTGCAAAGCAAGTGTAGGAAAGCTCCGACTGTCTATCTTCATTTGGGTAAGAATGAGATGCGTACAATTGTGAGGCTGCGTTGAGTTTACATGTACATAGTTGTAATTTTCTCTATAGAAAACTATTATTCAGACTTTAGACCTACCATACAAATGTTTTCTTAAAAAAAAAAAAAAAATCTTGGCTCTCATTGATCTA
>NC_134777.1:13508734-13516234 GCF_046742065.1 Oratosquilla oratoria
AATAAGTGAGATCTGAGCAAGTTACTTCTTTCACGTCTCAAGTCCTACTGTACTGACAAATGAATTTTGGATTCTCCTGGATTTGTATAACAACTACATACATACATGTACCAAGGCTTTTTTCCCCTTACAAGTGAGGTAGCCAAAAAGGGAAAGGCATAAAATCATTTCCACCCATTCCATCCCTGAATACACTCCACACCCCTCCACCCTCCCTCTTATCTGAGCACCTCCTGGATGACGGGTCATCCCTGCACCTTGTCCACTGCCCTGGGTCAGAAGCAGTGTCGCAAGACACAGCACATCCACAGCAAGGCCGCTTCATTAAATCGGCGACCCCCCCTCAAGCGATGCTTGGAGGAAAAAGAGATAAAAAAGAGGAGAAAGAGAGAGAATGAGAGAGAGAGAGAGAGAGAGAGAGAGAGAGAGAGAGAGAGAGAGAGAGAGAGAGAGAGAGAGAGAGAGAGAGAGAGAGAGAGAGAGAGAGAGAGAGAGAGAGAGAGAGAGAGAGAGAGAGAGAGAGAGAATCAGGAAGTTTAGATATAAATAGCTGGAGCCCAATCTCTTCGATCACTTTATTCATTTATTCTATTGTTGAGAATCGACGACACCGAAATATTTCGGATGTACATGTTAATACAAAAGCTTTTATTTCTTTGATACAAGAACACTCTATTCACACGAAAGAAAGTGTATGTATTTGTCTACATATTCTTATACATATATTTTACACATATATCTGTATGCATTTGTATATGTGTGTGTTTGCATGTGTGTGTGTGTATGCGTGTGTGTATGGGTACATGCATATGTTTATGTGCATTTGTGTGTGTGTGTGTGTGTGTGTGTGTGTGTGTGTGTGTGTGTGTGTGTGTGTGTGTGTGTGTGTGTGTGTGTGTGTGTGTGTGTGTGTGTGTGTGCGCGCGTGCGTGTGTACGTTGGTACAGATATTTGTTTACAGCAAGTCAGTTATCTTGCACCATGCTCTCTCCTTTAGCTTTTAGTAAAAAAACAAATTGCGACAGTCAAAAGAATATAATTAAAATTTTACTGCAGGAGATGAAAGAATATCATTTTCTAGTACTTTCTACCTTCATCTCTGCTGCTAATATTCTTTACTCTCTTTCTCTACACTATTCTATTCTCCTTTACTCTCTAATAATATCTACTCTCCACTCTTCTCTTTTTCTTGACATCACTCTTTTTATTTCTTCTCGATAAAATAATTCTACTCTTCTTTTCTACTCTTTCTGTTCATCTTCAATCTTCTTCCTTCTCCCTTGTTTCTCCATAATCCTATAATAATTCCCTGCACTCATAATATGTTGTGTTCTATTTTGTTTTATTCTGATTTATTACGGATTTCCATCTGTTCCGTTTTATTGTGTGTGTTTTGTGCCTTTTACTCATTGTTTTCTTGAGCTGTATGAATTTCAGTTTTGTCAGTGTGACGGAAATGACAAAGTATTGTAATACTTTGTGATTTCCGTCATACTACATACATACACATACATACATACATACATACATACATACATACATACATACATACATACATACATGTATACATACATATTTATATATGAATGTCTGTATGTATGTATGTATGTATGTATGTATGTATCTATGTATGTATGTATGTATGAATGTATGTATGTATGTGTGTGTGTATATACTGTATGTATGTATGTATCAATCTATGTATGTATGTGTGTGTGTATATACTGTATGTATGTATCAATCTATCTATCTATCCTCTTTCTCCTTCCTTTATTAGTTCCACAGCGTTGTACTTTTTGCTCCAATCTCCCGTCATACTCAAGTAAACAAAATGATTACCTGTTTTTGCAATATAAAGGTTAGTTGCCAAATCTGCCAATTTTAGACAAATATGTAACAAAAGTCTTCTGTCTGATCACAGTCCATTTCACCGAACCCACGTGATCTTAACCCTGTGTTCGATTTTTGTATTTATTCTCACTTTTCCAGGATTTAGAAAATCCTTATAGACATCAAAGACGTCATAGATTTCAAAGTATTCATCACACGCAGAAGAACGAAAAAATGTAGAGACTGAACAACTTCACACCAGGCTTAATGACCCCTTTATGGGTCGATAGCCTATTGGGCCTCTCCTGATTCATTATTTGGACTTTATATTCTCGTTTTGTATCTATTTTACCTTCTACCAAACGATTTTCTTCAGATGTGGTAAAAACTTTTTTTAGGCATTAAATACTTGATATATTCGTATCTCATAAAAATTCGGTTCAACTTCACGAACTCCCATATCAGTAGGCGAGAACGGTGCCTCTTATAGAGGACTTTGTGGTGTGGAATTTAATTAACCAAGCCCTTGGTCCAACTCGCCGGCGGCAATGTTCGAACTTCCATCGCCTCGACCTTCGCCGCAAGTAGAGACGCTCTAACAGTCTCGGTCAGCGAGATTCCTGGATCACATGGAAATTAATGATATTTTATGTTATTCTGTTTAGCTACCTTATGTGAGTTCCTACTATGTGGACTGGGAGCTTCTTGGACACAAATATAAAATAAAATCAACACAAAGTCCTGTTTAGGGACTATACTATTCTCTGTGGGAGACTAAGAAAGAATTGGCAGGCATTCTGAACAGTAAAGGTGGATATCCAATATACTATACATTATAAACTCGCCCTTGTTGCAAGAAGCGCGCGATATGATTGACCTACTTTATGCAGTAATGAGTACCCAGCAAATTAAGTAACACAATGTCTGTTGTAACAGAGAAATAAAAAATCACTAAAGTCTGAGTTTTACTAACCGGGTGTTTGTTTGCATGAAAAATGACTCAATAAAACTAGAAAAATATACATATTCATATATTAAACTAAAGGGGCATTTAGACGATCAAACGGTTTGACAAACCCGGTTTGTGAAACAAGTGCTTGAAGTGATGTTTGACCGTGTGAATAGGGTATTTGGTTGTCAAACACGTTCGACAAACGTGTTTGACGACCAAATACCCCATTCACACGGTCAAACATCACTTCAAACACTTGTCTGACAAACCGGGTTTGTCAAACTGTTTGACCGTGTAAATGGCCCTTATGATGTAATTCTTGATAAGATGGAATGCGACCCTAATTGGTTATGTACACGTAAGTTCTTTACACGGATAAGCGTATGTTTATTTCGTAGATATCATGATTATTTATCTAAGAAGATTTTTTCATAATATATTTATGAAATTTAATTTCATAAATGCTACATGCATGCTTACATACGCACATATGTACACACAGACATACATGTATGAATGCCGTCACGCTCCATTTAATGTGAATTAGAGTCTAGGGGAAGTGTGAACCTTACAAAGGGTGTATGGTTTGAAATCATCACAACATAGTTTAACATTAATCATTAAATTCTTACATCTATGAACAAAATCCAATAAGAAGCGAGTAAGTAAAGCAATTATCATTCCTTAATCAATTAACGAGTACAAAATACAAGATATACAGTAACCAAAGCGACAGCGATGACTCAAAATACACAAAACGACAAAAGAGCCGTGTGAGATATTTATATGCTTTAGAAGCCCGGCGGAGGTGGAACAGCTGTAGTTGGCTTCGAGTAGTTATTTAACGTACAGCGAGGTGATTAAGGGGAAACCTAGGGCCGGCTCAGGAGTTCGGTCGTATGAGTGCCTGAAGTAAAGACCTTGAGGAAACGACGATGTGGGTAGGGAAAACTAATCGTTTCTACGAGAATTCGATGGCAGACGGGGTGGGGCGTAGCAATGCATGCATGCATGCATAAATGTTAACATACACACATATGTAACGATTATTTCTTCAACATTCAACTATACTGTCCCCCACCCTCTCCCTCTCTCTCTCTCTCTCTCTCTCTCTCTCTCTCTCTCTCTCTCTCTCTCTCTCTCTCTCTCTCTCTCTCTCTCTCTCTCTCTCTCTCTCTCTCTCTCTCTCTCTCTCTCTCTCTCTCTCTCTCTCTCTCTCTCTTTCTCTCTCTCTCTCCAGAGGCACCAGCTGCCACCCCCGATCCGGATGAAGAGTCACCTGTGTCATCTTACTCAAGTGAGTCGGGAAACGAGTGAAGCAGAGGAACCGCCTGATAAAACGTGACTCCCTCGATGTCTTTTTATTCAATGCAAGGTCCATCAGAAACAAAATGCTAGAATTCAAAGTATTTCTAGCAACAGAAATATCTGACATCGTAGTTTTTTGCAGAATCTTCGATCCACGCGAGTGGGTGCAGCTTTATAGGTTAATTTCAAATTCTAGGCTTTACGCTGTTTCACAAAGATAGGATGAATCCTATCTAGCGTACATTAAACACAGAGAAAGAACTACTTAACATGGACCTTCAGGTAAGAGAAGAATAATACAGATAATTTTAGTATACTGACCACCACATTAGCGTCTCGACAAGAACGAAGAGTTCTATAAAGAAATTACTGTATTTAATAAGCGAGCATGCAGCTGTTATCTTAGGGGATTTCAACTGCCATGTAAACTGGGAGGACAGAAGAGGGGACGATGAAAGTAGGTGGCTTCTTCACTTTGCAGTTGAAGCCTTTCTTAGCTAATGGGTATAGGAGCTTACAAGGGGAGAAGATATACTAGATCTTGCGTTCACCAATGAGGATAATTTAGTGCACAATGTAAATAGGAGGTAAAGGGAACACGGGCTGAAGGAAATACTTTTATTCCTGACTAGTTTCGCCTGAGTGGCTTCTTCAGCGGATTGAAGAAGCCACTCAGGCTAAACTAGTCAGGAATAAAAGTGTTTCCCTCAGCCCGTGTTCCCTTTACCTATTATCCACTTAAATGTAATGACATTGTGATCGCTTTCACCTAAAGCCTCATCCACAGATACATTGTGCAGTAGTGTGAACATTGTGACGAATGTGGATTGGGTAAAGGGAACACAGGCTGAGGGAAATACTTTTATTCCTGACTAGTTTCGCCTGAGTGGCTTCTTCAGAGGAATGAATCCACTCAGGCGAAACTAGTCAGGAATAAAAGTATTTCCCTCAGCCCGTGTTCCCTTTACCTCCTGTCCACATTCGTCACAATGTTCAAACTAGTGCACAATGTATCTGTGGATGAGGCCTTAGGTGGAAATGATCACAATGTCTTTACATTTAAATTACGTTTGCCTGAACTCGAGGGAAAGGGCCACAAATGCGCCATTCTTGATCTGAGAAGAGCTGCTCTTGCTGGACTGAGACCAGGAACTTGTGCATTGGCAATTGATGTAGGTGCCAACGTTCAGGAGTCTTGGGACTCATTCCGTGATCGCTTTATGGCCCAACAGGCACATTTTGTGCCAAATAAAGTAGTCAAAGAAGAACGTCGGCAATCTAAATGGTTCACACGAGAGATAGGAAGAGAGATTAAAGAAAGGAAAGCTCCTTATCGCCGCAATAAAACAGACCGTAGCGGTTTTGCCTATCAGGAATACGTCCGTTTGCCCAGACGTGTTAAAAGAATGATAGAAGCAACAAAACGTGGTGAAGAAGAGGGTGACCGCATCTTGCAAGGCTAATTCCAAGAAGTTGTTGAGCTACGTTAACATCAGAACACCATGTTGAAGAATGAACGACAAAATGAGTGGTTTATCTCACCACCCTACCACTATTTAGAAACAAAACTGGTCCTTTAGTTCGCAAAAGATGGCGTGCATCTTAATCACGGAGGTAAAGTAGTATATGGTGACATGGTATACCAGGTTCTTTACTGTGTCATCCACTCAGGTCCGAGAAGGGCTCCTGCTCTAAGGGAGAAGCCTAATCCTCAGATTTCAAACTCGGTAGAGGGCTCCTCTGGTGAAGCTCCTGATCCCTCGTATAGGGATGAGGTACTTAACCAGAGGCGCAAGCTTCCAACCCCGATTTGGGTGAAGAGTCACCCGTGGCATCTTCCTCAAGTGAGTCAGGAAATGAGTGAAACAGAGGGGGCGCCTAATAAGACGTGACTCCCTCGATGTCTTACTACTTAATGCAAGGTCAATTAAAAAAAATGCTAGAGTTCAAAGCATTTCTAGCAACAGAAATGTTTGACATCGTAGCTATTACACAATCCTGGATCCACGCAGGTAGACGCGAATTTATTCCACAAAGATAGGATAAATCGGGAGGGGGGATGATAAGCGATGTACATCAGAAAAACCTTGTATTCTATCAAAAGTATATTAAACACTGGGATGAATGAATGAATGAATGAATGAATGAATGAATGGATAAATAAATAGATAAATAAATAGATAAATAAATAAATGAACAAATAAAGATAAAAAAAATATTGATATTATTCAACTTAAACTACCCCTCCCTTCAATTTCCCTCTTTAAATCTTTCCTTTACCACGTGTATAACTCGATATTGTCTCCAAAAACAGAAGCGATGGTTTCTGTTGATATAACATTTGATAGTCTCATACTCTCCTTGTCTATTCTCCCTCTCTTTCGCTTAGTCTTCCTCTCTTCCTCCCTCCCTCACCCTTATCCTCATCCTCCTTCTCTCCCTTTCTCCTTAACACTCCTCTCCCGCTCCTCCTCACTCTCCTTCCCTCTCTCCCTTCCTCCCATGGAACGATGCATATGTAAAACAAATATGGTTTCTAAAATTGACAAGACACATAGATTTATAGGTAGGAATTCAAAGGAATATTATGCGTTTTTAAACTATCCTTAAGTCTAGGAGTGGCCCTCAGGCAAATGAAATCTTTTGGCATCAAGTTAGATAAGATATATTATCAGAACAAGATTCAATAGAGGAACCCTTAGACAGAACAAGTATATGAAATTTGTCATGATATCAAAAGGAATGGTTATGTTGATCTGATAAGTGACGTTCCATTGCATATAAAGAGAAAGGAAGAGAATGAGAAAGAATGAGAAAGAGAGAGAGAGAGAGAGAGAGAGAAAGAGAGGGAGAGAGAGAGAGAGAGAGAGAGAGAGAGAGAGAGAGAGAGAGAGAGAGAGAGAGAGAGAGAGAGAGAGAGAGACAGATAGTGAGAGAGATAAATAGATAATTAGGTAGACAGACAGATAGATAGATAGATAGATAGGTAGATAGATAGAGAGACAAAGATAGAAAGGTCACAGCCTAATCATGCGTGTTGATTTGTGTACATTTGTCCATTTGCGTGCAAATTGTCATTACTTTTGACCCGTGTGATGGAAAGCTCCAATTAAACAATGCTACGAATAATAATTCCCGTTCGGCCTCTGTTTGTCCGCCTCTTCGCCTCGATATGTATAGAGTAATTGGCTTTACTCTAGCTTTGCTCTGTGGCAGGGCCGGGGGCCGGGGGCAGGGGGCCGGGGGCCGGGGGCAGGGGGCCGGAGGCCGGAGGCCGGGGGCCGGGAGCCAGAGGCCGGGGGGCCGGGGGCCGGGAGGAGGGGGCCAGGGGTCAGGGGCCAGGGACCGTGGACCGGGGGCCGGGGGCCCGGGGCCGGGAAGAGAGGGCCGGGAAGAGAGGGCCGGGAGGA
>NC_134777.1:13528734-13531234 GCF_046742065.1 Oratosquilla oratoria
GCTATTCACTTCTTGCAACCTCTATCCTTTAAGATTTACTTCCAGTTTGCTGCCATACTCTCCCATTGTACATCTCATCACCTCACTTTCACCCAAATTTACCTTCAACTTTCTCCTATCGCATACCTTTCCAAACACCATCACTAACTCCCTTAATGTCACCTCAGACCCTGCCATAAGCGCAATGTCGTCGTCAAACAACAACTGGCTCACCTCCCTCTTTTCTCAATTTTTTTTAACTATCTCCAGCCTCCTGATCATTATCCTTGTATTTACCTCCTGTAAAACCCCATCCATGTGGACATTGAATAGCCATGGCGACGTGACACACCCCTGACGCAGTCCCACTTTTACCTGAAGCCACTCGCTCTTTCCATTTCCGATCCTAATGTAGGTTCTACAACTATTATAAAAACTCTTGACTGCCCTTAACTGTTTTTCTCCAATCCCATATGCCTGCAGAACCTCCTACAGTGACTTCCTGTCCACCCTGACATAAAGCTTTTCCAAATCCATAACCCCCCCCCCCAAAAAAAAAAAAAAAATCCTTACAGTTTGCTAAAATTTTCTTACATATCTACCTTACCACAGAAATCTGGGCCATGCAACCCCTACCTTTCCTAAACCCACATTGTTCCTCACCAATTACTTCCTCTGTTTCTCCCCTAATCCTCTCAATTAAAACTCTCCCATAAGCCTTCCCAATTACATTCCACAAAATTATTCCTCTGAAACTGCTGCACCCATATTTGTCCCCTTTTCCATTGTAAAGCGGAACTATACAGGCATTCCCCCAGTTCTTCGCACTCTATACTCCTTTAGACGCACATTAAACAACCTAATTAGCCAGTACACTAATACTGTAGTTCCCTTCTTCAAACACTCCGAATGACATCCATTTAACCCAAGTGCCTTACCTGCTTTCATCATTTCAATAACTATTTTCACCTCAACTTTTCTTATTTATCCTCCAGCACTGTCCTTTTTCTAGAGCTTTCCACAGCTACCACCACTGCCTCCTTATCTTCTTCACATGTAGCAGCTTCCTAAAATGCCCATCTTCCCCTTAACGCCGCCTCTTCCGTTGTCATCTCTCCATCTTCATCTTTTACCTCTTCTTCTCTACTTGATTTGCCTCCACTCTATCTCTATTTTTTTTTTCTTTTTTTTTTACTTTCATTTTTCTTTCTATCCAAAATGCCTCCTTTTACTCTACACTTTTCTCACTACCAGGCCCATATGCAAATATAAAGAGCCACATCTTTCTTCCCAGTTTCACCTTCATCCACATTAACCTTGAACAAACCTCCTTCCACGCCACCACACGTTTACCTATCTCTTCACTTACTAGTATAACCACCCCTTCCCTCTCTCATCCTCTCCTCGCTCCCAATACCCTCCCCACAACAATCTTAAATTCAAAATTATACTTCCATTTCAACTTAGTTTTACTGCCAACAAGTTCATCTTCTAACATAAGAACAAAAGAACATAAGAATAAAGGAGACTGCAAAAGACCATAAGGCCTACACTAGGCAGCTCCGTATCTATCACCACCTGTCATCCCCATCCATAAAGTTGTCTAATCGTTTTTTATAAACAACTAATAGTTTCAGCGCTTACTACATGGTTATTAAGTTTATTCCATTCATCGACCACCCTATTAGTAACCCAATTCTTGCCTATTACCTTCTTAAATCTAAATTTGTCCAGTTTATACCCATTACTGCGAGTCCTGCCCTGTTGTTTTATTATGATGACCTTGTTTGCATCACCCTTGTTATAGTCATTGATCCACTTGAACACTTCTATTAGATCACCCCGCACTCTGAGTCTTTCCAGAGATTGTAAGTTTAGGTGCCTAAGCCTCTCTTCGTAAGGCAAATTTCCGAGTCCATGTATCATTTTGGTCATTCTTCTCTGTACTGATTCTAGTGAATTTATGTCCATTTTGTAGGACGGAGACCAAAACTGTACCGCATAGTCAAGGATGGGTCTAACTATCGCTAGATAGATTTTAATAATTACCTCTGCATTTCTATTCGTTACCGTCCTAGCAATGAAGCCTAATGCTTTGTTAGCTTTATTTCTGGCGCTAATGCACTGCCTCCTGGTTTTAAGGTCCGGACTCACCAGAACTCCCAAGTCCCTCTCGCACTCAGATTTGTCTAAAAACGTGTTATCTAAGTTGTATCTATTTTTGGGGTTGTGTAGCCCTACGTTTAACACGCTACACTTAGAGATATTGAAGTTCATTTGCCATTTCACCGACCATGTTAACAATTTATTAAGATCATCCTGCAGAATCTCTGCGTCGTCTCCTAACCTAATTAGGCGTCCTATTTTAGTGTCGTCCGCAAACTTACTAACATCACTATTTATCCCATCGTCTAAGTCGTTTATGTACATAATGAACAATAAGGGAACCAAAACCGAGCCCTGGGGGACCCCGCTAGTAACATTGCCCCACCTAGATTTTATTCCATTTATGGTGACGCGG
>NC_134777.1:13543734-13546234 GCF_046742065.1 Oratosquilla oratoria
TACATACATATATGTATGTGTGTGTGACTGGATGTGACTGCTTAATGGCAGATGTCTTCTTCAGTTCCCATTTCTTTCTCTTTCTTTTTACCAAAGAAGTCCAAGACGAACAAATGTCTTGAGAAGAATTGAAATCTTAATAATTTTTGAGACAATGTCCTTTCATTCACCTTTCTTGCTTTTTTTTTTCATTATTTTCTTTGTTCCTTTCGTGTCTCACTTTTATAACACGACGGTGCCGTGCCATTTTAATTTTCTCACACTGTTAAAAGCAAATGATAAAGATACGCTGTCCTTCCCCAGAAATTAAAAGTTTATATTTTTCTTACTGAATTTATATCAGTGGTTTTAAAGATAAAAGTGATTAAAATGCTTGTGTACTTATCAGGATTTATGTATTTTGAGTAAAAGCAGCAACGACTGCAACAGCACTGTAGGATCCCATACTCTGCGTTTGGCCATTCATGTATTTTGTTTTGTTTAACTTGACATGAATCTAATCAGTCTAGGTTGGATGATAGACCTCTGAAGGCTTCAAGAAGCGATGTTAGATTATCTTCAGGATCCTTTTAAAGAAAATTATTCTAGTTAAAAACTAGACAATCTTATTTAGTTCAGATTAAATTCCTACTTGGTAAGGGATTAAGGAACTGTCTTGGTTAAGATTTGTTTTCAGGGGTTAATTCCTTAAACTTTGTTCTGTCTGCCTTCTCGTGCTTTCATTAATCTAAAAGTATATACAGATTGAGGCTTGAACCTACACGTCTTAAGTAATTCTGTTTGGTGTCTATATTCGATTCTTAATTTTAATCTTGTTTGACGTTGCGCGATTTTATTCACTAAGGACAAAGCCTAATGTACGTCAAGTTTCTTCGGTTCTGTAGGCAACGCTAAACTGACTGAAATTTTCAGGAGATGGATGGAAATAACCCAATGAAAACGGAAACAGAGAGTATGATTTAAGAAGGAAACAGGCAAGAATTGGTTTACTAATAGGGTGGTCAACGAATGGAATAGACTTAGTAACCATGTAGTGAGCGCTGAAACTATCAGTTGTTTTAAGAAATGGTTAGACAACTTTATGGATGGGGATGACAGGTGGTGATGGATATGGAACTGCCTTATGTAGGCCTTATGGTCTATTGCAGTCTCCTTCATTCATATGTTTTTATGTTCTTGTGGATATCCACTAGGTATCCGGTGGTACATAAAGTTATTTTGTAGTTAGAAGAGGGGGGACGTACGTCAGAAGGCGTGTAGCTGCGGCCGAAGCCGTCACCTCTGCCCTATGTGCTTTAAGTACTGTTGGGGTAAGTAACAATCACTGTTAGGAATCGGAGGGGAGTGCGGGACTCGAACCCGCAATAAAGAAGATGTGAGACCCGCACGCTTCCGACTGCGCCACCAATACATCAATTTGTAGAGACCCAGAATAGAATATCGAAATTTTGATTCCTTAACAAAAGATAATTTCATTCATAAAAAAAAGGTCATAAAAACTATACTGTATCGAAATGTTGATTCCTTAACAAAAGAAACTTTCATTCTTTAATAATAATAAAAAAATCTTCTTTGGTCATAAAAACTATACTTTTTTTTTTTTTTTTTTTTTTTACTTGACATCATATTGAATTAACACAATCACATATGAAGTGAACGCATAGATACTTTTACCTAGCATTCTGACATCAAAGTATATACAAAGGAATACACATGTTTTTAGAATAATAATTCTAATGAAGACGAAAAGATTACATTTCTAAGAAGCGAAGGGTCATTTTCTAACCAATTACAGCAACCATTCACTTTTACTGTATTTACAGTGGAAGGACCAAGTCCAGCGCTTCTATTAATTTTGTCTTTAAAGGGATTTCTTTCTTTCATGTTGTTCATGGTTTTTGGAGGTAATTTGTTTCATTTATTTCTTAATACCTAGAAAAGATGTCAAAATAGGTTTCTGGAGGTTTCACTGTATTTCTAATATAAATTAATGAATAGATAAATGAATACATAAATAAATAGATAAGTGAAAAGATGAATAAACGTATAAGTAAATGAATAAAGACATATATAGTATTACTAAGAAACGGAAAAAAGAAAAATCTCCTCTGTTGTCCTTACTTTGAGGAAGGTTCACCAGCTATTTGTATGTGTGTGTATATATACGTATATACTGTATGTGTATGTACATATACATGTATATACATATATACATACATACATACACATATACATATATATGCATATATATATATATATATATATATATATATATATATATATATATATATATCAACTATAATAAAGTAGTAGCCTCTGTGTGTTTGTTTGTTTGTTTGTTTGATCACGAACTCCTATTCTGATACCCTATCCCTCCAGGTACTTGGATAACTATGTTTCATTTAAAAAAAAATATTTTGGTTGGGGTAAAGGGTTAAAGTTAGGTGGGTTATGGTTAAATGAGGGATTAATCACGAACTACTCCTAAGTTTTTGCAGAT
>NC_134777.1:13556234-13563734 GCF_046742065.1 Oratosquilla oratoria
TAATGACAATATTGATGATGATGATGATGATGATGATGATGATGATGATGATGATGATGATGATGATTATGATGATGATGTTGTTGTTGTTGCTGATGATGATAGTGATAATTGTGATGATGATGATGTATATTTTACGTCCTTTGGTCATTTTCTGTATTCTTTGTACCCTGATGATGTCTTGAATAGACGAAAACGATCGTTATTTAATTATTTTATTTTCAAGTGGTTTCTGCATATATATATATATATATATATATATATATATATATATATATATATAATCATATGCTAATAAGAACACGGGTACGTTTGTTCACTTATGCAAAGTAGACCACTTGGAAAAAGAAACTAACGAAGCAGAGTGCTTTCGTATATTACATCTCCAGTGTTTTGAAGATGTAAGAAACGAAAGCGCTCTGCTTCGTTAATTTCTTTTTCCAAGCGGTCTACTTTGCATATATATATATATATATATATATATATATATATATATATATATATATATATATATATGACGTAAGCGGAATAGGAAACACAGGAGTCTTAGTCTTGAGTTTATTCCTGACTAGTTTCGCAGGTATGCTTTTTCAAAGGAATAGGTTTACAAACGGGCTGTGGGCATTATATACATGGGGTGGTCCTCACCACCTCCCCGAGTTACCATAGTTGGTGACGAGTGTGAACATTACATTGTGGCTAACGTAACAATGATGAAATTTACAATTAAATATGATAACACTAATAACAAAGAAATTAATAATAGTAAATGTAACAATAGTAATGATAACAATGATGATAAATTTTTTAGATAATAATAACAATAATAATAACAAAAATGATAATAACAATAAAATAGAAGTAATAATAATAATAATGATAATAATAACAATAAAATAAAAGTAATAATAATAATAATGATAATAATAATAAAAATTTAAAAATCTGATAATACTAATAACAAAAAAATTAAAATAAGATAAAAAAGAAATTATTAATAGTAATTATAACTTACCTAACTGGGAGGGTTCCACCATTCTAGCTAAAGGACTACACAAGAAAAAACGGAAAATAATTGAATCACTTTACATTGCCAACCACAAAAACACAAACAAGAGAACTGGTGACTTGAAATGGACAAAATCTACCGCGACACTTGCCCTCCAAGAATGGCTTCCCAGACCCTAAGTAGATACCTTTTTCCCACTTCGGCCTACCCTCTCCAGCTTTCTTCCTTTTACTCTGACGTTCCTCCATGCTACCAACCCTTTTTTTATCATGATTTATTCTTTTAATACTATTCGTTACTATTTATTTTCAACACTATTATTTTCATCATTGTAATTATTATTATTATGATTATTATTATTATTATTTTTATATTTTTATTATTTTTATTATTATCACCATCATTATTATTATTACTTTCATTATCTTTGTAATTATTATTGTTACTATTATTATTCAAATATTTAATTTTTCGGTTTTTTATTATCATTGTTATCACTATTATTGTTATAATTACTATTAATAGAATTTTTTTTTTCTTTGGTATTAGTATTATCAGATTTTTTATTTTTTTTATTATTATCATTATTATTATTATTACTTTTATTTTATTGTTATTATTATCATTATTATTATTATTACTTCTATTTTATTGTTATTATCATTTTTGTTATTATTATTGTTATTATTATCTAAAAAATTTATCACCATTGTTATCATTACTATTGTTACATATACTATTATTAATTTCTTTTTATTAGTGTTATCATATTTAATTGTAAATTTCATCATTGTTACGTTAGCCACAATGTAATGCTCACACTCGTCACCAACTATGGTAACTCGGGGAGGTGGTGAGGTCCACCCCATGTATATAATGCCCACAGCCCGTTTGTAAACCTATTCCTTTGAAAAAGCATACCTGCGAAACTAGTCAGGAATAAACTCAAGACTAAGACTCCTGTGTTTCCTTATCCGCTTACGTCAACCTGTCAGAATGTCTCAATATATATATATATATATATATATATATATATATACATACATACATATATACATATATATATATATATATATACACATACATATATACATATATATATATATATATACATGCATACATATACATATATGCATATACACATGTATATATATATATATGTATATATATACATATGTATATACATATATAAATACATACAGTATATACCTTGCCATATCCTCTACGTAACTTACTTTGAGATTTGACCTATGGTGTTCATTTATCTTACCAACGAATTAACAGTAATCGTTAACAAATGTGTTGTTATGATGATGCATTGAACATACTGAACATAAGGTATACTTTCTTTTCTGGTGAACACCGTGCAATTCTATTTATTTGAGAAGCAACTCAGAAAGAAAAATGGACATAATTTTTGAACGCGTATCTGAGAAAAAGTTAGACTCGCTTTATAGCAATAACTCGGGCTGAGTGGGCGACGTTGTTTCCATAAGGCGTGTCTAACTTTTCTTAGACACAGTGGAACAGTGAGATGAACAAAGAGTTAGTAAAGTAAGTAAACTACGTTAGAAAAAATGAGTGAATGAATGAATGAATGAATGAATGAATGAATGAATGAACGAATGAATGTATTGAATGAATGAATGAATGAATGAATGGATTAATGAATAAATGTATTGAATGAATAAATGAATAAATGAATGAATAAGTGGATGAGTGGGAAAGTGAATGTATAAATGAATGAATTAATGAATGAAAGAGAATGAACTAACAAATAGATAATTATAAACAAAATTGAATGTATAGATAAACATATATAGATACATAAATAAATGTATAAACATATAAACAAGCATATATATAAGTAAACAATAAATGAATAAATAGATAGATTAATAGATAAACAAATAAACATATAAATAAATAAACAGATGTTTAAATATACAAACAAGTAAGTCAATGATTAAACAGGTGTAGTTATGTTATCGTTCCCGATAATGTTCTTATCATCAATGTATTTAAAACAATAATTAAAACGATGATGGCGACAATTATGAACACGGTGATGACGATAACGATATAGACAATTATATGATGATTGTGGTGATAATCAATTATACACATACATATATATATATATATATATATATATATATATATATATATATATATATATATATAGATATATATATATATATATGCACATAGGTAAAAATAACAGTAAGTACGATTACAAGTTATTTGGAAATTCGTTAACAAAAGTGAATAGTGAAAAAGATCTCGGCGTAATTATCAGTAACGATCTCAAATCATCCAAGCAGTGTATTTCAGCCTCTGAGAAAGCAAATAAGTTTCTAGAACTGATTGCGCGATCTTTTGACTTCAAAAGTCTATCACTCATTAACAAGCTATATAAATCGTTAGTTCGTCCACATTTGGAATATGCTGTTTCCGCATGGTCACCGAATCTCATAAGACATTGACAGACTAGAAAAAGTACAAAGGCGAGCCACAAAACTGATTTCAAATATCAAAAATAAATCATACGCAAATCGACTAAAACATATAAATCTGTTTTCCCTAAAAAAGCGTAGACTCAGAGGTGACTTGATACAGGTCTTTAATATTCTAAAGGGAATTGACAACATCAAAAGTGACAAAATTTTTACACTGAATGAGAATCCGATAAGAAACAATGGTCTCAAACTGTCCGGAAATAGATTCAATTTTGAAGTGGGTAGAAACAACTTCGCTAACCGTGTAGTTAATGAATGGAATAAACTTCCTGCAGAGGCAGTGCAATGTAGTTCAGTTCGAAGCTTTAAGAATCATTTAGATAAACACCAAAGCAAGATGTTATAATGATTATCATTTATTCTATATTATTTGCTTTTGTTTTGTTATCATTTGCCTGTTTGATTCTCATTAATTATTAGTTATATGTCAATTTATTATTATTTTACTATTTATCTGTTTGTTTATTATTTACCTATACCTATGCATTTATGTATTTTGTTTGTTATCTACATTATTATAGGCTTTATTTATTCATTTATTATTATTTTGATTTTTTTCGCATCTGACCTAGATATGGATTAAAAGGTCTCCTGTCGGTATGCTCCGCCTTTGTAATCCTTTGCCTTTGTAATATATATATATATATATATATATATATATATATATTCAACCAAAATTCACTTTTAACTCCATGAAATCGCAGCAATGGGTTTAGTTACTGACGCTTTGTCATGTCCTAGCTGAATTCGAGTCCTCGGCTCGACGACGTTTCAATTTCCAATATATGCCTCCTTCGAGCTTCTCAGCCTCAACTGCGATGGCACGGAGTTAAAAGTGAATTCTGGTTGAATAGATATTAATCTGCTCACTGGAAACCATTTAGTGTATACATACATACGCACACACACACACACACACACACACACACACACACACACACACACACACACACACACACACACACACACACACACACACACACACACACACACACACACATATATATAAATGTATATATATATATATATATATATATATATATATATATATATATCTGTATATATATATATATATATATATATATATATATATATTTGTAAAAGAGGGGAGCAGGTTCTCAGTAATACACGTGGAGCTAGATACGACAGCATTGTTGTAGTTATTCAGTTTTTTCCTCGTATGCTCGATTTTCCTGATTAGAGATTTGCCATTAACCGGGTGAATTGAAGCTAAATCACTGTATTCTTCCATTTTTTCATTATTTGAGTTCAACGTTTCGTCTTAATGAAGACACTTTCAAGAGTAAACTGAAATAACAAAAATTACATAATTACAGTAATGGTGACAAAATTACAAAAGTTACATAAATACGATAAAGTTGACAATTGTGTGCAAGAACAATGCAAGTAAAATATGAGGGGTACAATATAAATGCAAATAAATACGATGACAAAGGTACAAGAAGACTTACATTTAAAGACGGGAGAATAAAAGTGACAAATCGGGGATGACAGATATATATAGGCCTAGGTCAGGGGTCAGACAATGGGATCTCAGAGGTCACGGGGTAAGGGGGGTTGGGGGTGGGGGGTTAAGCGGGTGTGGTCACTGGGGGGGGGGAAGAAGGGGTGGAGGTGGAAAGGGAGGAGGGGGAGACGAGGAATGGAGGGGAGTGGAGGGAGGGAGGAGTGGGGGATTTTTGTTTCTATACAATGGGATAGAGGAGATCAAATTACTCTGGATGTTAATGCCTGGAGCTTTATCTATAATATGAAAGGCTTCGAGTAATTGTAGCCTCTTAGGGTCATCACACGTTCCAATGATTTTGGTGGAATTAATCAACTCATTCCTTCTGAGTACAGTGCTGTGGAAATTCTTATGATGTTCTTTGATTGCTCCCTCTTGTAGATGTAATGATAGGCGATGGCTGACTTTGCATCTAGTAAAACCGATGTAGGTATGGTTAAAAGGCTTACAATCCTTTGCAGACAACTATATTGGTATACCACATTGGTTCTAGATGTCAAGTCTGATCGCCTAGAAGAGTTGTTCGTCATGATCAGAGAGGAAGTTCTAGGATTTTTGTAGTAAATGAGAACTCTGATTTTGTTGTTCTCGCTTGTAGGGAGGCAATTCCTATGGATGATATCTTTAATGACTTTTTTTATCTTCTTTGTAATTATTAGTAAAGGTGTTTCTGCAATACATGTTGGCGTAGTTATGATTTTGTGGTGTTTTTATTGTGAGATATGATTCTAGCATCTTGTTGGTAATAGAATCAAAGTCGGAGTTGGAGTACCCATTGTTTGTGAGCATTTGTCTAAGTTGTTGAAGCTCACTGTGTAATGCTTGCCACGAGGAACACACCGATATAGTTTTTTTTACACAGGCCCTTATGACATCTTTTTTGTAGTTATCAGTGTACTCGCTCTTGCCATTCATGCATTTATCTATGTTGGTGGGTTTTCGATATACGCTAGTAATAAAGTTGTCGGATATAGAATCGACCAGCACATCCAGGAATGGGAGTAGACCGTTATTATTCATTTCAGTGGTAAAAGTTAGGCCTGAAATTTCCTGAAGGCGGCACCGTATATTCTCTAACAAAACAGCAGAAGGGGTGCTGACAAAGATGTCATCTACGTATCTACAGTAGATAGATGGTTTTAACTCTCCGTCCTGGAAGACTGATCTTTCTACAGCAGACATGAAGGCCGATATATATCTGTCATCCCCGACTTGTCACTTTTTTTTCTCCCATCCCTTTAAATGTAAGTCTTCTTGTACCTTTGTCATCATATTTATTTGCATTTATATTGTATCATATTTTACTTGTATTGTTCTTGCACACATTTGTCAACTTTATTGTATTTATGTAACTCTTGATGGCACAATGGTTAGAGTCATTGTTCAATTGGTACGTCGGAGCTGAGTTCGAGTCCTTGGCTTCACTATGTATCAGTTTCCACATATGTCTCCGTCGAGTGCATTGTCAGTCTCGATCGTGATGACATGGAATTAAAGTGAAAAGTTAATGTGGTTAATATATATATATATATATATATATATATATATATATATATATATATATATATATATATATATATATATACATATATATGCGTGTGTGTGTGTGTGTGTGTGTGTGTGTGTGTGTGTGTGTGTGTGTGTGTGTGTGTGTGTGTGTGTGTGTGTGTGTGTGTGTGTAAGTGTGTGTATGTGTGTTTGTTTGTGTGTGTGTGTGTGTGTGTGTGTGTGTGTGTGTGTGTGTGTGTGTGTGTGTGTGTGTGTGTGTGTGTGTGTGTGTGTGTGTGTGTGTGTGTGTGATTAAAATGCTGAGCAAGGCCGCCCGCTGACCATCTAGAAATCATAAACAGTTTACAATTCAAATGGAAATTGACTGTGAATATTAGAAGAAAAAGAAGGCCAATAATCATGTGGTGGAACGCAACTGAAGACAAGAAATGAAGAGAAGAGAGGAGCTGATGCCAAGATTCGCGTAGTTGTGCCCGAAGTAGTCACTTTTGCGTTTTAGAACTACTGGCCAGGTAACTAACAATCACTGCTGGAAATCGGAGAGAAACGCGGGACTCGAACCCACGAATAGGAAGATACGTGAGCCAGACACTGCCAATCGTAAAAAAAAAAAAAAAAAAAAAAAAAAATGAAATCAGGTCGTACATACCAGAAGTCTGAAGCTTTGCGGAAGTCCTCCGTCATCTCCTGGGTGACAGCTCACCTTGAGGGAGCTCAGAGTGACGTCGTAGACTCGGCAGTTGTGGGGAGGTTCGGGTCGTCCTGACAAAGAACGAATAAAAAAAGTTATTAATCAGAATTTTGAAAAGAAGTTAAGAAAATTTAAATGAATGTCGATGCTTCAACACGCCGTTGCCCTCTGCCGAAAAAACAACAACAGAAAAAGCGTTTGATCATATATATATATATATATGTTTTAAGTTAACTAAGATGAT
>NC_134777.1:13568734-13571234 GCF_046742065.1 Oratosquilla oratoria
TAATATATATATATATATATATATATATATATATATATATATATACATATACATACATATATGTATACATATATATATATATACATACATACATATATATATATATATATATATATACATATATATACATATATATATATATATATATATTTACATATATATACATATATATATATATATATATACATATATATATATATAATGATACATTCATTTCCACAGAATACAAACATACATAATGTATGTTTGTATTCTGTGGAAATGGTCGCTAAGGGGATGCTAAAGAATATTTCAACACAGAAAAGTCTGCTTCACTATAGACTATCTCCTGCAGCAGATCCTACCTCTCTACATCCTTTCTTTGTTCCTCTCAGTCTCTCTTCTCTCTCTCTCTCTCTCTCTCTCTCTCTCTCTCTCTCTCTCTCTCTCTCTCTCTCTCTCTCTTTAATTTTCTCTCCTTATTTTTGTTACGAATCAAAGGATGTGTCTGTCAATGTCCCTACCTCACTTAAAAAATGAAAAATGAATAATTAAGTAAATAAATCAGTAAATGGTAAATAAATAGATTAATGAATATATCAAATAGAATAGATTAAGATGAAATAAAACAAAATTAAATAAAGCAGAACAAAAAATGAATAAATAGAAATTAAAAGAATGTGAAAATCACTCAGGAGTACGAAGACTGAAAGAAGAGATTTCCACTAAGAGAGACTTCCTCAGAAAGGAAGAGGAAGAGGAAGAGGAAGAGGAAGAGGAGGAAGGGGAAGAGGAGGAGGAAGGGGAAGAGGAAGAGGAGGAAGGGGAAGAGGAGGAGGAAGGGGAAGAGGAGGAAGAAGAAGAGGAGGAGGAGGAAGAGGAAGAGGGATACGTTAGGAAGGAGAAAGGTAAAAAAAATACAAAAATAGAGATAACATAAAATACGGAAGTAGAGATAATAGAAAATAAATTGAAAACCAGATGAAAAGAAACAAATGGAACTCTTATTTTTTTTAAACATTTCTTTATTCCTCACATTTGAGACGTTTAAAGATGTGATTTTTTTTTCGAGAAGAAAAACCGAAATCTAAAAAATTCCTTGATGAAGGCGAGATATCCAAGGAAAAGAAATGATGCTAAAACAAACTATTTTTCTCTAAAATAGATAATAATTATAATGATAATAATAATGATAATAATAATAACAATAATAATAATGATAATAATGATAATAATAACAGTAGCAAATAATAATAATGATAATAACAAAGAAAATATAGACATATAAATAAATAGATAAGATATACAAAATCAAATAAACAAAGAAAAAATCGAAGTGCTCCAATATCTTATCTCATGCTTGAGAGAATTTTTTTTTTTTGAGAAAGCTGAGAAATTAAGCGTTTACTTGAAAGACACAACAACACAGGGCTCTCTAATTGAAAGAGAGAGAGAGAGAGAGAAAGATAGAGAGAGAGAGAAAGAGATAGATAGATAGATAGAGAGAGAGAGAGAGAGAGAGAGAGAGAGAGATAGAGAGAGAGATAGAGAGAGAGAGAGAGAGAGAGAGAGAGAGAGAGAGAGAGAGAGAGAGAGAGAGAGAGAGAGAGAGAGAGAGAGAGAGAGAGAGAGAGAGAGAGAGAGAGAGAGAGAGAATAAAAAATGACATAAAAAAGAAGAGACAGACGCCATTGCGTACAAGAACTCACACTTCACTCCATCTACTGTCACAAAATTTTTTTTTAAACTGAGTTGCACAGTAAATAGATACGAGGCAAAACGACTGCACGTACATATATGAGAACAAAATATATGTAAAAAGAAAAGACAAAAGACGGACTTACAGAACTAATGATTTCCTTTCCATCATGACAGAAGCTGAATACGATGAATAGTACAAAGACAACAAAGATAAGAAAATAATGAAAATGTTTTCTAAACCAGAAGGAAGATGACAACATTGATAAAAGATAACTTCAAGACATAAGAAAAGGAAGAAACAAGAAAACGAGAAAAAAGAAGGATAAAAAGACGAACAGGAAGACAAGGAGAAATATGAATGTGAAGAATGATAGGGAGAGGGAGAGAAGAGGGAGAGGGAGAGGAAGAAGGAGAGAGAGGGAGAGGGAAAGGAAGAGGAAGAGGAAGAGGGAAAGAAGGAGGGAGAGGGAAAGGAAAAGGAAGAGGAAGAGGGAAAGAAGGAGGGAGAGGGAAAGGAAGAGGAAGAGGAAGAGGAAGTGAGAGAGAGAGAGAGAGAGAGAGAGAGAGAGAGAGAGAGAGAGAGAGAGAGAGAGAGAGAGAGAGAGAGAGAGAGAGAGAGAGAGAGAGAGAGAGAGAGAGAAAGAGAGGGAGAGAGAAAGAGAAAAAGAGGGGAGAAAGAGAAAAAAGAGGGAGGGAGAGGAAGAGAGATGGAGAGAGAGAGAGAGAGAGGAAGAGGCAGAGTGAGAGGGAGAGGAAGAGGCAGAAGGAGAGGGAGAGGGAGAGGGAGAAGGAGAGGGAGAGGAAGAGGGAGGGGAGAGGG
>NC_134777.1:13576234-13578734 GCF_046742065.1 Oratosquilla oratoria
TAATAATAATAATAATAATAATAATAATAATAATAATAATAAAATGATAATAATAATAATGACGCTAGTAATAGTAATGATGATGAAATCAATAACAATAGTAACAACAACAATAATAATAGTAGTAATAATGATAATAATATAATAATAACAACAGATGATAATATTAATAATAACTCAATTAAATTAATAGTAACAATATAATAATGATAACAATATTGATAACAAAATACGAACAACAATATAATAATGTTAACAGATATCAATAATAATAATAATAACAATAATACCTACAACAACACTAACAACAACAATAACAACAGAATAGAAAATAAGCAAAGAAAAGTAAAAAATTAAGAATGTTGAAAATATTTGGTCACAGGTCTCTAAAGGATTTCATTCTTCAGCAAGTGAAGAATACAATTTTAATTTATAATTTTGATTTATAATTTTGATTTATAATTTTGATTCAAAGAGAATTTGTTTCCAAGTCAGAGAATAAAGAAAAGGAGGAAAACACAAAACTCAATTTTGCATTTACGAAATATGTATATACAACATAATACATCATTCTTTCTAATAATGATGTGGGTCGATTTTTTTTATAAATGAAAATTGTGTATTGATTTATTATAACATTTAATGTATTTAGAGTTGAGTCGGCTTAATCCGGTATATTGAATCTAATCGTAAAAGTCTTGATAAATTAACCACAGAAATGTCTTTATATTTATAAACATTTGATATATAATACATAATATTTCTTTTAAGAGAACTATTTGTTTTTATAAAAGAAAAAATTAACTGTAATCTTGGGTCCTATTTGTCACAAACTCTTTCATGTCCAGTGACACTATTTTCATCCTGGCTGCTTCCTGGCTATTTGATTCATTTTTGTAATATCCTTGCGTAGCTACGAGGATTATAGCCTCTCTCGATTTTAATCAATTTTTTAATATCAGATAAAAGCAAGGGGACTTCAAATAATGTTCGCAAAGCAAAAGACGTTATGAAATATAATGCAATATTCTTAGCAACAAATATTTCATGAATTCTTACACACACATACATGCAAATGTGTGTATATATATATATATATATATATATATATATATATATAAACAAACATATATAATATATATATATGTATATATATATACATGTTATATATATATATATATATATATATATATATATAGATATATATATATCACAGCATATTATGTTGGACTACTATTTAGTTGGAAACATAGAGTTGTTCTAAATGACAAAACTTCTTGATAGAGAAATGCTGCGAGTGGAGTTCCTTAGGGTTCCGTTCTTGGGCCACTTCTATTGATAGTATATATTAAAGATATAGACCATGGACTGAAATCTATTGTCTCTAAATTTGCTGATGATACAAAACTGTGCAGATTGGCAAATCATCATTTAAACCAATTAGATATTCAAGAAGAGTTGTTCTAAATGACAAAACTTCTAGATAGAGAAATGCTGCGAGTGGAGTTCCTCAGGGTTCCGTTCTTGGGCCACTTCTATTGATAGTATATATTAAAGATATAGACCATGGACTGAAATCTATTGTCTCTAAGTTTGCTGATGATACAAAACTGTGCAGATTGACAAATCATCATTTAAACCAATTAGATATTCAAGAAGAGTTGTTCTAAATGACAAAACTTCTTGATAGAGAAATGCTGCGAGTGGAGTTCCTCAGGGTTCCGTTCTTGGGCCACTTCTATTGATAGTATATATTAAAGATATAGACCATGGACTGAAATCTATTGTCTCTAAATTTGCTGATGATACAAAACTGTGCAGATTGGCATATCTTCATTTTAAACCAATTAGATATTCAAGATATATATATATATATATATATATATATATATATATATATATATATATATATATATATATATCACAGCATATTATATTGGACTACTATTTGGTTGAAAACATAGAGTTGTTCTAAATGACAAAACTTCTTGATAGAGAAATGCTGCGAGTGGAGTTCCTCAGGGTTCCGTTCTTGGGCCACTTCTATTGATAGTATATATTAAAGATATAGACCACGGACTGAAATCTATTGTTTCTAAATTTGCTGATGGTACAGAACTGTGCAGATTGGCAAATTATCATTTAAACCAATTAGATATTCAAGAAGATTTAGAAAAACTACTGCAATGGTCTGAGAAAAAGGCTAATGAAATTTAAGACAAGTAACTGAAATTTTATGGACATAGGTAAAAATAACAGTAAGTACGATTACAAGTTATTTGAAAATTCGTTACCAAAAGTGAATAGTGAAAAGGATCTCGGCGTAATTATCAGTAACGATCCCAAATCATTTAAGCAGTGTATTTCAGCCTCTGAGAAAGCAAATAAGATTCTGAAACTGATTGCGTAATGTTTTGACTTCAAAAGCCCATCTGTCATTAACTATATATATATACATATATATAGATTGCTGTTTCTTGCAATTCATTATTCGTTCATA
>NC_134777.1:13588734-13596234 GCF_046742065.1 Oratosquilla oratoria
CCTTCCTTCCTCAACAGACATTCCCCTCTTCCCCAAAGCCCCCTTCACCCCATCCATCCACCTCATCCTAGGACGTCCCCTCATGTTCACTCCCTCCACATCTGCCTTCCATACCTCTTTTACTAGTCTTTCTTCACTCATTCTTTCCATGTGTCCAAACCATCCTAATATTCTTTCATCAACCCTATCTCCCAAATCCTTTTTCACCCCTGTTCTCCTCCTCACCTCCTCATTTCTCACTCTATCCAGCCTAGTAACCCCCACCATACTTCTCAGACACCTCATCTCAAACACATTCAAACTCCTTCTCTCTTCTTCCCTTATGTTCCACGTTTCTGCCCCATACAGTGCTGTTGGCACAATCACTCCTTCATACAGTCTCCTCTTCGCATCCATTCCCAAATGTCTATTCCTCATTACACTCTTTAAACCATCAAGGCATTTACTCGCTTCTCTCAATCTACATTCTACCTCCACCTTCACTCCACCTTTTCCTGCTACACTTGCACCCAAGTATCTAAAACTATCCACTTCCTCCAGTCGCTCTCCCTTAATGTTCACTTCCAGTCTACTGCCACTTTCACCCCTTGTACATCTCATCACCTTACTTTTACCCACATTTATCTTTAGCTTTCTTCTATCACATACTCTCCCAAACTCTGCCACCAGCTTCCTCAATCCCTCCTCTGACCCTGCCACAAGCGCAGTGTCGTCCGCAAACAACAGCTGGCTCACCTCCCACTTTTCTCCATTTTCTTTAACCATCTCCAATCCCTGACTCACTACCCTAGCATTCACCTCTCGCACCACCCCATCCATGTATAAGTTGAACAGCCAGGGCGACATAACGCATCCTTGACGAAGTCCCACCTTTACTTCAAACCACTCACTCTCTCCATTTCTAATCCTAACACATGCTCTACTACTCTCATAAAAACTCTTGGCAGCTCCCAAAAGCTTTCCTCCTATCCCATAAATCTGCATAACCTCCCACAGTGCCTTTCTGTCTACCCTATCATAAGCCTTTTCCAGATCCATAAAAGCCCAAAAAACATCCTTCCCCTTTCCTATAGCTTTCTCACATATCTGTCTTACCACAAAGATCTGATCTACACAACCTCTACCCGTCCTAAATCCACACTGTTCCTCACCAATTACTCCTTCTGTTCCTCTCCTAATCCTCTCAATTAAGATCCTCCCATAAGCCTTCCCTACTACACTCAACAGGCTAATCCCTCTGAAATTACTACATTCACACTTGTCCCCTTTTCCCTTGTAAAGAGGAACTATACAGGCACTTCTACAGTCCTCCGGTACTCTACCCTCTCTCCAGCAAACATTAAATAACCTCACCAACCAGTCCACCATCACTGAACCTCCCTTTTTCAGACATTCTGCATGGCATCCATCCAGACCAGGTGCCTTACCTGCTTTCATCATCTTAACCATCTTAACCTTCACCTCATCCTTCCTTATTTCTCCGCCATTCTCCTCACTCATCACTCACATTTTCTTCGCATTTCCCACTGCAGCTATCTTTCCCTCCCTATCCTCCTTCACATTCAGCAACTCCCTAAAATATTCTGCCCATCTTCCCCTCACTGCCATCTCTTCCATTATCATCTCTCCATCTGTACCTTTTACCTTTTCTTCCCTACTTGATTCGCCTCCTCTTCCTCTCTTAATTTCTTTCCAAAACATCTTTTTATTACTTTCAAAATTTTCTGTCATACTCCTACCCAATTTCACATCTGCTCTCCTCTTTGCCTCCTTTACCTTTTGCTTTACTTCTCTTTTCTTTTCTTTGTACGTCTCATATGACTCCCCTGTCCTCTTTTGTAACCAATCTGTGAATGCTCGCTTCTTCTCTTCTACAACCTTCTTTGTTTCCTCATCCCACCATTCACTACCCTTTCTTCTATTTCCCCCTGTCCTTCTTGTTCCACACACCATCCTTGCACACTTTAAGACTCCCTCCTTGAACCATCCCCATTCCTCCTCCACACCCATCTCTGCTCTATCCTTTACTCCCTCCCATTCCTCCTTCAGCTTCTTTTCGTACTCCTTCTCCTTTTCCTTTTCATTCAAGGAGTTCACTCTAAGAACCTCCCTACCTTTTGTCCCTTTCCTCCTTCTCCATCTATCCTCCACTCTCAGCTTACCTTCCACCAAAAAATGATCTGATATTCCCCCACCCTCTCCCCTTAGCACATGTACATCCTTAACTCTTCCTATCATAATCCTATTTACCACTACATAATCCATTAGCGCTCTATCTACCACCCTTCCCTCCACCACCCTCTCCCATGTGTACTTATGCTTGACTTTCTTCCGAAACACTGTATTTGCTATCATCAACTCTCTTTCTAGACACATTTCCACCATCAACTCTCCACTACGATTCTTTCCTGGAACTCCACACTTCCCAACCACTCCATCGATTGGACCATTTCCCACCCTAGCATTAAGGTCTCCCAGTACTATTACATTGACATTTCTTCCTAAACCCTCTATGCACTCATTTAAATCTATCCATGCTCTTCTCACTGCCAGGCCCATATGCACTTACAAAGACCCACATCTCCTTTCCCAGTTTCACCTTCATCCACATTATCCTTGAGGAAACCTCCTTCCACTCCACTATCTGTTTACCTATCTCCTCACTTACTAGAATAGCCACCCCTTCCCTCCCTCGCCCTCTCTTCACTCCTGATAACCTCCCACTTACACTCCCAAACTTACACTCACCCTTCTCTTTCAACTTAGTTTCACTCAAAGCCAACACATCCATCTTTCTTCTCACAAACATACTACCTATCTCTTCTCTTTTACTCTCATCTGTACCACATCCACGCACATTAAAAGACCCAAACCTTAGGGTGCTGGCCCGAGGCCCTCCAGCACCCCTTATGCCTTTCCTTTTCTTTTTAGGAATCTGCCCCTTGGGGCTACAGGGAGAAGGATGCCTAGTCCCTCTCCCCGTCCCTTTTTTCTCGCCTCTTACGATCCAAGTGGGAAACTTGGTGGCAGTATTCTTTTCCCCCACCACAGGGAATTCCCCCATCACAGAAAGAGAATACTCAGAGAAATGGTACAGGACAGCAACAATGGGTTGGGGGACAGCATAACGGAGGGACAGTCGTAGTATAAAAGTGTCATCATTTCTCTATGAACAGAATTTCTTCTATCATAGACAAAATGATGTGTGTCTCTGGTCCGTAGGGGCGCCCCATATAGACCCTAAAGTATCGACTGCATGCTACTTTGCCACAATAACAAGCAGCCAATACTCCAAGTAAGAGTGATTAAAATCTGTATTCAACCACCAATACACCTTTTACCTTTCAGGCATTTTAGTTTAGTTAATTTAGTTTAGTTTAGTTCACTTTGGGTTAGCTTGGTTGATTTATTTTAGTTATTTTAGTTTAGTTTAATTATTTTATTTTATTTTTAGTTTGGTTTAGCTAGCTTAGTATTATTTAGTTTAGTTTACTTTTAATTAATCTAGTTTGATTTATATTGGTTTAGTTTAGTTAGTTTAATTTAATTTGGTTTAGTTTAGCCTAGTTTAGGTTAGTTTAGTCAGACTCTTTCATTCAACTCAGGGGGCTCTGGACATGAATAACCTACAAGAAGTAACAAAATCAAAATTTCGAGAAGAATGATAACAGCTTAATTTAGTTTAGTCAGACTGTTTTAATCAACTCAATGGGCTCTGGAAATGAATGAACTAAAAGAAGTAACAAAATCAAAATTTCGAGAAGAACGATAACAGCTTAGTTTTGTTTAGTCAGACTGTTTTATTCAACTCAATGGGCTCTGGAAATGAATGACCTAAAAGAAGTAACAAAATCAAAATTTCGAGAAGAACGACAACAGCTTAGTTTAGTTATTCAGACTATTTCATTCAACTCAAGGGGCTCTGAGCATGAATGACCTACAAGAAATAACAAAATCAAAATTTCGAGAAGAACGATAACAGCTTAGTTTAGTTTAACCAGACTGTTTCATTGAATTCAAGGGGCTCTGGACATGAAAGACCTACAAGAAGTAACAAAATAAAAATTTCGAGAAGAACGATAACAGCTTAGTTTAGTTTAGTCAGACTGTTTCATTGAATTCAAGGGGCTCTGGACATGAAAGACCTACAAGAAGTAAGAAAATCAAAATTTCGAGAAGAACGATAACAGCTTAGTTTAGTTTAGTCAGACTGTTTCATTGAATTCAAGGGGCTCTGGACATGAAAGACCTACAAGAAGTAAGAAAATCAAAATTTCGAGAAGAACGATAACCAAGTTACTGGCGTGGATGCCTTCGCCATTACAAGGAAAAATACCCAATTCAATGAAAAGTCACGTTTCCTGCATTCAGACTCGACTTAAATTGCGCTATTTGAATAATGCATTGCAACCACAGCGCCCTTGCCGGCAACCAAGGTGCTCTCGAACGCCAAAGAAAAATGAGTCATTTCAGTTATTCAGTTATTGTTCGTTTCCTAGAAGGTATTGTGTCCTAGAGATGAATGAAGTATTCGGGAAAAAGCCAAAATTAAAGTTAATATTTAATATTAGTAATTCGGCTATACCTTGGTTGAATGAAGTGATATAATAGCATATGGTTAATCGAGATAGACAGGTTGATAATATTAGCTAGGTGTTACTGTGTATGTGTATATGTGTATGCATGAATAAATATATGTATATATATATGTACATATATATATATATATATATATATATATGTGTGTGTGTGTGTGTGTGTTTTGTGGGTGGTGTGTGTGTGAGCTTTATGTGTGTTGTGTGTGTGTGTGTGTGTGTGTGTGTGTGTGTGTGTGTGTTTGTGTGTGTGTGTGTGTTTTCTCTTTGTTTACCTAATTGGGTTTATCTAGCCTTAGAATACAGGAACAACACTCGTGAACTCCGTATTTTGCTCCTCAATTGTCACAAGTTACAAATTCATGTATGGTTGAAACCTGGGTTGTATACTTATCTTCCAATTATCATACTGTATATGCACGCGCGTGCATGTATGCATGTGTGTGTGTGTGTGTGTGTGTGTGTGTGTGTGTGTGTGTGTGTGTGTGTGTGTGTGTGTGTGTGTGTGTGTGTGTGTGTGTGTGTGTGTGTGTGTGTCTATATATGTGTGTAATGGAAGGGTTTTTTGATGTAAATGTTCACTGTTTCGGCCATCTTAAGGCGAAGGGGGTCGTGAGCTTTGTAAAATTATTTTAGTGTTTTCGTTTAGTGTTTGTCTGGTGATGGTGGTTTTGTGTTCTCTTGTCATGTGTGTTTTGATGGCGCCTTTCTGGAGGTGGTATGTGAGTCTTTTGGAAAGGGTCATGGAAGTCATGCCAATGTATGAGGAGGTGCGGTGCTGACAATCACCGACAGGGCAATCGAAACTCATACACGACGTTGACTTCTTGTAGGGGATGGGTTGGGGGGCTGGCTGTTGTTCTTCATTACCAGGGTGTGTGTTCTAGAGGTTTTTTGTAGTATATGATTAGGCGTATCTTAGTGTCTGGGTTGATGGGTCGAATGTTACGTGTGATAATATTTCGAAGTGTTCTTTCGTCTTCTTTGTAGCCGGTGTTCATATGTCCTTTGTAGTACAGATCTAGTGTTGGTATATTGGTGTTTGTAGGTGTTGGTTGGGCAATAAAGGAGTTCATCTTGTTTTTGATGATGGATTCGATGGAGTGCTGTGGATAGCCGTTGTTGACGAGTAGTGTTGTTATACGTTGTAGTTCGTTATTCATAGTTTTCCATGTACTGCTGTGGGAGAAGGCTCTGTTCACTAGTGATCGGATGACACTTTGTTTGTAGCGTTCTGGGCATTTGCTACTGCCGTTAAGACAGAAACCGAGGTTAGTGTCTTTGACGTAGACTTCAGTTGTGAATCGATCTACAGCTGTGCCTACTAGTATATCTAAGAAGGGGAGAGTGCCATCGTTGCGTTGGTGTTCATAGGTGTAATTGAGGGTTGAATGTTTCTTGAACATGTGTGAGAGTTGAGTTACTGATTGAGGATCTTTTGCGCTAATAAAGATGTCGTCGACATACCGGACGTAGATGGAGGGCTTCATGTCAGGATGGTCGTTGAAGATTTTCTCTTCTCATCAACGACCATCCTGACATGAAGCCCTCCATCTACGTCCGGTATGTCGACGACACCTTTATTAGCGCAAAAGATCCTCAATCAGTAACTCAACTCTCACACATGTTCAAGAAACATTCAACCCTCAATTACACCTATGAACACCAACGCAACGATGGCACTCTCCCCTTCTTAGATATACTAGTAGGCACAGCTGTAGATCGATTCACAACTGAACCAGCACAGAAACTTGTTGCACGAGACAAATTAAAGCTTCAATATAAGCTCAACAACGCCATTGTCGCTGTAGACTTCTTGAAATCATGTATACAACATGGCCTCCTACCAATATATATATATATGTATATATATATATATATACCGTATGTATATGTATTATATATTATATATATATATATATGTGTGTGTGTGTGTGTGTGTGTGTGTGTGTGTGTGTGTGTGTGTGTGTGTGTGTGTGTGTGTGTGTGTGTGTGTGTGTATGTGTGTGTGTGTGTTTACCTAATTGGGTTTATCTAGCCTTAGAATACAGGAACAACACTCGTGAACTCCCGTATTTTGCTCTCCAATTGTCACACCTATCTTCAAATTCATGTATGGTTGAAACCTGGGTTGTATACTTATCTTCCAATTATCATACTGTACATGCGCGCGCGTGCATGTATGCTAGTGTGTGTGTGTGTGTGTGTGTGTGTGTGTGTATGTGTGTCTATATATGTGTGTAATAAGATTAATCATTCTTTAAACTTAACTATGAATAAATAAACACACTCACGAAGGTCGAATTTCATGCACATTCTTCCTGAGCTGAAGTCCTTGTGTGCATGTGACTCCCCCGATTTTCAGACTCTACATAATGTGGCATACGACGAGAACGGGGGGTGGGGGGGACGAGGGTAAGATTACAAGAGGCAATATTCGGGGTTTGGGGAGGCCCGGCCTCCGGACGAGTGCGGTTGACTCCTCTCGTATCAAAAGGGTCCGCGTCCAGAACCTCAAAATCAAAAAATCCCCGGACACATCAGAGCCGGCCGGTGGTGGGACTTCCAGAAATGGTTTAATACAGCTTTATGCATTATTACACCCTCTCAAAATCAAAAAATTCCCAGACAAAACAGAGCTGGCCGGTGGTGGGACTTCCAGAAATGGTTTAATACAGTTTTATGCATTATTACACCCTCAGGTGATTAATTTTTTTTTTTTTTTTTTTTAATGGTTGACTAAGGTGAATTTTTATTTAAAGTCTTAAGTCTTTTTAAATGGTTGACTAAGGTGAATTTTTATTTAAAGTCTTCTGAAGGGGCGTTCTGAACGTGGATAGTTTCCCACTACTACAACATTAGAATATATGAAATATTTCTATACATTTTACACTGCTAGCTTTTC
>NC_134777.1:13621234-13626234 GCF_046742065.1 Oratosquilla oratoria
GGCTACATATACAAGATCCCTTGTAGATATTGTAAGAAGTATTACCTTGGGCAAACGGGCAAGGAACTCTCAACAAGGATTAAACATCACAAATACAGTGTAAAAACAGCACAAGATTCTAATGCGCTATTTGTTCATATGCGAGATTTTGATCATTGTATCGACTTGTCCAATTCTTCATCCATCATGTCATGTGATTCATTTGCCAAAAGGAACATCATTGAAAGTTGTTTGATTAAACAATCTGAGGGTTCTAACTTTAATATTAGCCATGGGATTTTTAAATTGGATCACTTTATCATTGATAAGTTTTGTAATCAAATTATTATTTTTTTTGTTTGTATTTATTCGTTACATTTTCTCTGTCTGTATTGTAACTTTCCCAGTGTATTTTCAAGCCCATTATATGCTATGTGTAACTTTTTTCCTTTGTATTCCCCTGAAAATGTGAAATATCACGAAAGCGCTTGAGAATTTAAGTTTCTTTTCCGGTTTCCTTTGTGGTTATTCAGCAATATATATATATATATATATATATATATATATATATATATATATATATATATATATATATATATATACATATATACTATATTTATATAATCATTTATTTTCCCATATATATTCCAAAACAACATATTCATACCATCTTCCCCAATCTGTTTATTGGCTATAACTATGAGTAAAATCTTCCTTTCTTTCATTGCCAGCTTTGCCTAGTTATTTTCCCTGAGCTTGATGTATAGTCTGCCTTTGCAGTAGTTTGTCACAGAGCTTGAAGAAACAAGTAAAGAAAAATGTGTGTAGAGAGGACAAAATGAAAATATTTTCGGAATACAATTTTCATGTGAGGGAGACTTAAGAATGGAAGGCGACGTTTTGAAAGGGGGAGGTAAAGAATACGATAAAGAGGATCTTTGAAATTCATTTTAAAAATAGAAATTACGAGGAGAGGAGACTTTTCGCTGTGTAGGTATGCAGGAGAAAGAAAAAGAAAAATATCAGGTAATATATATGTATATATATATATATATATATATATATATATATACATATATATATATATACACACACACATATATATACATATATATACATATATGTATATATATACATACACATGTATATATATACATGTATATATATATATATATATCATATATACATATACATATATATATATAATATATATACATATATATATATACATATACAAATATATATATACATATATATGCATATATATCATATATATAAACATATATGTAAATACATGTGTATATATATATATATATATATATATCAAATCAAGGAACGTAGATGTCGTAACACAAGAATAAAATAAAAGTTAAACGCACTCTCAGAGAAAGATAAGCTGAGGTACAGAGTAAACCGAATATTTCGACCAATAGCTGTGTTCCTCTTCAGCAGTGACAATTATAGGGTACATAGACAAGAACTTATATACAGAGGAGGAAGCTACAATAGGGAACTTAGTAAGCCTCAGGTCACGTGCCCTGAGTGAGGTCGGACGTTTCGTCCTCTGGAGATGAATTTAACATAAGAACATAAGAATAAAGGAGACTGCAAAAGACCATAAGGCCTACACTAGGCAGCTCCGTATCCATCACCACCTGTCATCCCTATCCATAAAGTTGTCTAATCGTTTTTTAAAACTGATAGTTTCAGCGCTTACTACATGGTTACTAAGTTTATTCCATTCATCGACCACCCTATTAGTAAACCAATTCTTGCCTATTTCCTTTTTAAATCTAAATTTCTCCAGTTTATACCCATTACTGCCATACTAGTAATGGCATCTGGTGACCATTGACCTTTAGAAGTGTTGTAATTTGGGAGCTGTTTTGTTAATGAGGACTCAATGATTTTTCTTTTAAAACTACAATGTGATTTATATACTGTAGCTGCATTCTTCAAAACGCGGGTTGGATGAGGAACACTATATTGCTGATGCTTGACCTACAAGTCTTTCTGTAGTCGATGCCTCAACAATATAGAATTCCCGATAGTGTTTTATTACCACCTTTTCCACTCACTTCTTTCACATTCAAGCAACATACTGTATACATATACATGTAGGTTATATATATATATATATATATATATATATATATATATATATATATATATATATATATATATGAAGTGATAGATAAAGTAATTAGAAAAGAAGTAAATCTTCATATATGTATATAAATACATATACTCGTACGTACACACACAAACACATACAGACACACACACACACACGCACACTTTATATATATATATAAATATATATATACATATATATATGTATATACATATGTATATATATATACATATATATATATATATATATAATTATATATATATATATATATATATATATATATATTAACAACCACAATGCACTTAAATTCTAAGCCATCAGAGGCCGACATGCAGAAATTGAAATGTGGTACCGACAAGGACTCGAACCCGGCATCCTCATGACAAGTACGGCAGTGACTTACCAACTAGACTATATCTAATTAATTTTCTTTATTTTAATAAAATTGAGAGCCATTGTATGAGAGTTACTGGTACTTACCACACCTTTCTTTAAATCTGTCCCAAACCTTTTCATCAAACTTCCTTCCCAAAAATGACAGAAAAGAAGACTTAAGTTTGAATAAAATTTTACATTTTCTTCATTCAAGGGGAACTCGGCTGATTTTTCTTTTTATCGATTTTTTTTTTTTAATTCGACATATGAATTCTTGTTTTATGAATCTCGCCTTCTGAGATACCAATGTGGGACGGTTTGGGCTTCTGGAGTAATTAATTAATATATTGAAGGAAGTCGAAAGTTAAATGAATTCGATGCATGCTATTTCTGTTTTTAGTGTTTTGTCCTTTTTTATGGACAATATTTCTTTCAAAAAATTAATAACGTTGTTACTGTTATTGTTGTAATTGTTACTGTGTTTATTTTTTCCTTTTAATTTTATTCATATCTTTTATTTTTATTATTTTTTTTTACTTTTCTTCTTCGTTTTCTTTTTATCCTTCCTCAGATTCTTCTGCCTCTTCCTCATCTTGATGTCGTTATTGTTGCTGTTGTAGAAATGACCTTGGTATCATTAAATTATGACACAGTTGATAAGGATGATACATATTGCCCTCTCTTTTTCTTACAACAGATTCTCCCCTTCACATATATTATAGCTGTGTCTGTGCGTTCAACCAATAGTGGGTAGTCTGTAAACGTATATGTGGTTACAGACAAGGTATCTGATAATATATAATACTGACATCTCGGGGAGAAGTGGAAGACTTGTGTACAGCATAACCTCAATCTGTTAGTGTACAACAGCTTTTGTAAATGAGAAAGGAGTAAATTCTTATAAATTCTACGGAAACGATTCATACAGTTTCATTGTTTATTGTATTTATTTATTTATTATTATTATTACTTTTTTTTTTTTTGTATGTTCCCATTTGCTCTGATCTTTTTGTGGTTCTTATATATCTCCATTTCATCCTATCGACACCAACAATTGAGTTGATCGCTTCATTATGGTTGTAAAAATTTCCTCCTCTTCTGTCAATCCCAAGTTACTATCGGATTTTCTGTTTTCTCTTTCCTTCCGTTTCTTATTCCATTGCTAACAATGTTTCGGTTTCCCTTTGTATTATTTTTTTCCCATTGTCTCTTACTTTCACATTTTTAACAAGTATCTGTCTTTGGACTCTATATGCATATATGGATACATACATGTCTCTACTCATATGCATATATATATATATATATATATATAATATATATATACATACATACATACATACATATATACATATATATATACATAAATATATATATATATATATATACATATATATATATATATATATATATATATATATATATACATATATATACCATTTCTATTTTCAAAGTTATATTCTTCCTTAATTCCTATTTCTATCGTTTTGTATTTCGTACAAAAAGAGGATAGCCTACATCATTTGTAATAATTTTTCTATTTTCATGTCACCGGAACAGATGTGAGAGTGTATGGTCAGCATATAACTTTTTATGTACCATTTTTTCAAAGAATTGGAAAACTTATTCATTAAACACATAATTCAACAAAGAATTAGATAGATAAATAAATAGATCAATGAAATAAATAGATAAATGAAATTTACTAAATACCTAATTAAATAGAAATAAATGATGAATAAACGATTGAGTACATAAACACAAACGAGAAAACAGACAAACCAATAAAGAAATACTATGAAACACAATATTGAAACAAAACTTAAGGCCCATAAAAGATTCGACAAAACTATCTAACTTCATTCGCAATACGTGCTGCTCCCTTTTGAAAAATGTTTCCATACAGGTTTAATCTCACTGCAGCAGCCTGACAGCTGTGCTCTACCAAATCTATCACAACTTGTGGGCCGCTAGCATGGCACTTCTTCTATAACTGTCCCCTCAACTGGTAGCGTAGGGCATAGTCACGTGGGACTGGGGGAAGAGGGTTGAGGGGGAGAAAGTGGAAGGGGAGAGGAAAAGGAGGAGGGAGAACTAGGGGAGAGGGATGATGGGGGAAGGTAGAAGGGAAGAGGAAGAGGAAGAGGAAGAGGAGGGGGAGGAGAAAGGAGGGGGAAGGGGGCAAACAAGGTGGGAGGAAAAGGAAAAGGATGATGGAAGGAGGGAATAGGAGGGACGAGGGGAGAGGGAAAGTGGAAGGGGAGAGGAAAAGGAGGGGGTAGGGGAGAGAGAGGAGGGAGAAGGGAGTAATAAAGGTGAGAGGAAAAGGGAAAGGATGAAGGAAGGGGGGGATAGGAGGGACGAGGGAATAAGGAAGAGGGGGAGATGAAGGGAGGGGGAAGGGGAGGGGAAGGAAAGATTGTTTGCGAATAGGAGGGGAGTTAGAGGAAAATTGGGTGGAGGGAGACTGGGTGGAGGAAGAAGAAGGGTCGGGAAAAGGAGAGAAGGTGGA
>NC_134777.1:13641234-13651234 GCF_046742065.1 Oratosquilla oratoria
CTCTCTCTCTCTCTCTCTCTCTCTCTCTCTCTCTCTCTCTCTCTCGCTATCTCTCACTCTCTCTATCTCTCTCTCCCTAACGCTCTCTCTCACTATCTCTATCTCTCCCTCCCTCCATCCCCTCTCTCTCTCTCTCTGAACTAAATGGTTTAACTGATATTCTTCTGCCAGAGCACAAGAGTCCAGATAAAACTGGACAAAATTGAAGAAGCTTATGATTACAAAAGTTTCATGATTATGAAAAAAAAAACACAGTCACACAAGAAAAGAAAAATTTAATGACTCTGAACAAAGCATAACAAAACGTTAAAGAAAAATGCATTGATAATGTAGGATTTCTTTTTTCATAAATATTTTCTATAAAATAGTGTTTGTTATTGAACAGATAGATCATAAGCAAAACAGTCGTGTGTTTTTTACTCTACAAGCTGTAAATGTATTAACAGAACTATACATAATACATTAATAATATCTAGTCTTGTTGTTTTCAAATGAAGTAATAGAATTGTTTCTAAGAGGCATTTCGTAATTGGTAATAATACTGATAATTGTAACCCAAAGAGAAAGAGAGAGAGTGAGTGAGAAAGGGAGAGAGAGAGAGAGAGAGAGTATAGAGAGTAATAGAAAGATAAATAGATAGAAACATAGAAAGATAAATAGATTGATTCGATAGATAGATAGATAGATAGATAGGTAGATAGATAGATAGATAGATAGATAGATAGATAGATAGATAGATAGATAGATAGATAGATAGATAGAGAGAGACAGAGAGAGAGATAGATGATAGATAGATAGATAGAGAGATAGAGAGAGAGAGAGAGAGAGAGAGAGAGAGAGAGAGAGAGAGAGAGAGAGAGAGAGAGAGAGAGAGAGAGAGAGAGAGAGAGAGAGAGAGAGAGAGAGAGAGAGAGAGAGAGAGAGAGAGAGAGAGAGAGAGAGAGAGAGAGAGAGAGAGAGAGAGAGAGAGAGAGAGAAAGAGAGAGAGAGAGAGAGAGAGAGAGAGAGAGAGAGAGAGAGAGAGAGAGAGAGAGAGAGAGAGAGAGAGAGAGAGAGAGAGAGAGAGAGAGAGAGAGAGAGAGAGAGAGAGAGAGAGAGAGAGAGAGAGAGAGAGAGAGAAGGAGAGAGAAGTTGTCCGCTGGCATTTAAGTTTAATATCCACGGCAGGTCATTTCTTCAGCCTAATTTAATCTTGTAGCCAATGTATAGGCTCATGTCATTAAATATTGTTATACTAACCTCCACCCCCCAGGAATTTCACATAAACTCAATTTCAGCCCTCCATTAGTTATGTAATGATTTTTATTATAAAAAAAATGAATCGTAAAGTATTATGTACAAAACCAAAGCAAAGTTTATAGAAAATATTTGTATTTTTGTTGGTTTCACTTTTTCCACATCCTTATCTGAGATTATGGTGGTTCAGGACTCGGCTTGATGGAGCTTATTAAAATTGCAGGGACGCACCACCACCTCCTCCTTCTCCTCCTCCTCCCCCTCCTCCTCCTCCTCCTCTTCTTCTTCATCCTCCACCTCTTCTCCTTCTTCTCCTCCTCTTCCTCCACTTTCTACTCCTCCTTTTCCTTCATCTCCTCTTTTTCTTTTCCTTCTCTTCCTCCACCTTCTCTCCTTTTCCTCCACCTCCTCTATTTCCTCTTCTCCTCCTCCTCCTCTCCTTTCTCCACCTCTTCTCATTTCTTCTCCTCCTCCTTCTCTACCTACTACTTATCCTCCTCCTGTTCCTCCACCTCCTCTCCCTCTTCTCCTCCCCTTCCTCTTCCTCCTCATTTTCCTCCTCTTTCTCTTTCTTCATAGTATATGACTTTTATTCATTTATTTATTTATTCATTTATTTAACTATCTATTCATTTATTCATTTTTTATTATTTGTTTACATATTATTATTTGTATTGGTTGACTGATTGATTGGCTGACTGATTGACTGATTAATCATCTTTTGTCTATCATTCTATCTACTTATTCATGATTGACTGAAGGAATGATTGATTGGTCATCTTTATTTATTATCTTATATATTTATTTACTTTTTCTTTTGTTTATTTACTTGTTTAGTGTTTGGCTCCTTGATTGGTTGACTTGTGAGTTTCTTCTTGACAGATGTCAGTGATTTTGTTCTTTTATTTTTAATAACCCAGGAAGGTAAGAAAGGGTTTATCTTACCTGGTAAAAATCGTCTATTAAAAAAAAAAATCTTCAACAATAAGTAAAAAAAAAAAAAAAAAATTAAGATTGGGAAGAACGACAGATGTCAGTGATTCTTTTCTTTTCGTTTTAATAACCCACAAAGGTAAGAAAGGCTTTATCTTACATGGTCAAAATCGTCTGATATTATAAAAAAAGGAAAAAAAAATATTCAACAATAACTACATACATACATATACCAAAGGCTTTTTTCCCCTACACGGGGGGTAGCCAAAAAGAAAAAGGCATAGAAACCACTTCCACCCATTCCATTTCCTATATATTCCACTCCTCTCCACCCTCCTCCCTCCCTCAACAATAACTAAAAATAATAATAATAATAATAAGACTGTGGAGAACGACGTAGACTTCACATTGTTGTCCTGAGGCATATTTATGAGTCTACAGTGTGTTTGGAATGACTTCTTAATAAGGCGAGGGGGAAAGAAATAGGTAGTTTACGCCGGGGGCCCGTTTAATTTTGGCCAAATCTGTCACTTCTTTTTTTTCTGGAAGAACTGTCAGGAGAACTGAAATTCTTTTCTTTCCACTAGGAGAAAAAAAAAATAGAGATGAATGAATAGAATAGTAGATGAGTCAGTATATATAATATTAAATGAATAAAAATATATATATAAAAAGTAAAATGAAAAATGTAAAATAAATAAGTAGGTAAATAAAGAACATATAAATAAATCAATTAATATTTTAACAGATAAATCAACAATCAAATAAATACATATAGATGAATTAATATATAATCAAGTAAAAACTTAAGTAAACAGACAAGTTATTTGATGAATAAATAAATATATAAATAATTGAATAAACAAATAACGACAGAGTGGACCATTTGTAATTAAGAGACAGGACTGAAGTCGACCATACCACACCATCAAGTATCCTCACCCTTAGGAACTATCGATGGTTTTCTAAAAAAAAAAAAAAAAAAAAAAAAAATATATATATATATATATATATATATATATATATATATATATACATATACACATACATTAAATATATAAATATTGTATAAATCCTTGGAAAGGAAAATTTATATAAAGATTTTTTTTAAGAATATCACAGCAAGATCTTTCCATATATATCTTTTCCTTCCAAGGATTTAAATAAGATCTATATAAAGAGATATATATATTTAAGGATGCCATCGTATGTATGTTCCTAAACATGTTTGTCCTAGGCGCCCAAATAAACAATGTTCATATGATATGAGAAGACGTGGGAAGGGAAAAATGAGGTTTTGAAAGTGCCTCCTATTAAGATTATAACACCTTACACGATATATTTAGACTTGCCTTCTCAAGAATTGGAGTTATGTGTTACAATATCAATATGTCTTATGTGTTATAGTCTTAATAAAGCCAATTTCAATGTCCTTACTGGAGTTTTTTTTTTTTTTTTCTTTCCAAGCCTTTCTTCACAAAATCTTAATGTTCAAGGGATAGTTCCTGTGTGATTTGAAAGAGAGGGGCCAACTAACTCTTTGCTTTATTTCAGAGTGACCTACAGGGGAACCAAGGGAACATAAGACACCACCATTCCACTCCCACAAAGTGGGAAGTGAAAAACCCCTGGTAGAGCACGTCCTGTCAGTTGGGGCAAGCCGCTGTTTTTGTTTTGTTTTGTTTTTGTCACTCTATGAGCGTAATAATTTATATAAACATATTTCTTTCTCTCCCTCCCTCCCTCCCTCCCTCCGTTCCTCCCTCCCTCTCCCTCTCTCTCTCTCTCTCTCTCTCTCTCTCTCTCTCTCTCTCTCTCTCTCTCTCTCTCTCTCCCTATTGCTCACTCTATGTATCTATCTTTCTCTCTCTCTATCGCTATCTTTCTCTCACTCTTTCTACTAGCGTTTCTCTCTTTTTATATGTCTCTTTTTCTTTTTATACTAAGAAGAGAAATGTACTATTTGACAATAGTAGTAATTTGGTTTAAAGTGCACGTCGTACTATTTTACATTTTTTTTTTTTTGTGTCTCACCACAGTTGAAAAAGACGTGGCCAATTCTTCAAATTAACACACAATAAGTTTCCATTGAAATGTGCGGAATTAACAAAGATACATTTTTGAAATTTTGCATTCATACATGTCCGTATCATCATTAGTACGGAAAATTTTGCAGAAGACTTTTTCGTTCGTTTATTCTATGGACGTGTGTGTGTGTGTGTGTGTGTGTGTGTGTGTGTGTGTGTGTGTGTGTGTGTGTGTGTGTGTGTGTGTGTGTGTGTGTGTGTGTGTGTGTGTGTGTGTGTGTGTGTGTGTGTGTGTGTGTGTGTGTGTGTGTGTGTGTGTGTGTGTGTGTGTATGTGCGTGTGTTTTATATATATATATATATATATATATATATATATATGTATATATATATATATATATATACATATTGTAACATTGCTTCGTTAAGGAACAAAAAGTTGTACGCCAGAATGATCACTCACTGTGTAACATTGAATATGCTAGTTTATCCTCCACTCAACGGGTATTTTTTCATATTTTCTTTCTTTCTTTTTTTTTTTGCATATTTGTAATGCAAATAAAATCACTTGGATAAATATAACAGATATCAAATAGGTTATGCCGGATCAGAACGGAAAATTTGTGTTTGTGTTTCAATTATGATCCATGGATATGCTTTGCCACTATAATTTTTAGATAAGAAATAAAAAAAAATCTGGTATAGAAGAGGTTTAAAAAAAATTGTATTCCAAAGGTTTTAATTATTTTCATGTGTTAATGGAAAGTATTAAGGATTATTTACTATCTTTTTCAATGTATCATATCCTAGGTTTATCTGCCCTAGAATATGAATGATGTATTCTCTATTAGCAGGCAATATCAGCATAGGAGCTTGTGCAAAATAAATGACCAAATAAAAATAAAAACAAATGAATAGGTATATAAATAGAAAAATAAACAATTAGTTAAATATGTAAATAGAAGAATAGATAGAAAATAAATGTATATATGTATAGATATATAAATGAATAAATGAATAAATAAGTAAATAAACAAGCACAGAAATGAAAAATAAATAAATGAATAGGTAGATTAATCAAACTAACTTGAATAAATGGATAGTAAGAGAGTAAATAAATATATAGCTCAATAGATTTATATATATATATATATATATATATATATATATATATATATTTATATATATATATATATATATGTTGAAGGTTGAAAAATAAGTCACTGGTATATTTCATGTGTTTATTCCTGAACGGTTCGTTCTATGCTTCTTCAGAAGAAGCATAGAGCGAAACCGGTCAGGAATAAACTCAGGAACTCGGAACTAGACCCGTGACTTCTTTTTCCACCTTCATCAACTTGTCACAATGTACCAATATATATATATATATATGTATATATGCATATATATGTATATATATAATATATATATACATATATACATGTATATATATATGTATATATACATAAATAAATTAAATCACCGAATAAAACAAATAGATGAAATGAATAAACAAAATTGATAAACAAACAAATTAAAATAACAAATAAAATAAATAGATAAAACAAATAAACAAAATAGATAAACAAAGAAATAAATTTAGTCAACAATTAAAACAAATATATAAAATGAATAAACAAAATATATAAACGAACAAATAAAATAATTGATCTGCAGTAAAAAAAAAAAAAAAAAAAAAAAAAAAAAAAAAAAAAATAAAACACCACAAGCAGACTTTGCTTGCAAGGGACACGACAGAAACGTACAAGAGCACCGTATCGATTCATATACAGTAAGAGCAATACCAACAGCTAAGGAAAATGATACTTCGAGATAGACAGTAACCAACGTGAGTGACCGAATTTCTCAAGCGGGAATATGCCAGACACCAGCTGATATTATGTTAGATTGGCAAAAATAATACTAAATCTTTTGTTCCTCCAACTTCTGTTGTATACACACACACACACACACACACACACACACACACACACACACACACACACACACACACACACACACACACACACACACACACACACACACACACACACACACACACACACACACATATATATATATATATATATATATATATATATATATATATATACTTATATATATACATATATATATATATACATATATATACTTATATATATATATATATATATATATATATATGTATACATATACATATGTATGTATGTATATATATATTCTTATTAATATAATATCATAAATATGATTATGCTAAGTATGAGCATTACGTGAGATTCGTTACCACCACTCTCCTCTTCAAAGGTGCCACAGTGACGAACTAAATAGCCCAGAAACATAAAAAAGAAATCTAAATGTACGACTGAGCTAGATAGGTGGACTAGTACCCCTTGCAAATATCTCATTAGTGGTGATATATGATTATATCAAAATTTAAGTCAAATTTGGTATTACATAGAATCTTTGTTTACCAGGAAAACATTTCGTTTCATGTCTAGCCTAAGAACAAATAAATAGACAAATAAATTAATAAATTGATAAATAAATAGAGGCAATTACAAATGCAACGCGATTTTTTCCATAAGGCTTTTTTGTCGAGTTATCACAAGACAATTTTACATACCAGTATATTCTCTTTATCAATATATATATATATATATATATATATATATATATATATATATATATATATATATATATATATATATGTATATGCATACACCTAGGTCTCTTATTTCTGGACGTTTGGGCCCAGAACATAAACTCACTCCGGGAACTGGTGGTGTATTATGTCGTGGGCCAATTCCAGACATGAGTTTATGTCCTGGGCCCAAAAGTCCGCACCAATGGCGGTTGGTATGTGTTGGATTAATAAAACTCCTAGGTGTATATTTGTGTGTGTGTGTGTGTGTGTGTGTGTGTGTGTGTGTGTGTGTGTGTGTGTGTGTGTGTGTGTGTGTGTGTGTGTGTGTGTGTGTGTATGTGTGTGTGTGCGTGCGTGTACACAAAAGAAAAAATGGTAGGCAGTCCATCCTATGTTTGTTCATTACGAAAAATAGATACATAAAAACGCTTATTTTCATATAAAAATAAAAGAACTTATTCCATGGTCCCAAAGATATATAAAGAGTACAAATTTTTCACATAGATGGAACAAAAATAAAATAATTTTTTCCGTGGCCCAAACGTCCGTATATGGCAGCGGTAATTTAGCAATTTGTCGGTGGTAATGGAGGGATTAAAAAAAAAAAAAAAAAAAAAAAAAAAAAAAAAAAAAAAAAAAAAAAAAAAAAAAAATAATAATAATAATAATAATAATAATAATAATAATAATAATAATAATAATAATAATAATAATAATAATAATAATAATAATAATAATAATAATAATAATAATAATAATAATTCTGAAATTCAAGAAAACATTGCGGTACCTGGTATTAGGATTAATGTTAACTTAGTATTTGAATGTAAAGTTATAAAGTAAACCGATTATAATTAAGTAGTAAAATTAAATTGAATAACAGTAAACATAAAAAACTAATATACAGTACTAGATAGGAGGAAGGAGTTCGCTGGGTGAGCGGATTAGGGCGTCGTTACTTGCGGCGAAGGCCGAGGTGAGGGTGGTTTGAATCCTGCCACCAGCGAAGTTGAACCAAGGGTATGGTTTATTAAATTCCACGTTACAGCGCCCTCTGTGAGGGGCACCGTCCTAGCCTCCCATTAGGGGGGAGTGTGTGACGCTAAACCATATCATCATCTTCAGAAAAGAGGAAATATGTATCTAAGTGTGCAAACGTTGCCAGTCTGGCGCTTTCAACCACGACGCCAAGAATTTCTCAACTAGCTTCAAGTATGAAACTCCATCCATCCCACTGATGTTCTCGACATCTTTGACAATAGTCATTAGGTAAGTGCAATGTTCAAATACAATAGATAAGTGAAAATGTCTCTATTGTTTTGATTTAGCCATGTATATCAATGTTGACAGCATTCTGTGATAGGGTTAACATGCTTAATGTGGCATGTTACATTGGGTAAGAAGCTGAAAAAAAAAGTTTGGTAACCGCTGACATATGGTCACCTCCGTGGTACAAATGTCCGGTCAACAGTTTTATTCCCCTTTTTAAACGAATCCGCGATAAAATGCCACAACAAGGCGTCTAAATGGGAAGCGTTCATCTGTAAAGCGTCCATTGGGGGAAAAAACAACGCTAGTGTCTATATGAGTAGCATTCACCTGGGATGAAACAGTGATTTTTTGCTGCATATGTGTATGTTATTAAAAAGTTGTATTTCTATGCATGGATCGTGTTACCACACATGAGAGGTGAAGTCACAGAAATATTAAAAAAAAAAAAAAAAAAGTTGAACTTCCTTCAGTGGAGATTAGTCTCCAATCACAACAGAATCCTGCGTGAATCTGGTCCGTAGAGATATTACGTTCATGTAATATCGACTGCATAAAACATGTAGTCAGTACTACATAGAGAAAAAATAATAGGAAAATTTTGATATATATTCCTTTTTTTTAATATATTAAATCATAGTCAAACGTTTCATTGAAGTCTATGAAACAGTTCGTCTACCTTAACTGTACATATAACTTATCATTAAATAAAAATACCGAAAACATATATTCTTTGCCATTAACGATTTTTCATCATTATATTCTTGAAGGTATTTCTGAGAAAAAATATCCTCTGGTAGCCAATATCTTTTACAGTAATTCGCTTTTTTCCAGAACTCCTTGCCTCTATCAGAACGAACGAATCGGGCCCATGTCTTTGAGAAAGTTTTAATCGGAAATTAAAAAGAAAGAATATCAATAGGCGCCCCAAATGCACACTCCTCCACAAACACTCTAGCCTATTTTCTGCATTTTCTCGTTTCTTGTCATTTAATATATCTTTTTCCTAATATGATGAAATAGTAGTACACTGGTATGGGAATAGTGTGTGATCAAATAACAGTACAGTACACCAATATGATAATACTGCGTGATCAAATGATAACAAACCTGTGTGGCAATACTGTGTGATCAAATGCTAACACACTTATATGCTAATACCAGAGCTGGGCGCATTCCTTGTTGTGTTGCTATGTGCGTTCTTCGGTGTGTTTCGCTTTAGTTTGGTCGTGGTTAGCGCTCTCAAACTATTATAGCAATATAGGTGCTGGTATAGTATGTGGCCTACCTTTTGGATGTGGCCTACCGGACTTTTACTTCGACATGAACCTGTCTCTTACGCTTTAATAGTTTGGGAGCGCCAACCGCGGCCAAACTGAAGCGGAACGCACAGAGGAACGCACCTAAGAACACATTGAGGAACGCGCCCAGCTCTAGCTAATACCATGTGATCATATGAAAACACTGCAGTAACTCTCATATAGATAAACAAGAACACTGAGATAATACATAAAAAAAAATTCTCCACTCACTCATATCAAATAAACAATACATAATCATACACATACACCAACAAAAGCGATAATATGCATATACCATGAGACACTTAACTCCATTTTGAAACACTTTCCTCTCTTATATTCTCGCATAGCTAGGGCAAGTGGTGGTCACTGACACCAATTCGGGGATTGAACATGAGTCTACGGAATTAGGAGGCAAATGCGGAACTGAGCGTTCCACGGCTTGAATACATGAGCGACATGAAAATTATGACTCGCGTGTTCGACTTCATGTCGGCCATGTCACCAAACTTTGTACAAGATCGCTACAACAGTTTCCAACAATGTTGCCGTACTTGCTCCACGCAATGTATTTGTATATATATATATATA
>NC_134777.1:13661234-13663734 GCF_046742065.1 Oratosquilla oratoria
TCTGAATGTCCCTTTTTTTTTTTTTTTTTTTTTTTTTTTAATGAGAACTCTCCGTGTTCCCATTACCTTTGTATACACCTGGAGTACTTAAGGTCTTAGTCTTTATCGTTTCCTTAATGCCTTAAAGTCTTTTTTTTTTGTCTTTTTTTATATTGTGCACATAAAGAATAAAGATCAGTACCGTAAGGGATTTTATGACAGCATTCTTCTTCTAGAGTACACATTAGATGGTGATGGAATGGGTTTCGTGAAATATCACAGAGCTTTTGTTCTTAAAACTCTTTTAGACATTTGCGTTTTCCGAGGAGCAAAACGTTAAAACGAAACAATTTAAATATTCACTATGTAGAAGACATCCCTACAGTTAACTAAAACTCTCTGTTCATAGTTAAACCCTTTTGGGGCACAATGTACTTTCGTTTAGTTATATCTAGAAGCTATTAGGATCTATACTCTGTTCTAGCAAGTCTATAAAAGTTATATTTGTTTCATAGCAACGACTTTGGAAGTTGCCATAAAATGTTTTTTTCAGACCCGATGAAGCAGTGTACACATAATTCCTGACAAGGTGCAAATAACTCTATAATCGGATGACACATTTAATGACACGTTTGAAGCTAACCTACGAAGTCATGACACGTGTCTACTTGCACATCTGGCACAATTTTCTCATTTTTACACGGAATGAAATGTTACTGAAAATTAATAATATTATCTCAACTTGTTGATACAAGCTGAAATTCGTGATTCCTTCCTGAAACAATTGAACATATTTCCCATCACAATTATTAATCACATCTACCGACACCAAACGACACGCCTGATGTATATATGACACAGTTGAAAACTGACACGTCTTGATACATGCAACACAAGAGCTTCCGCCGAATGACAGTCATCTGACACAATATACAGAGTTCCTAAGTGCTGACACAAAATTAATACCTACTTATGGCACACTTGTGACCAATTTTCTGACACGACCTATGACACACAGAGAGTGATTCAGTCCAAACACTTGATATTTTCTGCTGACCCCATCTGACACCTACTGACACAATCCGACACACGCCATACTTAGCTGATGACCCAATCTGACACGCTCTGACACACTTTACAATTACCTACTGAGCCAATTTGACACAATTAACACTTACCTGCTGACCCAATCTGACACCTACTGACACATTTTGACACATCTGACACTTACCTGCTGACACAATCTGAAAGACACAAGGCACGGACTGGCGGCCAACGCTGTTATCAGCCCAGCAGAGGAGCGTCCCGTAGTCAAGGTCACTCACAGGCGTGTAGTTGACACGGGACTCCAGCCCATCGACTGTGTACCTGCCAATCAAGAAAAATGTAATTATTATTACTGTTGTTGTCGTTGTTATATATATATATATATATATATATCTATATACATATATGTATATATATATATATATATATATGTATATGTATAAATATATATATATATATATATATATATATATGTATATATATGCAATAAGAACACTAGGAACGTGTGTTCACAAATGCGTAAGTAACCACTAGGATAAGTAAACTAACGAAGCAGAGCACTTTCGTATAACAACATCTTCAGTGCTGATACAAAGATGTAATTATATACAAATATATACACATACATATATATACATATATATACATATTCACCAGAGAGAAATGTAGGAACACATTTGTGAGCCATATAGAGAACCCACAGTCGGAATGAAAGAAAAATTTGGGAGAATATCAACTTTTATATTTCAGCGTGGGGTGACAGGTAGGGTGCGTTCGAGATGTTCCATAGCAAGCTGAACCAGTATGCCCAAATATTAAATTCAAAACGGAATGGGAGGAAGGTCACCAGACCCCATTCCAGGATGTTTTGTTCAGATGGATAGAGGGTAGTTTACTTTTTCAGAGAACTCAGGAAGCTCACCCACTAAGGGAGCTAACTTAATTTTCTTCAGTAACCATCCGGATAAAGTCAAGAGAAATGTTGCCTTTGGTATTTTTCTGAGGGATTTCCAGATTTTCCCCAGTTCTTGGGATGGGGGATCAACTTAATTTAATGAAATTGGCTTACCGGTTTAATTCTTGGATCAAGCCATTAGCATGCCGGGGCTAGTCATTTTAAAACGTCAATACCAGCACCCAACATCCCACTCAAAAAGACGTCTTAAAAATTCCTTACAGCAACGCAATGAATTCTTATGTTAAGTTAATTCCTAAGGATTGTCTCACATTTACTTACCACTATCCCAACACAGTACACAAGCATATTGTGAACATTCAATAAAGTTTAGCGGTACTGAGCCTCATGGATTTTACAGCTTACACTACCAGGATTGTGATTTGATGTACTTAAGCTAAACTGGAAGGGGCTTGCACACTAGATTGGTCGACCATGAAAGATCCATCAAATATGCTTAAGAAAGATCTGCTGTATTCCACCATGTTAGTCATCAAAACCACCGGATTGATTAGGACA
>NC_134777.1:13683734-13688734 GCF_046742065.1 Oratosquilla oratoria
AAAGATAAAAAGAAGCAATGCAGACAATATTTTTGTCCCCATAGACCAAAAAAAAAAAAAAAAAAAAGGAAAATAAAACCCCTGCATTTAGAACAATAACTATCAACATACTCGTCCCCTCAACTCCCTTTTTATATATTATAATGAATTCACAAGCACACTCCTGGGATCTTCTCCCCTTGAAGGTACATATTGAATTAAGTACTACAAACACCCGACTCCTGGATTCTTTACTTTGCATAGATTAGTACACACATTATCTTCTTTATTAAATCAAATTTCCTCTCATCCACGCTCCCGTTTCCTTTTCTGTTTTCTTTATTGTAGGGTAATTTGTATACAGGGAATAAAATTGGTTATTCATGTATTTATATTTACATGTATGAATAAACATTTACTTTCAAAGGTAGATATGTGTATACACACACACGCACACACACACACATACACACACACACACGCACACACACACACAGGGAAATAGCTGTCGATCACGAGTCTAACACGTGATCCAAAGACCATGATGAATTACACACACAAACACACTCATTATATACATTATATGCTTAAAAGTGGCAGTCTGCCGACAAGATTGACTAGATAAACACCATATGAGGACGGAGCCTTTATTTGTACGACGTTTCGCTTATTACAGCTTTTTCAAGTACAAGTTGAGATACAAATGCTTGAGATTAAATAAGGGGAAAGGAGGGAACGGAGAGAGAAAAAGGGGGGGGGAAGGAAGAGGAGGAGGAGGAGGAGGAGGAGGGCTCGCCTAAGACATACACAACTTGTCGGAGGGCTCGCCTAATACGAGATTAGATGAAAATGAGACTAGATCTTCCAATGTTACGTGAAGCGTGGTCGGGGACTAGTACAGTCCTTTTGAACCATCACCATGTAGCATGGTTGCTAGCGTCTTGGCCTCGTGATTATCGACGCACGGGTCAGGGTTCGTATCCCATTGCCGGAGCTTCTAAAAATGTTCATATATATATATATATATATATATATATATATATATATATACTTAGGGCGCAGGTTCTCCTTGATACACACTGAGTTAAACACCACAACTGTTTATCTTCTTCCTAATATTTTCAATCCTTCTCACTATAGTTCTGACTTTGGGAGGAGGATCGAAAATCAATTGTCCAAAGTTCTCCATTTTAATAACAGATGACGTTTCGACTTCAAAGAGTCATTATCAAAATAATTACATTTATCACAACACAATTACACAGAACACAACAATTACATTTTTCCGAACTGAACAGTGCGACGTCTTTCCATATGCATAGAAAGACTTACAGTGGAGAGTGGCTTGATGACCTAGGTGATCTGACCCGACTTGATCGCCTATGGAGACGGGGAGGGGGAGGAGTTGGGGGGTTCGGGGCGGTAGGCGATGCGAGAGGGACGGACATACTTCCACCATTGGTGGGATTATTTCTCACATATCTCGATGAGCTATTGAACAAGGGAATGGCAGTAATCATATTGGATTGTATATTAATGCTAGGAGCCCATTCTCTGATATACATAGCCTCTAGCATCCTTAATTCTCTTACATCATTACATTGAGTAACTACTTCAGTGTTGTTAACAATGGTTGCTCTATCAAGGGAAGACTGATGTTTGTGCTGAAAATTATTTTTGATGGCTCCCTGTTGGAGGTGGAGTGTTAGGCGACGGCTGAGACTACAGTTCGTAAACCCAATGTATGCACATTCATGGAACGCGCAGTTTCCATTTTTGCAGTCGAATTTATACACCACATTGGTTTTTGACAGAGTCCCAGACTTGCCAGACAAATCATTTTTCAGCACTAAGGAGCAAGTGCGGGGGGTTTCGATCATCCTCCCAAAGTCAGAACTATAGTGAGAAGGATTGAAAATATTAGGAAGAAGATAAACAATACATATATATACGTATATATATATATTATATATATGTATATCTATGTATATACACATATATATATATATATATATATATGTATATATATAATGAGTGTGTTTGTGTGTGTGTAATTCATCATGGTATATATATATGTATATATATGTGTATATATATATATATACATGTATATATATATATATATATATATATATATATATATATATATATTGATGAAGGTGGAAAAAGAAGTCACGGGTCTAGTTCCGAGTTACTGAGTTTATTCCTGACCGGTTTCGCTCTATGCTTCTTCAGAGGAATGTGACTCTGGAGTGAAGCTGGCGGTATACATAGTCTGAGTAAGACCGCGTTCCCTCCTTGGAGGTGGGTTACGTTTGGTTGTACAATGGTTTTTAATACAATGAACAATAGTGATAATAATACAATAAATTGTTGTGATGTTATTACAAAACAGCTCCGGTGTGTGTGGAATGTTGATCGAGGGTGTAACATTGTAAGTGAAGTGAGTGGTGTAGAAATGTGTGAATCCTAAAAAGTGTCATATGATAACTTATAGTATTAAATAATATAATAATATAAAGATAAATATCCAGATAAAATGAATGAAAAATTCACAGCTCAATACGCAGCCATAAGAACCTGCCCCAGAACAGCGCCCACATAGAACGACAAAATCCATCCGGTGCCCAAACGTCCGCGCTCCCTGGGTTGAGGGCTTGAGGCCGGTCAGTTCGTATTTTCATTATTTTTATTTTTATTATTATTATTATTATTTTTTATTTATTATTTATTATATATTTTTTCATTTCATATTTTTACTATATATTTCTTTGGCATTTATTTATCTATTCATTGTTATATATGTATGTATATTTTTTGATAACATTCTGTCACACAATGATATGCGATGAGATGTCATGTCACTTTAAATAAGCACATTTTTACTTATCTATTTATTTATATTTATTTATATTTTTATTTATATTTATTTTTATTTATATTTGTATTTGTATTTTCATTTTATTTCATTCATTTATCTGGATATTTATCTTTATATTATTATATTATTTAATACTATAAGTTATCATATGACACTTTTTAGGATTCACACATTTCTACACCACTCACTTCACTTACAATGTTACACCCTCGATCAACATTCCACACACACCGGAGCTGTTTTGTAATAACATCACAACAATTTATTGTATTATTATCACTATTGTTCATTGTATTAAAAACCATTGTACAACCAAACGTAACCCACCTCCAAGGAGGGAACGCGGTCTTACTCAGACTATGTATACCGCCAGCTTCACTCCAGAGTCACATTCCTCTGAAGAAGCATAGAGCGAAACCGGTCAGGAATAAACTCAGTAACTCGGAACTAGACCCGTGACTTCTTTTTCCACCTTCATCAACTTGTCACAATGTACCAACATATATATATATATGTATATATATATATATATATATATATATATATATATATATACAAATAAGTGTTTCTATAACATATCTGTAGATATGAACATACACACTTTTATTTTACAAATTTAATCTACTTCTACATTTGAACCTTTTATATCTCCTTCGAATGTATCTCTTCCCTACTTAATATTTTAAGATAAATCTAGCGTATCCTCTTTCTAATCAAACTTTTCTTATCACTCCTCTTCCACCTGCCTCTCGGTCTTCCTTGTCTCCTCTTTCCACTCACCCTTGAATTATAGTCTTTCTTCTCCTCTCTATGCTCATTTGTGTAAACACACACAAACACACACACACATACACACACACACGCACACACACACACACACACACACACACACACACACACACACACACACACACACACACACACACACACACACACACACATACACACACACACATAGCATCTCATTAGAGCAATGGTAATACATTGTTCTTTCACACTCATATTCGTATCGTATTTTCTAAACATAAATTTGATGTTTTAATTTTCTTTTTTACTTCGTTTGGTTTTTAGACTATATTGTTTCTAAGATGCTATTATCAACACCCGTATTACTCTGATTACACCAATTCACAGTGTATGCTGGTGGCGTCATTGGAAGCGTGCTGCTCTCATATTCACTTAGATGTTTGTTCGAATCCCGCACTCCTCCCCGGTTTCCGGGAGACATTGTTATCTGCCCCAAAAGTCCAAACGGAAAGAGCAAAAAAAGGACGGCTTCGACTGCAGTTACTCAGCGCCTCCTGGGGTATGCTCCTATATTTTGCTTTCTCAATGACATTTCTTTACATTTTCCTCTCTTATTACCCTTTATTCCCTTTCTTACATTAATTGCTTTATCTTTTTCATTCCTTTGTTTTTTTCTATCTCCACATCTTCGTATTAGAACAGTTTCTATGTTTTTGTCATTATATTCTACTTTGCAAAACATCCACTTCACCGCCATAATAGCCTTTTTCATTCCTTTATTTTATTCTTTTCTGTCTCCATCTCATCATATAAGAACAGTTTTATGACTTTATCATTATATTCTAGTTTGTCACACACTCACTTCACCAAGAGAATCTAGTCATTTCAAGAAATGGATTCCCTCTGAATGAGCTCTATATTGCATCTGTCATAAGAGGATAATATAAATCAACAACAGATTGGTAAGCCTGTTTGTTTCTCCCTTTGTTAATCTATCTTGTTATCTGTATATCGTAAAGGAACACATAGAAACAGAAACTTAATATGAAGTAATTTGACCTAATATATATATATATATATATATATATATATATATATATATGTATATATATATAAATATATATATATAATGTATATATATATATAAATATGTATATATATATATATATATATATATATATATATATATATATTTACCTGCATCATTTCATTTATATTTTTTCTAATTATACCGATTAGCCCACACACCCTTCCCCCCAAAAATAATAATAATAATGAGAAATAATTTTCAGAATATTTAATTTTTATTCTATCTATGTTATTTGATAACTTCGTTGCTAGAAACTACTGATGATGACATACCATGCCAATAGAAAATTATAATAAATAAATA
>NC_134777.1:13693734-13703734 GCF_046742065.1 Oratosquilla oratoria
CATAGTTAGATTAATGACTAAAATAATAAAATAAATAAATAAACAAATGAATAAATGAATAAATGAACAAGTGAACAAGTCAATAAGTGAATAAATGAATAAATGAATAAATGGATAAATGAATAAATGAGTAATTGAATAACTGAATAAATATATGAATGAATGAATGAATGAATAAATGAATAAATGAATACATGAATAAAAAAATAAATGAATAAAATAATAATTCCATAAACACATAAACAAATAAATATACAAATAAATAAATGAATAAATAAACGAATAAATAAATAAATAAATATATACATGAATAGATAAAAAATAAGTGAATAAACGAATAAATGAGCAAATGAATAAATCAATCAATTACTAAATGAATAAATTAATACATTGATAAGTGAACAAATGAATACATAAGTGAATAGATCAGAAAATGAATAAATTTATGAAAAGTAAATAGAAAATAAATAAATAAACAAATAAATAAAAAATAAATGAAAAATAAATAAATAGATAAATAAACAAATAAATGAATAAACAAACAAATGCTGCGAACGCCACAAAATATATATCTTTATTTTAAGAGACTGCTTTGCATAACCACACATATCTTTACAGACCGCACAGCATTGACAGCAGGTAGCCGTAACAATAATCTACTAATGCCGTTGATTACCTTAAGAAAATAAAAACGAGAGAGAGAGAGAGAGAGAGAGAGAGAGAGAGAGAGAGAGAGAGAGAGAGAGAGAGAGAGAGAGAGAGAGAGAGAGAGAGAGAAAGAGAGAGATAGAGAGAGAGAGAGATACAGAGAGAGAGATAGAGAGAGAGACACACACACACAGAGAGAGAGAGAGAGAGAGAGAGAGAGAGAGAGAGAGAGAGAGAGAGAGAGAGAGAGAGAGAGAGATAAAAAGAAAGACACACAGAGAGAGAGAGAGAGAGAGAGAGAGAGAGAGAGAGAGAGAGAGAGAGAGAGAGAGAGAGAGAGAACAAGATCAAGATAAAGAGTAAGAGCATGAACGGCAACAACAAACGACAACAACAACAACAACAACACCAACAACAACAACAACAACAACAACAACAACAACAACAACAACAACAACAACAACAACAACAACAACAACAACAACAACAACAACAACAACAACAACAACAACAACAACCCAGCGTACCCTAGTGACTACCCCTTGCCATGCCCATCAAAACACATAGATCAAAGATTATGCATCTGGGCGTAGCGAAGAACCTCTCGGAAGCTCTCAATGTTCCCAACTACTTCGTACAGCCCATCTTTCGAAGTGGCAGTATGTGTTCTTCTACACTAGATCTAAACATCCCTGCATGGATAATTCCTTACCACCAATATATCATTACATACCCGGATCTGCGGTCCTGGATACCGGACGTTCCAGAATGTGTGCCCATTTACCTCTGATAAATCAGACAAGTACAATGAAATATCCTCCAGGCTATATTTAATCGGTGTGATGAAGTAGCGAGAGTTGAGTCTACGTACATACACGTACAGACGTATCATCTTACTGCCGGCTTCTCTCGTTACATGCTAGCCTCTCTCTGTAGCTTAAGTTACCGTTGTCTAATGAATAGCGTAGTTATGTTTCTGAAGCAAACTCTGACATAAAAAGATACATTTATACATCACCAGGCATTAATGACGTAATCGGAAACGTGCTGGTTGTGAGTTCGAATCCCGCACTCCTCTTTGATACCCAGCGGTGACACAAAATATTGAAGACATTTATATGTACTGGTCAAACACGTGTGCCTCTTCAGTATCATCCCTTCACCGTCAATGATATAGTGCAATACGGAATATTGCGCAATATTATTGACCGGTTAGGGCCCGCCTAAACCAACCAAGGCTTAATGTGTATTGATACATCGAGGGTGGCCAGGAGTTACGTGACTACGGCAGAAGCCACCATCATTAACCTATTAAACGTGTTAGGGAATGTTCGGCCAAGGAAGTCACTAGAATGCACACAGTGTAGTAGTTAGAGCGCTTAGTTTAAAGCTAGATTGTATAGAAACACGTGAACAAAAGCAACTTCCAGAGTACTAGAAGCAATCACAACATACCATTACTGTACCAGGTTCATTTGTCCCTTGAATAGTCTTACCTTAGCTCCGCAACCCATTCTACAAAAATTATGGCTACCACACTCCATCGCGCTAAAAATTATGTGCTCATATTTTAAGTACTGTTGCGTTCATATTTCATACATATAACATTTCCATCGCCTCTTCCGCATATGTTATCTGTAGATGATAAATCCTCCAAGTTTCACACGGATTTAATGTCCTTAGATTATTCATCCCAGCGTAATTATACCGAGAAATATGGATATTCGTAATACAAACGTGTGCTTATGCGTACGCACATATACGCACACAAGGGAATGTGCACACATACACACACAAGAGAATGTAGACACACACACACACACACACACACACACACATACACACATACACGCACACACACACACACACACACACACACACACACACACACACACACACACACACACACACACACACACACACACACACACACACACACACACACACACACACACACACACACACACACACACACACACACACACACACACACACACACACACGTACATGTGCGCGATTGTATATACATTAACAATTGATGCTGGGTGATTCACCATGGTGTTAGATCACGTGCTATACTCATGATCTACAAGTATTACCTTTGCGAAAGAGAGCTCAGAATACACAGCGTCCCATCTATGTGTAATGATATAACCTTAGAAACATCATGCAATACACATACACTCCCCTTGTTTGAAGGGGACACGAACAGTTTGAAGTATTGTGAAGCTTTCATACCCTGAACAAGAAGCAAACTGTCTACCTCCGACTAGAACCATCGTGTTTGTGTATAGAAAATGAGCTACATTCGTGGAACCCTGCTTCTTATTATCTAATTATCATATCTATTTCTTAAGTGTGTGTGTGTGTGTGTGTGTGTGTGTGTGTGTGTGTGTGTGTGTGTGTGTGTGTGTGTGTGTGTGTGTGTGTGTGTGTGTGTGTGTGTGTGTGTGTGTGTGTGTGTGTGTGTGTGTGTGTGTGTGTGTGTGTGTGTGTGAGTGTGTGCGTATTTCCTTATATTAATATGGCTCGAAGAATATATTTTTTCTGCTAATCACAATGGAAGATAGAACAATTTTTTTCTTACATATTTTCAAGACTATTTGTTTTTTCACATTTATTCCTTTTCCTACATTCTGATTATTGTTCATATCTGACGATGCATAATTTCTGAAAAAATAAATATTGGATTAATTTTTTCTTTACATGCATTTTTCAAAATCTAGATGGTCTGATTTCTTGTTTCTAAGACGCTTTTAACGCTGTCTTGTATTTTTTGTGTATTCTTGCCTACTCCATTAGGATTTTATATATTCTCTATTATTCATCTAATTTTCCTTCAATCAATCGTATTACAAAATAATAATAATAATAATAATAATAATGTGAAATGATAAGAGGCAAATAATTGGGAGAATTTTTGGTCCGTAGTGCATATTATTCTAAGTTAATTAGATGATATAGTTTGTTTGTAATAGAATGAGTTCAAATTTATAACCGTTTTCTTCTGTTACAACATTCATCGTATTTGGTGCAAGAACACTGATTCGGCTGAAGAAATTCCCCTACGCAGCGAACATGATGAAGGAGGGAAAGAAAGAAAATGAGGGAACAGAGTAACGGAATGAAGAGGAAATAGAAGAGAAGAAAGAGGGAGAATGAGGAGGAAGAGGATGGGGAGGGAGGAGGAAGGGAAGAAATAAGAGTTGTGGTACCAATGAAGATTTTATTCTCACAACGTTGGCTTGACTTCCTTGTGCTGTTCAATCAATCAACCAATTGTTGCCGCGAGCTTCGCTAACTAGTAAATTTGTAACCCTAGAGTAACCGGCAACGATCCTCGGAACCTCCTACGGATCTCTCTGGGAAGAAACTCTGGATTGCTGTCTGTCTTGTATTACAAAAGGTCTACAAAGGAGGAGCATACCGACAAGAGACCTTTTGGTCCATAACAAGGCTGGATGCGAACAAATAGAGATAGATAAATAAGCAAATAAAAATAAGAATAACATAAATAATAATAAACAAAATAAATAAATAAATAAAAGGGTAAAATCAAATAATAAAGAAACAGGTAAGTAGTGAATAATGATAAATGGACAGATAGATAATCATAGATAATAATCTAATAAATAATAAACACACAAATAGTAACAAACAAATAAATTATATAAAATAAATGGCAGGCATTGCATTATCTTGCTCATGTTTTTACCTAAATGAATCTTAAAGCTTTGAATTGAACTACATTGCACTGCCTCTGCAGGAAGTTTATTTCATTCATTAACTATTGGTTGCTTGTTATTGTGGCAAAGTAGCATGCAGTCGATACTTTAGGGTCTATATGGGGCGCCCCTACGGACCAGAGCCACACATCATTTTGTCTATGATAGAAGAAATTCTGTTCATAGAGAAATGATGACACTTTTATACTACGACTGTCCCTCCGTTATGCTGTCCCCCAACCCCTTGTTGCTGTCCTGTACCATTTCTCTGAGTATTCTCTTTCTGATTGGGGGAATTCCCTGTGGTGGGGGAAAAGAATACTGCCACCAAGTTTTCCCACTTGGATCGTAAGAGGCGAGAAGAAAGGGACGGGGAGAGGGACTAGGCATCCTTCTCCCTGTAGCCCCAAGGGGCAATTTCCTAAAAATCAAAGGAAAGGCATAAGGGGTGCTGGAGGGCCTCGGGCCAGCACCCTAAGGTTTGGGTCTTTTAATGTGCGTGGATGTGGTACAGATGAGAGTAAAAGGGAAGAGATAGGTAGTATGTTTGTGAGAAGAAAGTTGGATGTGTTGGCTTTGAGTGAAACTAAGTTGAAAGGGAAGGGTGAGTGTGAGTTTGGGAGTGTAAGTGGGAGGTTATCAGGAGTGAAGAGAGGGCGAGGGAGGGAAGGGGTGGCTATTCTAGTAGGTGAGGAGATAGGTAAAGGGGTAGTGGAGTGGAAGGAGGTTTCCTCAAGGATAATGTGGATGAAGGTGAAACTGGGAAAGGAGATGTGGGTCTTTGTAAGTGCATATGGGCCGGGCAGTGAGAAGAACATGGAAGAAAGGGAGGCCTTTTGGATAGATTTAAATGAGTGCATAGAGGGTTTAGGAAGAAATGTCAATGTAATAGTACTGGGAGACCTTAATGCTAGGGTGGGAAATGGTCCAATCGATGGAGTGGTTGGGAAGTGTGGAGTTCCAGGAAAGAATCGTAGTGGAGAGTTGACGGTGGAAATGTGTCTAGAAAGAGAGTTGATGATAGCAAATACAGTGTTTCGGAAGAAAGTCAAGCATAAGTACACATGGGAGAGGGTGGTGGAGGGAAGGGTGGTAGATAGAGCGCTAATGGATTATGTAGTGGTAAATAGGATTATGATAGGAAGAGTTAAGGATGTACACGTGCTAAGGGGAGAGGGTGGGGGAATATCAGATCATTTTTTGGTGGAAGGTAAGTTGAGAGTGGAGCATAGATGGAGAAGGAGGAAAGGGACAAAAGGTAGGGAGGTTCTTAGAGTGAACTCCTTGAATGAAAAGGAAAAGGAGAAGGAGTACGAAAAGAAGCTGAAGGAGGAGTGGGAGGGAGTAAAGGATAGATCAGAGATGGGTGTGGAGGAGGAATGGGGATGGTTCAAGGAGGGAGTCTTAAAGTGTGCAAGGATGGTGTGTGGAACAAGAAGGACAGGGGGAAATAGAAGAAAGGGTAGTGAATGGTGGGATGAGGAAACAAAGAAGGCTGTAGAAGAGAAGAAGCGAGCTTTCACAGATTGGTTACAAAAGAGGACAGGGGAGTCATATGAGACGTACAAAGAAAAGAAAAGAGAAGTAAAGCAAAAGGTAAAGGAGGCAAAGAGGAGAGCAGATGTGAAATGGGGTAGGAGTATGACAGAAAATTTTGAAAGTAATAAAAAGATGTTTTGGAAAGAAATTAAGAGAGGAAGAGGAGGCGAATCAAGTAGGGAAGAAAAGGTAAAAGGTACAGATGGAGAGTTGATAATGGAAGAGATGGCAGTGAGGGGAAGATGGGCAGAATATTTTAGGGAGTTGCTAAATGTGAAGGAGGATAGGGAAGGAAAGATAGCTGCAGTGGGAAATGCGAAGAAAATGAGAGTGATGAGTGAGGAGAATGGAGGAGAAATAAGGAAGGATGAGGTGAAGGCAGCTGTAAAGATGATGAAAGCAGGTAAGGCACCTGGTCTGGATGGATGTCATGCAGAATGTCTGAAAAAGGGAGGTGCAGTGATGGTGGACTGGTTGGTGAGGTTATTTAATGTTTGCTGGAGAGAGGGTAGAGTACCGGAGGACTGGAGTAGTGCCTGTATAGTTCCTCTTTACAAGGGAAAAGGGGACAAGTGTGAATGTAGTAATTTCAGAGGGATTAGCCTGTTGAGTGTAGTAGGGAAGGCTTATGGGAGGATCTTAATTGAGAGGATTAGTAGAGGAACAGAGGGAGTAATTGGTGAGGAACAGTGTGGATTTAGGACGGGTAGAGGTTGTGTAGATCAGATCTTTGTGGTAAGACAGATATGTGAGAAAGCTATAGGAAAGGGGAAGGATGTTTTTTGGGCTTTCATGGATCTGGAAAAGGCTTATGATAGGGTAGACAGAAAGACACTGTGGGAGGTTATGCAGATATATGGGATAGGAGGAAAGCTTTTGGGAGCTGTCAAGAGTTTTTATGAGAGTAGTAGAGCATGTGTTAGGATTAGAAATGGAGAGAGTGAGTGGTTTGAAGTAAAGGTGGGACTTCGTCAAGGATGCGTTATGTCGCCCTGGCTCTTCAACTTATACATGGATGGGGTGGTGCGAGAGGTGAATGCTAGGGTAGTGAGTCAGGGATTGGAGATGGTTAAAGAAAATGGAGAAAAGTGGGAGGTGAGCCAGCTGTTGTTTGCGGACGACACTGCGCTTGTGGCAGGGTCAGAGGAGGGATTGAGGAAGCTGGTGGCAGAGTTTGGGAGAGTATGTGATAGAAGAAAGCTAAAGATAAATGTGGGTAAAAGTAAGGTGATGAGATGTACAAGGGGTGAAAGTGGCAGTAGACTGGAAGTGAACATTAAGGGAGAGCGACTGGAGGAAGTGGATAGTTTTAGATACTTGGGTGCAAGTGTAGCAGGAAAAGGTGGAGTGAAGGTGGAGGTAGAATGTAGATTGAGAGAAGCGAGTAAATGCCTTGGTGGTTTAAAGAGTGTAATGAGGAATAGACATTTGGGAATGGATGCGAAGAGGAGACTGTATGAAGGAGTGATTGTGCCAACAGCACTGTATGGGGCAGAAACGTGGAACATAAGAGAATAAGAGAGAAGGAGTTTGAATGTGTTTGAGATGAGGTGTCTGAGAAGTATGGTGGGGGTTACTAGGCTAGATAGAGTGAGAAATGAGGAGGTGAGGAGGAGAACAGGGGTGAAAAAGGATTTGGGAGATAGGGTTGATGAAAGAATATTAGGATGGTTTGGACACATGGAAAGAATGAGTGAAGAAAGACTAGTAAAAGAGGTATGGAAGGCAGATGTGGAGGGAGTGAACATGAGGGGACGTCCTAGGATGAGGTGGATGGATGGGGTGAAGGGGGCTTTGGGGAAGAGGGGAATGTCTGTTGAGGAAGGAAGGGAGAGGACGGAAGACAGAGGTGAGTGGAGAATGGTTGTATATGGATGATGTTGTGACTGCATGAGGAGGAATGGGCGGGGAAGTGGGGGGTGGGGTAGTATGTGTGAGTAAATTTTGACGCAGCCCGAAGGGATTTCTCCCCGTCCTCGCCTTATATGCAAAGGGGGACGGAGAGGGGGGGTCGCCGATTAAATGAAGCGGCCTTGCTGTGGATGTACTGTGTCTTGCGACACTGCTTCTGACCCAGGGCGGTGGGCAGGGTGCAGGGATGACCCGTCATCCAGGAGGTGCTCAGATGAGAGGAAGGGTGGGAGGGGTGTGGAGTGTATTTAGGGGTGAAATGGGTGGGAGTGTTTTTGTGCCTTTCCCTTTTTGGCTACCTCCCTTGGAAGGGGGAAAAGGCCTTGGTATATGTATGTATGTATGTATTAACTACACGGTTGGCGATGTTGTTTCTACCCACTAAAAACTTAAATCTACATCCTGACAGTTTGAGACCATTGTTTCTTGTCTGAATATTGTGATATTTTTGTCACTTTTGATGTTGTCAATCCTTTTAGAAACTGAAAGACCTGTATCAAGTCACCTCTGTGTTTAAGCTTTTTTAGGAAAAATAGATTCACGCGTTTAAGTCGATTTTTTATGATTAATTTTTGATATTTGGAATCAATTTTTTGGCTCGCCGTTGTACTTTTTTCAATCTGTCAATGTGCAAATGTGGGCGAACTAGAGATTTATATAGCTTGTTAACGAGAGATGGACTTTTGAAGTCAAAAGATTGCGTAGTCAGCCTTAGAATTTCATATGCTTTCTCAGAGGATGAAATACACAGCTTAGATTATTTAAGATCGTTACTAATAATTACTTTGAGATCGTTACTATATCAATGGTTCAAAGTGGTGGGAAGAGGAAACCTATCGTTGGTCGTCAGCTCTTCATGTGTGAGAAGAGTAATAGATACAGTTGAAATTGATACAGAAAGATCTAGACCCAGTTTAGGAACCAAGTACCAGTCCCTCGGGGCTGCACCACCTGAAAGAGGTGAAGGGAGCTGACGGGTTTTGAAAATAGGTATCTTCACTGTCCATCTTGCTGGACCGTTAACAACAAAATCCTGTCAATGGTCCTCCTCGTGATGGTCTTTGAAGACCTTAGTCTATCAGAGAGGGACTATGTTATGACACATAGGTAAGATAAAAAATATCCCACTGTCGGAGAAAGTAAACGGATGAAGAATAGAATTAACTGTATATTTCGACCACTATCCTCTGAAGAGGACCACAGAGAGTGGTCGAAATATACGGTTAATTCTATTCTTCATCCGTTTACTTCCTCCGATAGTGGGATTTGTTCACATTAGTCTATCTTACGACAGACTATTTTCTTGAGCTAAGAGGGTTTAAAGCATTACGGAGCAGCCAGTGACTCTAATTTTATATTTCCATAACGATAATGATTACAATACACGAAATATGGTTAATATTCTTCTCATTGTACAGACGCTTACTAAGTTAAATGGGGCATCCTCTGTGAGGTGACTACCGCATTAAGTATATATGTTTATATTTTTCTATCTAGGGTATTTGGTGGTAATACAATTGGAAGTACACTATAAGGGGTGAATTGAATACAATGAGTTAAGGATATAAGAAATTAAACAGTAATAAAACCACTCCCCGCTTATCAGACTTTTACATAGGCTTATAGTTCCGCCCCACAGGGTATTTAATGGTAATACAATAGAAACTACACAATAAGAGGTGAATTGAACATAAGAGGGAGTTCAGGATATAAAACACTGAACATTATGAACATTTACGTTCTAATCCGTACAGCTGTATGTAATAAAAAGACTCCCCGCCTACCAGAAATAAAATTAATAGAATACTTTATTGGAATTATTTTTCTCGCACTTATAGTTTGATAAACATATAAATCTTACTTTATAATTTAAATTCTCTTTGTTTCATATAGCCTAAACTTTGTTTCATCAAAATTTAGCTTTTCACAAATTCATTTAGTTCCCTTTTGATTTATTCACCAAACTTAATTTCACTACCTGAATAGAATCACCAGCGACGGTATAGTCAGTCAAATAATTCCGACAGCTGTCCCCGGTAGAGCGTCGGCTTCGGGTTCTTACAAGCCACGGTTCGAATCCGGGGACGACTGTCGGAATTATTTAATTTCACTAATTTGGTAGAATTTTCATCTCCGTTCTTAACTGAGATTTACTCCTACAGATTTATCAAACTTAT
>NC_134777.1:13708734-13713734 GCF_046742065.1 Oratosquilla oratoria
TGTGTGTGTGTGTGTGTGTGTGTGTGTGTGTGTGTGTGTGTGTGTGTGTGTGTGTGTGTGTGTGTGTGTGTGTGTGTGTGTGTGTGTGTGTGTGTGTGTGTGTGTGTGTGTGTGTGTGTGTGTGTGTGTGTGTGTGTGTGTGTGTGTGTATTTTCTTTTATATCAGAAGAATTTTACTTTGTTAGACTATTTTTGCAGCATTGCGTCACTTGTGACGTTATTTCTATATTTCCCTGCCTTCAACATTTGTCTTCTTTATATATTTTGTGTAATATTCTTGCCTAAAACAAACAAAAAATATCTCTAATATCAAATTACCTCTATTAACCTCTTTTGGTGAACGCCAGTTGGTTTCAATCAGCTAAATGGAGTCTACGTGTCATAAAACTATAGCCCTCAGAACACCTGTCCCTTAGATTCCTTTCGGAGACAGTAGGTAGATGTCCCTAGCTTGTTCCTTTTCACTGAGTAAAAAATAAACGGATGACAGCTGTTCTTATCTTCACGAATATAAAAAACAACGTATTTTTATATACATGAAGGAGTAGACACAATGTATCCGTTCTGTTTACATAGATAACACAGATCCAAATGAGCAGCATCTTTGTGGATAATATCTATCTGGTCACATACTGTATATATAGATAATAGCCGACATTTACGTAACAATATATTTCTACATATAACACTTTACTCCCAGAACCATTTGTATTTATAATAAGTAGGCAGTAAACATATGCCTAGTCATAAATCATTAAGATTTATGATACGTGGTAACAAACACAGCTAGCATCTAAATAATTCGGTTATATACTAGTATACGTTTCTAGGCCTATTCACACACAAACAGGTAATGAAGATCTACCTAGTCTAATCAAGATATACAGTACAAGAAACAAATGGACCACTAAAATCTAGAAGATTCTAATACAAATTAAACACTCAAGACTTACCGATCTCTGGGTACACTGACGATTTCAGCGGTGTTATTGAAGTTCCATTGGAAGGTCACATTGGAAGGATTGGCCAGGACCTTACACATGATCTCTGCGTTCTCTTCCTTCCCCACACTGTGCCTTGTCTCATTTTCTGAGGCGCACACAGGAGCGTCTGCCGGAAGCGTACAAAAAAAAAAAAGTAAGACATTAGATTGTGAAACGTAGTCATTTGTAAGGGCGGCACGTGAGCTAGGAGGGCCGGGATGGTGGGGGAAAGGGGGCTTTTGACTTATAAGCAGGGACTAGGGAGTTGACGCACTGGCTAGATGTATGGGGCTTATGAGAGTGTCTGTCTGTCTGTGTGTCTGTTTGTTGGTATGCGTGTCCGTGTCGTTGGCTTGTCTTCTTTTTTGTCTGTTTGTCTGTTCATCCATCTGTCCGTCTGTTTATCTGTCTCTGTCCGTCTGTCTGTCTGTCTGTCGATCAGCATGTTTGTCTGTGTTTGTCTGCCTGTCCACCCGTCAGTCTGTCTGTCTCTCTCTGTCTCTTCACATGTGTTTCTTTTTCTGTTTGTTTCTCTTTGCTATTCTTCCCCCCCTCCCCTCTCTCTCTCTCTCTCTCTCTCTCTCTCTCTCTCTCTCTCTCTCTCTCTCTCTCTCTCTCTCTCTCTTTCAATATTTCGTGTATCGATCCATTTATTCTAATCCAGGTCATATTTGCCTCTTGACAGGAACATCTTTCAGGTACAAATTCACAAGGATTTGTAGTCCATCCAGAGCAATGGGAGAATTCAAGTACTCGATATTGGTTTGTGTAGAAGAAAACAAGGATAACAATAACGATATATACGATAACAGTTACATAAGTGATATAAGTGTATAAATGCATAAATGATTGATGCTGCTGATGATAATGACGATAATGACGATAATGACGATATGATGATAATGAAGATAATGATGATAATGATGATAATGATGATGATGATAATGATAGTAATAATGATGATAATAATAATAATAATAATAATAATAATAATAATAATAATAATAATAATAATAATAATAATAATAATAATAATAATAATAATAACAATTATAATAATAACAATAATAATAATAATAATAATAATAATAATAATAAAGAAAAAAAATCTATACCAAAACAAAGCTAAAAAATGAATAAAATATGATGAAATAGAATAAAGCAGGTGTGATATAAGAAAAAAATTACCTCAGTCTTTTCACACATAAATTGACAAATGCCAAGTAAATTATTTATTTGCCTGAAGAGATGGTTTAAAAGTAATACAATGTCATAGTATTTGTATTTTTGTGATTTTGCTATTTTGATATTCCTGCTTCTAAATCCCAGCATATACAAACTACAGTATCTTATATATAACGGGTTCATAAATAGAACTTTATATACAAACCTAAACAGACTATAGCGCGTGCGCACACACACACACACACACACACACACACACACACACACACACACACACACACACACACACACACACACACACACACACACACACACATACATACATACAAAACCGGTTGACCTCCGACAAGAAAGACATGTGTATCTTGTAGATTTACGGTTCTGGAAAAGTATTATGACAAAGTACTTCACCAACGACTAATATGAAAACTGAACTGTATTGAAGATTACAAGAAAATGTTCGGATAGACAATGGGTTTACTCAAAGATCAATAAACAAGAAAAGAAATAAAGAATAAGATATCAGGGCATAAAAAATGAATAGCGAAATCTCGCTAGTCGGTGCTGGCTCCTGTGATCTTCTTGATTTACCTAAATTACATAAAGAAAGGAACGTCAAGATTCTCTTTCTTCACACACAAATGTTTATTATTATCATTGTCCTTCCGTCCCTGTAACATAGTTTGTCAACGAGGAAATTATATAGATTTTTTACGCTTACGTGTGTGTAAATATATGTCTATGTGCGTGCGTGTGTCTGGTGGGGATGTACTGTACGTTTATTACATGAACCTCAATGTACCTTATAGTATCAAATTTATTCCCGTAATATATCGTGTTTTTTGTGTTTGTATATAGGGTAGAAGGCCAAAGGGAAGGGGAAATAGAATGTACTTGGGAAAACAGTGTAGAGTATAGCATTAATGTAGAACAATGTACCAGTATAGGACAAAATATAATTTTAGGATTTAATGTCGCTAGAGGACGAAATGTCACATTAGGATATAATGTCATAGGCCAAAATGTCGCAATGGGATGTAATGACAGTGGAGGACAAAAGATCACGATGGGAAGTAATGATAGTGGAGAACAAAATATCACGATAGGATGTAATGATAATGGAGGAGAAAATATCACGGTAGGATATAATGTCATTGAAGGCCAAAATGTAATTTTAGGAAGGGATACCGGACAGAATGTCAATGAAGGCCAAAATATTATGATAGGATGTAATGTCGCTAGAGGACGATATGACACATTAGGATGTAATGTCATAGGACAAAATGTCACAATGGGATGTAATGACAGTGGAGGACAAAAGATCACGATGGGAAATAATAATAGTGGAGAACAAAATATCACGATAGGATGTAATGATAATGGAGGAGAAAATATCACGGTAGGATATAATGTCAGTGAAGGACAAAATATAATTTTAGGAAGAGATACCGGACAGAATGTCAATGAAGGCCAAAATATCAAGATAGGATGTAATGACAGTGGAAGACAAAAGATCACGATGGGATGTAATTATAGTGGAGGAAAAAATATCACGGTAGGATATAATGTCACTGGAGGACAAAATATAATTTTAGAAAGGGATGCCGGACATAATGTCACTGAACGATGGGAGTCCGGCGTGAATCACGGTGACGTAGGGGGACAAAATGTACAAAATAGATCGGATGACCGTAATCGACCAGATGTCCGTGATGGGGGAAATTTTAATTTTGATAGGAGAAATGTTAATGAGGCATTGAATGTCAATGAAGGACCAAATAATAATAATATAGAGCAAGGCATAAATAAAAAACAAAATGATAATATAAGACATGATATTGAAACTCAAAATGTGTCAAAAAGAAATAATCACGAGTTTCTTAAAACTATGTACTTTAATGCTCGTAGTATTAGGAACAAATTTCAAGAAATACAGGCGTATGTCAAAAGCGAAAATCTCGATATGATAGGAATAACTGAGACATGGTTAAATGGTACAGAGTTCGAAGCTGAATTTAATATTGCGGGATTTAAACACTTTCATCAGGATAGAAACCATAAGAAAGGTGGGGATGTTCTATTGTACGTTAAAAACAATGTTCATGCTTGTGTTTTAGAGAAAGTGAAACAGGATGCATATGACAGTTTGTGGGTTGAGTTAACCCTAACAAATGGACAAAAAATGAATATAGGTGTAATATATAGGCCAAAGACATTATCATTAGCAGACGACAAACTGTTATTTCAAGAACTGTCTAGTTTCTGCAACCGGGATTTATTGATAATGGGTGATTTCAATTTTACTGACATTGATTGGATGACCCTTGAACATGGCCATATAGGTAGTCGCTTGATTGATTTTCTTGGTGACAATTACTTAATTCAGCATGTAAAAGAGCCCACAAGATATGGAAACTTACTCGATTTATTGATCACTAGCCGCGAAAGCATGGTAACTGATGTAGAAGTCGGTGAATCTGTTGCAAATAGCGATCACAATTTAGTCAGATTCAAACTCCTAAACAATTTTAGAATAGATACTTGTGCTTCTAAAATACCCGATTTCAGTAAAGCTCAGTTCATAGAACTACGTCAGGAGCTTCAGCTTACAGATTGGGAGGCAAAATTAAACGAAAGGCCTGTAGATCAGATGTGGGAAATATTTCAAAATACGCTCACTAAGATGATTCAAACTTACATTCCTTTTAAGGACAGACGTCCCCCAAATCAGGCTCGCCCAAAGTGGCTCGACAAAGAAACTGAAAAAAGTATTGCTAAAAAGAGACAGGCTTATAAGAAATATAAGTGCTCGGGTGCATCTAATGACTATGA
>NC_134777.1:13718734-13731234 GCF_046742065.1 Oratosquilla oratoria
TGTGTGTGTGTGTGTGTGTGTGTGTGTGTGTGTGTGTGTGTGTGTGTGTGTGTGTGCATGTGTGTGTGTGTGTGTGTAAGAGAAGGAGGAGAAGGCAGAAAAAAAAAGAGATAGGGGTGGATATCGAGAAGACGGAGGAGAAAGAAGAAAGAAAAAAGAGAAAGGGAGAAGGAAGAAGAGGCGGAAAAACGAAGACAGAGGAGGAGGAGAAAAAGAAAAAAGAAAGAGGAGGAGGGCGAAGAAGAAAAAAAAGAAGGAAAAGGAGAAGGGAGGATGAAGAAGGAGGAGGAGGAGAAGGGAGGATGAAGAAAGAGGAGGAGAAGGAGGAGGTAGGATGAAGAAAGAGGAGGAGGAGGAGGAAGAGGAGGAGGAGGAGGAGGAATAAGAAGAGGAAGGAGGAGAAGGAGGAGGAGGAATAAGAAGAGGAGAGAGCAGAATGATTTGGAAAAAAAAAAAAGATGTCACAAGTAATGCTATAACCCAAACAAGACAAGAAAAATTCTGGCCTCAGGATATTCCGTACATTAGCTTTTATCTAATTTAACGACCGGAAGGAAGGAAGTATGTATAGGAAACATTATTATGTACATGAAAAAGTACAGATATGATTTGTTAGTATTTTTTGTATTTAATCACCATCTCCATCATCATTATCATTACTGCCATTAGTTTTAGTTCGTTCTTTCTTCCTCATATTTTTCTTCTTTTCTCTCTCTTTTTTATTTTCTTCACTCTTTCTTTGTTTTTTCTTTTCTTTTTTAGTTTCTTCCTTCCTCTTTATTCATTTCCTTCTCTCTCTCCGTCTCTTTCTGTTCTTCTTTATTTTTCACAGAATAGTTCAGAGAAGACGTAAAATGGGAAGATATCTGAAGTTTGGAAAACAAAACATTTTATGGGACGCTCGGGGAGATTAGAGATGTACAGGATGGTAGTAAGAGAAATCCCATGACATACAGAACAACAAGAGCAACAACAACAGTGACAAAAAAAAAAACGGCGTCGACAACAACAGAAGCAACATCAATAACATGAACATCATCGATAACAAGAACAATACCATCAACGCCATCAAACGAAGAAGAAGAAGAAGAAGAAGAAGAAGAAGAAGAAGAAAAAACAAGAAGAAAAAAAGAAGAAGAAGAAGAAGAAGAAGAAGAAGAAGAAGAAGAAGAAGAGGAAGAAGAAGAAGAAGAAGAAGAAGAAGAAGAAGAAGAAGAAGAGGAAGAAGAAGAAGAAGAAGAAGAAGAAGAAGAAGAAGAAGAAGAAGAAGAAGAAAAAGAAGAAGAAGAAGAAGAAGAAAAAGAAGAAGAAGAAAAAGAAGAAGAAGAAGAAGAAGAAGAAGAAGAAGAAGAAGAAGAAGAAGAAGAAGAAGAAGAAGAAGAAGAAGAAGAAGAAGAAGAAGAAGAAGAAGAAGAAGAAGAAGAAGAAGAAGAACTTTTTCTGGATTCCACACTCCCCAAACACTCCGTCTATTGATTCGTCTCCTACCCTAGCAATGAGATCTCCCAATACCACTACAGTGACATTTCTCCATAAACCCTCTATGCACTCCCTTAAATTTATACAAAAAACTCCCTTTCCTCTACACTCCTCTCACTACTAGGTCTATATGCACTCACAAAGACCAACTTCCCCCTTCTCAGTTTCGCCTTCATTCACATTAATCTTAAAGAAACCTTTCATTCCACCAAACGATTACCTATTTCTTCACTTGCCACTCCTTCTCTCTCTCGTCCTCTCTTCACTCCTGACAGCTTTCCAACTACACTCCCAATACCAAACTCGCCCCTCCCTTTCAACTTAAATTCACTCAATGCCAGGACATCCATATTTTTTCTCTCAATATATATATATATATATATATATATATATATATATATATGCATATATATATATACAGGTATATTATATATATATATATACATATATATATATATATATATATATATATGTGTGTGTGTGTGTGTGTGTGTGTGTGTGTGTGTGTGTGTGTGTGTGTGTGTGTGTGTGTGTGTGTGTGTGTGTGTGTGTGTGTGTGTTCACTTGGTCTTTGGATCACGTGTTGGACTCGTGATCGACAGCTATTTCCCTCCTGGAAGAGAGCTCAGAGCTCGTAGGTCCGATCTATGGGTAATGCTATGACCTTGCACACACACACACCCCAAACTCCCCGCCCACGAGAGTTGGAGTAACACCCCTCAGCGCTGCGATACTAATATTATTTCAGCCCCGGGCGATGATCGAACCCGGACCTCCGTGTGTGTGTGTGTGTGTGTGTGTGTGTGTGTGTGTGTGTGTGTGTGTGTGTGTGTGTGTGTGTGTGTGTGTGTGTGTGTGTGTATGTGTGTGTGTGCGTGCATAAATGTACAGGGAATAATTCCGTAAATGTTTTTTTAATATATTGAGTCAATTTTCACTTTGAAGTATCTATTCTAACTAACATCAGAATTTTATTGGCGCAAGAGGGGAAATGCAAAGAGAAACAGGTCAGTTGTATTCCAAAATTAAACCAAGCTGATACCAGGTCAGACCTAAATCGAGTTTGAATTTCATATTCAATTTTCCTTAACCTAGGATTAGCGAACGTTTCTGGATTATCGAGACGAAAATGAAATAAATTAATCGAACCAATTACAAACGTTGTAAGTAGACACACAAAAACACACTTCATAGCTCTTCATTAATTTTAAATACGTGAACAATTGAGTAAAATATTAAATAAATGAATACTCGTAGATAAGTGAATAAATCCAGCAATAATAGATAAATAAATAAGTTGATAGATTCGTAAATAAATGAATGGATAAATGGATAAATATATCATACTAATGAACATATCAATAAATAGAGAAATTAGTAGATGAATAAATAAATCAATAGATAAAGAGTGATTAGATATTTAAATAAGTGAGTAGATAAACAAATAAGAAATAGATAAATGAATAACTAAATAAACGGATTAAACGGAGTCATAGATTTGAAAGCAGATAAATCAGTAATAAATAAATGTTTCAACCAAAGTAATTAATTGATAAAAAAATGTAAGAACTCTGCCTTAGGATAATCAATATATCACTATTTTGTAGTTTAGATTTAATTTTATATTCATTCTGCCTGTCGCCAGCCAATCATATCAATTATTTCAAAGGGTTGACTCCATTTCAATATCTTTTTTATGTCTAGATTTGATTATTTTCTAGTTGACATTTACAAATTTTATTGAGGGAGGGAAACCAATAATAACGACAGAGTTGAAAATGGAATAATATTTTCAATATCTGGGTATAACAACATAATTGTATATCTACATATCACTTCTATCTGTATACAAAGGACTTTTCCCCCTTATTAGGGAGGTAGCCAAGTCAAAGGCACGCACTTTGTACCACGACGAACCCTCCGTTATGCTATCCCCTCTTAACCTCTTCAATAGTAGTCATATTCTCGCGCGCAGCATCGGGTGCCTAATGTACGATGCATCACACTCCTCGTGTTATAAAATATAAAGTCACTGCTGTATTACTCGTTCTCTTTCTCTTTGAGTAATAATAAGCATAGAAAACGTGGTCAACCCAGTTCACTGAATTCGGGGGTCACTCGTCTACAAGACGCAGATGCCGGTACCATCATATACCCACTCACGCCTCTTGACGTCTACGAAGGTTTCATCTTATCAAAGAGATACTGCCCTGTACCACTTCTTTGAATTATATACTTTTTCTTTTCTTCTCTGTCTTCTGTCTTAGGGTGAAGAAAGAATTCTGCCACCGTGATTCCCATGCGAGTCATAAAATGCGACAAAGTGGGACGGAGTGACGGGACTAGGTATTCTGCTCTCTATAAAAATATCCTACGTGTATTCAAGCATAGTTGTATATATTTTCTTACAACTGTATACACTTGTATTCAGGTGATTATAGTTGTATACAGTTGTACATGGTTGTATAAATCTATCGTATTGAAAATAAGAAAAGTGGTGTTCGATGTCAATATTACGATTAATGAAGCCTCAATCTTTAAATTCTTTCATTAAACAAAAAATACCGAAAGGTTATAAAGAAAATAAATTTCGTATCGATAAATATGTTATATCCTCACTAATATAAAGTCACGTTCTCTAAATTCATATAATGATGAAATTACGCCAAGAGGCGATTATTTGCAACGAAGTCATCATCTTCTTTGACCATGTTTGTTGATTGTTAGGTTATGCAGAAGTTACTAACAAACTCATGTCCAGAAAAGAGCCATTGAATCCAATTTGCTATTTGTTATACACATTCCTTATATGTGCTGGCAGTGTGATCGGAAACATACTGGTCTCGTATTCACTTATTTGTGGGTTCGAATCCCGCGCTTCTCTCCGATTCTCAGCATTGATTGTTACCTGCCCCGACAGTCCACAGAGCTCATAGGGCAAAGGTGACGGCTTCAACATTAGCAACTCAGTTTCTCCTTCCGTAGGCTCCTTAACACCACCTATATAATGGCGTAGTCTGCATATATATAAATATTTTTAGTTCTTGTTAAGGATTGAGAAGATATTTCTTCCTTTTCAAGATCTTCCTTTCGATATTATAATAAAAAAAAATCTGTTCATTGGTTATCAAGCAAGTTTTTCTAAGATTTGTTGTTCAATACATACAAACAGAAAAGAAAACTGACAGACTGGGGAAGGATAAGTTTGATCTATTTATCTATCCATCTATCTATTCATCTATTATTTCTAACTTATGTGAGAGGGATGCTTTCTTCACTTAAATCAAATCGAAAAACGTGTAGTGTAATAAGTTTCCAGAACAAAAGAAAGAAAAACATCCACAAATTGTTCTTTATAGAGATCAAAAATAAAATTCAACCGGATGTCTTGATAAAAGGCTGAGAGGGATGAGACGGAGACATTGGAAGATGAAAAACAAGAAGATAAGACTACAATATGCGTTAGAATCCCCTCTCATAAAAGGAAGAATTGCACAATTTTATTCTGGTTGACGGAGATTTCATTCAGTAGTGAGTTGTCGGCGGTCGTGAGCTCAATTCCCGGAACCCATTGCGGGGTTTGTCGCGTTGGCTACCGATAGCCCTGCCCAGGCGAGTAGGAGACCCCCCCCCAAAAAAAAAAAAAAAAAAAAAATGATGGGGTTTCTCACTTCCCGCTTCGAGGGAGTCGGATGGTAAATGAATTGTCTTTTTGGTAGTGAAGTTGATAAGGCTTATCTCGTTTCACCCCTTCCGTAGCGGATGATGCTTTTGCCTCTCTTTTAGCTGCCGCCAGTCAAATTTATTCATATGTATATATATGTTACCTTCTCACCAACAGCAAATGAGTTGAAAATAAGCATGCACTAGTGGTATACCAGGCATGTATGAATATAACACGTTTATGATTTATAAATCCACGATCTATGTTGGAAAACGCTAAAACTTGAAAAACGGACAAGATGCAAGCTAGCTGTACGAGTATACCACGCTCGACCGAACTTTATGTTACGTCCCGATTGATCATATCCTTTGCTTCCATTTGTCATCTTTCTGCAACAGCAACAACAACAGCAATCTCGTCTTCTTGTGATTCTAAAATGAAATGGAATCACTACTGTGTTCCAGCTACCAGACCCAGAGTCGAAGGCTTCACTCACACAAACGATAACGTTTTTTGCTTACGTAGGAGGGAGTTTTATTGTGAAAAGGAAACATAAGCATATTTTTCTATTGTAGACTGAGCGCAAAGAATGGAAACTGAACGCAAAGAACAGAAACTAAGATTATAGTGAGAAAAGGCATTTGTTTCCATTTCTATGTTTGTGCACTCTTCCACAGCTTTTGGAATGCAAACTAAAACATCTGCAGCACAGCTACACTATGATAGGAATGGAAACCAGTCTCATAGCATTCACCAAACAGCCTGATTTTCCAGTTTCTCTCAATGTTCTCCATTTGTTTTTCTATAACGTCGTAGGAAGTCGTCTTTTCCCAGTGATTTTATAGTATTGAATACTGCCTCATCATTTCTTTTCTTTCCTCTACCAACTTACCTAGTTTTTCTTTAATATATTATCATTATCTATTATTATCAATATCATTCATTTATTCAATATTTTGTTATCTAATATTTTCCAGCATATTCGGAAGACTAGTCTACCAGATATGCTGGAAAATATTTTTTTTTTTGCTTTTTTATCAGATTTTCATATATATATATATATTTTTTATTGTTTATAAGCGACCACACTATTATAGAAAATTTCTATACAGGGTGAACCAGGTTTTCTATCTTTATTTTTGTTACATTTTCTTCCACATTGTCGACTTTTTATTCATCATGAATTCATATCTTTATTCTGTAACCTTCCTGATATGTTCTGCTGTTATTGAGTTTTCTATTGCCAATACTCCTTTATCCTTTCCTCTCTTAGTTTTCGTAATTACTTCACTTCTTATTACATCTTTTAATCAAGTCTTTTTTTCACCCGTTTTCAATAATTATTCTAATTGAAACTCATTTTTCTCTTTTGACTACATTCATATCTTATCTTGATCTTCCTGTAACAACTTACAATCAATATTATCTTTTATTCTTTTCCTGATCTTCGCCTCATAAACAAGTCAGTGTTACATATCATTCAAACCATTGCGCCAACACTAATCCATGAAAGACTTCAATCTGATATTCTAACCTTCACAACCATTTTCATTAACATTTTCTGTTGAAAGCTCTTCATTTCTTTCACGAGACTTAACGTCCTACATATAATCTTTTTTATTTCTTATGTAAGATACCTTGTCACTTTCTTTATATGTGTGTAGACGACTAATGCACCATTTCTCTATTGTGGTACATTTATCACACTTTAGTGAAACCAATCAAACTTGATTTCCATGATCTTTTTTTCATTCCAAATGGCTATTTTCCAAGAGTCTTTCAAACATTTTGTCCATCTCTATTTCACCTATTCTCACAAATTAGCTATTATTCTGGTGAAGACAAGGGTGCATAATCCCAAGGTTCATCCCTATTTTCTTCTTTTTTTTTGTTAGTTCAAATCCCATTAACCTTTTCCAGTCTCCAAGAAATTTTCCTTTTTCTAATGAAGACACATACATACATACATACATATACCAAAGGCTTTTTCTCCCTTACTAGGGAGGTAGCCAAAAAGGAAAAGGCATAAAATCATTCCCACCCATTCCATCCCCGAAAACACTCCACACCCCTCCACCCTCCCTCCCATCTTAGTACCTCCTAGATGACAGGTCATCCCTGCACCCTGTCCACTGCCCTGGGTCAGAAGCAGTGTCACAAGACACAGCACATCTACAGCAAGGCCGCTTCATTAAATCGGCGACCCCCTCCTCTCCGTCCCCCCATATAAGGGAGAGGACACACTTATGAATATTTGTCATCAGTGGTTTTCCACATTCTTTTAGTCATCAGCTAGAGGTTCTATCAGCACTTAACCTTATCTAATGAACACAAGTTTATGAATTTTATTTATCAGTGCTTTTGGGTATTCTTGGACTCCACCTTGAGACTTTTTGGAGACCCAGGGAATTTTTTTAAATTTAGTTTCAGCAGAATTTCTTTGGATTTCTTGCAATTCTTCTTTTATGTCATCCAACACTATTTCTAGTTTCTTTGATTCCGATTCTTCAAAGTCGCTTGTCTTAGTAAATAGGGCTCGGACATTTTTTACCAATTATTTTCGATTACGTTTACCTTTAACTTCGTGATTTCTTCCATGTGTCTCAATTACCCTTTAATGAGGACGAGGGGAGCGGAATGATGGGATGAGGATGGTAGGAGAGGATGGAGGAGAAAGGTGGGGGAGGAGGAGGAGGAGGAAGTAGGAGGATAGCAGAGAAAGATTAGGAAGTAGTCTGGAATAGGAGGGTGGGGGATGGAAAGGGCAGATTCTGGAAAAGATGGGTAGAGAAGGATGAGGAGGACAGGAAGGGGAAGAAAGAAAGGAAGACGAGGAGGTGGGGAACGAGGGGAGGAAGAGGAAGAAGAGAAGGAAGAGGAAGAAGAGAAAGAGGAAGAGGAGAAGGAGAACGAAGATGACGAGGGCGGTAGGTAAGGAAAGGAACCTGTATGACTCGGTTAGCTGTGACGCCACACACTCGTATGATGACGTCACCATATTGAAAGTGAGCTCTCCCACTGCCTTACGGGACGACGAATTGAATAATAAAGGGACCTAGTGTAGTCACATAAATCCATTCTTGCTCTTCCCACTTCTCTTCCTCCTCCTCGCCTGTCTCCCCTTCCCGATTCTTCTTCACGTCCTACTCTTTTTAATCCTTATCATTCTCCTCCTTTTACTCCACGTCCTTGTCCATCTCGTCGTCCTCCTCTTCCTCGTATCCCTCCTCCTCTTACTTCTACTCCTCCTCGTACTCCTCCTCCTCCTCGTACTCCTCCTCCTCCTCGTACTCCTCCTCCTCGTGCTCCTATTCCTCCTCCTACTCCTACTCCTCCTCGTACTCCTACAGTACTCCTCCTCCTCCTCGTGCTCCTACTCCTCCTCCTCCTCGTACTCCTACTCCTCCTCCTCGTACTCCTACTCCTCCTCGTACTCCTACTCCTCCTCCTCGTACTCCTACGCCTCCTACTCCTCCTCCTCCTCGTACTCCTCCTCCTCCTCGTACTCCTACTCCTCCTCGTACTCCTACTCCTCCTCCTCCTCCTCCTCGTACTCCTCCTCCTCCTCGTACTCCTCCTCCTCCTCGTACTCCTACTCCTCCTCCTCCTACTCCTCCTCCTCCTCCTCCTCGTACTCCTACTCCTCCTCGTACTCCTACTCCTCCTCGTACTCCTACTCCCCCTCCTCGTACTCCTACTCCCCCTCCTCGTACTCCTACTCCCCCTCCTCGTACTCCTACTCCCCCTCCTCGTACTCCTACTCCTCCTCGTACTCCTCCTCCTCCTCCTCCTCATACTCCTACTCCTCCTCCTCGTACTCCTACTCCTCCTCGTACTCCTCCTCCTCTTCGTCCTCCTCCTACTCGTCCTTCTACTACTCGTCCTCCTTCTACTCGTCTTCCTCCTACTCGTACTCCTCCTCTTCCTACTCCTCCCCGTACTCCTCCTCCTCCTCTTTATTTTACCTTCTTGTAGCTTTATCTTTGAATGTAGTTTTCATTCGTATTCTGAAAAAAAACTCAAGTTCATCTGAGGTTGCATCAGGAGCCAACATATATATTCATTAACTTTTTCTTTCACCAGTCGACGATTTTCTTCAGCTTACAGAAATCACCTGCATCCAACGGTTTAACCGAAGGAGTAAAAACATTTGAAAGGGAATGGAGGGAGACATCACCGTCACTTTCACCCTCACCACCACACTCATCACCACGTTCACCATCATTATCTCCACCATCACCACCACATTCACCATCATTATCCCCACCAATACCACCATCACCAACAATACCACCGGAACCACCAATACCACCATCGCCACCAATACCACGAATAACACCAATACCATCATCACCACCAATACCACCAATCCAACACCGCTAACACCACCAATGTAACCATCACCACAAATACCAAGATGGCCACCAATACCTCCATCACCACCAATACCACCATCACCAATACCACCATCACCAATACCACCATCACCACCAACACCACCATCACCACCAATAGCACCATCACCACTAATACCACCATCACCACCAATACCACCATCACCACCAATACCACCAATACTACCGTCACCACCAATACCACCGTCACCACCAATACCACCATCATCACCAATACCACCAATACAACCAATATCACCACCAATATCATCATCATCATCATTATCATCACCATCATAATCATCATCATCATCATCACTATCTCGATCTACTCTTTCGTTTGCTACAAAATCCACACAGACCCGCAAACCCAGACAGTTATATTTATCTAATGGGAGACTTTTTTCTTTCTTTTACTGTGATAAGTATATGATGAGTTTTGTGTCTTTTGGCAGCTTTCCCCACGAACTACTCATTCATCACAGTTAACCTCTCCCCCTCCCCACCTCCACCTCCACCCACAATCTGTCCTCACTCAGAGTAGATTAGATTTTTAGCACAACAGAAACGGCAATTTGCTTCGCCAACTTCTCTCTTTCTTTCTACAAGAAAATGTGTTTTTGATTTTCTGATACAACGAAAATAATTTCTTGTTTATCGTGTTCATAAAAAAAAAAAAAACTGCGCAACGTATTTACGGAAAAGGAGTTCTGTCAAGTTGAAGGAGATCTCTAATTGTTCTTTCATATCAACTCTCATGAGTCTAGAAATTGTTTCAAGGTTCCTCAGTTTTCTTCATATCAGGAGCAATTAGATGGGTTGTCTAACAAACTCAAAATTTCTTCAAGAAAGTATTGCCTTGTATTAGTCTCAACATGTAAACTGGTTAAAGGGGTGTTTTGACATTTTTTTCTAGAGAGGTTAATTTCATAACAGCCTAAATATATGAATTAAAGTTAAATTCGTTGTCTGGAAAGCTGAAAAGTTTTTCAAGAGAAGTTGATTTCATATTAGTCTCAATATGTAAATCAAGGCTAGGTGAGTAGGCTGAGGAACTCAAAATTTCTTCAAGAGTTTCCTGTCAGCAAAACTTGAAGCAACAGTTGAATTGAAACGCTTAAATGATAATTCAAAATTATTGAACCATTCCAACAGTGAATATTTCTTTAAATCACTTCCGTACCGGATAATTATTTTTCTTTAGTCCTGGCTACCGTCGGTTTAATTTATTCAAACGATTAAGATTGAAAGCCGAAGAGGATGAGGATATTCGTGCGTGTCTTCGAGGTTCTCTGCAGTGGCGATAGTTTCTGGAATGATCTGGAAACTGGAATTTTTTTTAGGCATTTGCTCTCTCCTCTGGTAAGATTTTTTTCAGTTTTATCTTCCTTTAGTTTAGTTTATATGATTAAGATTGAAAGCCGAAGAGGATGAGGACATTCGTACGTGTCTTCGAGGTTCTTTACAGTGGCGATAGTTTCTGGAGTGATCTGGAAACTGGAAACTTCTTTAGATGTTTGCTCTCTCCTCTCGTAAGATTTTTTTTTCAGTTTTATCTTCCTTTAATCAGTGTAATCTAGTTTATTCTATTTTGTTTTAGTTTGTTATTTGCTTGGTTTTGTTTGGTTTGGCTGGCTTTTGATTGGTTTGGTTGGGTTTGGTTGAATTAGGTTTATCTTGATTTGATTTGTTCTGTTTCAGTTTATCTAAAAATACATCTATTTGTTTGCTTGTTTGTTTCTATTTTTCTATTTATTATTCACTTGTTTACTTATTTTCTATTTTCTTCTTATAGCAAAACCAAATTTCTAGAGAAATAAAATAAAATAGAATATGAACAAACATTTCACAATGACGAAAATCTTTCCAATCTATGTAAAACAAAGTAACCTATTCATTTATAAAAAAAAAAGAACGTACTAGATTAGTTTCCTCTCAAATATTAAAATGAAGTCACCACCAACGCTTTCATCATCGTAAACAGTAAAAGTAAACTCACACTAATTATAATCATGATATCTACCAAGAAACAATATATTGTAACTGAAGCATTGTAAACTATCGCAAGGAAAAACGTAAATCTATGTTAGTCAGATAGTCAATAATTTGCTATAATCAGTGTTTTGCACTAACTAGCTCTAAATGATTCTATCAAGCTATGAAAGAAGACATAGAGCAAGAGTGGGTGAAGACTATTCAGGATTTTATTTAACTTAGCTCCATGCACGGGTTTAGGCTGTCTATAAAGGTTAGAAGCGCTGGTAAACTACAGAACATAACAACAACTAAAGCCACGCGGCTCAAGTCAGCCAAAGGTAGACATCTTGGATCAAGGCCATCTCGACTTAAGTTTCTGTGTCCGTATGTCAATTTTGACGACCTCATTGTAGCAAATACCAGATTCTATTCATATCAAGGGAAATCCCTGGACACAGATAGGCTAAGAATTGCAGGAGGAGATTTAAAGGTCTGAGTCAAGTTGGTAGGGGTCTTTTTGTATGACGATAAGTTCTCTTATAAAACTTTGAAAGGTCTTGCAATTTTTTGTTTCTGGTGGCATTTGATGTCAAGTTGACATTTGCTTCAATATCTCCATATAATTGAATCTCCGGCTCAATCACTTGTCAAATCTTAAACATTTTTACTCTGAATAATTTGGTTTTGTCCTTGGTACATATTAGGCATAAATATTAAAGTAATGCACAATAACCCAATTATCAAAGAAGAATATGGATGACTTAATACATACATAATTGAACATAAAAATCAATAAACAATTTCGGAGATCAATTTGAATGACATATAAATAAACGAATAGATAAAAAATAGATAAATAAATAAAGAAATAAAGAAATAAATGAATAAGTAATTTTGCAAATAGATATATAAATACATAAATAAACATATAAAGAATAATGAAAGGAAATCAAACCATAGATAAAATAAAGAATACAAACAAAAGA
>NC_134777.1:13733734-13736234 GCF_046742065.1 Oratosquilla oratoria
AAGCGTGCTGGTCTCGCGTTTGCTTAGTTACGAGTTTAAATCTCACATTCTTCTTCGATTTTCAGCAGTGACTGCCACTTGCCCCAACACCCAAGTGCATAGGAGAAAGGTGGTTGCAGCTTCAGTCTCTCCCGGTGTAGATTCTTCACTACAAGCTAAATGGTACACACACACACACACACACACACACACACACACACACACACACACACACACACACACACACACACACACACACAATAAACTCATTATAAAACTTAGACTAGACATATCACTCATATAATTACTGTATTGCATTATTGTCAGCGTATCACTGTAAAACTTAGACTAGGCGTATTACTCATATAATTACTGTATTGTATTATTGTCAGTGTATCACTGCTATTTCAATATACCTATTAAGTATTATTATTATTATTATTATTATTATTATTATTATTATTATTATTATTATTATTATTATTATTATTATTATTATTATTATTATTATTATTATTATTATTATTATTATTATTATTATTATTATTATTATTATTATTATTATTATTATTATTATTACACACACACACACACACACACACACACACACACACACACACACACACACACACACACACACACACACACACACACACACACATATATATATATATATATATATATATATATATATATATATATATATATATATATATATATATATATATATATAGATATATTGTTGAGACATTCTGACAGGTTGACGTAAGTGGGAGTAGGAAACACAGAATTCTTAGTCTGGGTATATTCCTGACTAGTTTCGCAGGTATGATTTCTCAGACGAAGTGTACAAAATTGGTTATGGGCATTTATACATGAGATAGACCAATCTTTCACTCCGCGTTGCAAGAGTTGGCGACAAGTGTCGAAACCATGGAATGATATGCTCGTATTTCTTATTTAGTAATATACTACTTTTAATGATAACAGCATTGTACGGGGCAGAAGCATGGAACATGAGAGAGGAAGAGAGAAGGAGTTTGAATGTGTTTGAGATGAAATGTCTGAGATGTATGATAGGGGTTACTACGAGGCTCGTAGGCTGGATAGAGTGAGAAATGAGGAGGTGAGGAGGAGAACAGGGGTGGAAAGGGAACTGGGAGATAGGGTTGATGAAAGAGTATTAGGATGGTTTGGACACATGGAAAGAATGAGTGAAGAAAGATTAGTAAAAGAAGTGTGGAAGGCGGAGGTGGAAGGAGTGAATATGAGGGGGCGTCCTAAGATGAGATGGATGGATGGGGTGAAAGGGGCATTACAAAAGAGAGGAATGTCTGAGGAGGAAGGACGGGAGAGGACAGAGGATAGGGGTGAATGGAGAGGGGTTGTGTATAGATGATGCTGTGATGCTTGAGGGGGAGTGGGTGGGGGATGGGGGTGCGGAAGTATGTACGAGAAAAGATTTGACGAAGACCGAAGGGATTTCTCCCCGTCTTCTTTTCTGCATGGGGGGACGGAGAGGGGGGTCGCCGAATTTATGAAGCGGCCTTGCTGTGGATTTGTTCTGTCTTGCGACACTGCTTCTGACCCAGGGCAGTGGACAGGATGCAGGGATGACCCGTCATCTATGAGGTGCGAGGATAAGAGGTAGGGAGGAGGGTGGAGGGGAGTGGAATATATAGGAAATGCAACGGGTGGGAGTGGTTTCTCTGCCTTTTTCTTTTTGGCTACCCCACGTGCAGGTGGAAAAAGCCTTTGGTATATATATGTATGTAATAATAATAGCAACAATGACAATGCTAATAATAATAGTAATAGTAACAATAATAATAGTGATTAAAATATAATTTTAACAATAATAATATAATGTTAATAATAACAATAATAATAATGTTAATAACAACAAAAATAACAGCGACGACGATGATGATGATGGTGATGGTGGTGATGGTGATGATGGTGGTGGTGATGGTGATAGTAGTGATGGTGGTGATTTGTGGTGATGGTGGTGATGGTGGTGATGGTAGTGATGGTGGTGATGGTGGTGATGGTGATGGTGATGGTGATGGTGATGGTGATGGTGATGGTGATGGTGATGGTGATGATGATGACGATGATGATGATGATGATGATGATATAATCAATAACAATGATTATTATAATTTTATTAACGTTATCATTAAAATTATTGTTGTTAATTCTATTATTGTCAGTATGGTTATTATTGTTACTGTCTTTTAAACAATAGATATATTATTCGGTGGTTTTTACACTTGTCGCCAACTCTGGCAACGAGGAGAGGTAGTGGGGTTTCTCGTCTATAAATGCCCACAACCTATTTTGTACACCATTCCTTTGAGAAACTAGTCAGGAAGAAATCGAGAATAAAACTCCTCTGTTTTCTATTCTATCCGTACTAATGGTATATGTATGTATGTATACACACACACACTCACACACACACACACACACACACACACACACACACACACACACACACACACACACACACACACACACA
>NC_134777.1:13738734-13741234 GCF_046742065.1 Oratosquilla oratoria
CTAAAGACAACTCAGTTTTCAGTATTCAAGTTTCACAAAGTGGCGAGTATTCTACGCCACAAGGTGCGTAGCTACGGCCGAAGCCGTCACCTTTGCCTCATACACTTTAGTGACTGATGGGGCAAGGTAACAGTCATTGTTGGGAATCGGAGAGTGCGGGACTCGAACCCACAAGTGAGTGCAAGACCAACACGCTTTCGATTATACCACTAGCGCACGTAACATGTCTCACATGACTCTCGTGGGCGGGGAGTTAGGGGTGTGTGTGTGTGAAAGGTCATAGCATTACCCATAGATCGGACCTACGAGCTCTGAGCTCTCTTCCAGGAGGGAAATAGCTGTCGATCACGAGTCGAACACGTGATCCAAAAGACCAAGTGAATACATGTTACGACACGTGGCGCAGTGGTTAGAGTTCCCGACTACCCTTACGGCGGTCCGGGGGTTCAAATCCTGCCCAGGGCTGAAATAATTTCAGTATCACTGCGCTGCGGGTTGTTACTTCAACTCTCATGGGCGGGGGAAATAGATGTCGATCACGAGTCCAATACTTGATCCAAGACCATGGTGAAGTAGTCAGAGTTCCCGACTTCGCCTACGGCTGTCCGGGGGGTTCGAAGCCCGCCCAGGGCTGAAATAATTTCAGTATCACTGCAATGCGGGATGTTATTTCAACTCTTGTGGGCGGGGAAATAGCTGTCGATCACGAGTCCAATACGTTATCCAACACCATGGTGAATCGCATGAAATATTTTCTCTAATTTTTTGCTCAGAAATTTGCTTGTGAGCAAACTTAACCTTCTCTGAAAAGTATGTCCTCACTCATGTTAGTCACCATCTGATCATTTAAGCAAATACGCAAAATTTGTAAGTTTGCATTACATATTACCTTCACCAAGCAATGACCCAACAAACTAATATTCATTTCGGTTGCAATGGAATCGCTAGAGTTAGGCGAGAGAGTAAAAAGAGCAATTATTGGTTTGACAGTTTGCAAGTTACCATATTTTTAGAGAATCTATAAATCCATGTTTGGGTGAAACTTCTTTACTGAGTGGATTTTTATATCATTTGAAAACCTTGTGTGCTCACATTTTTCTTTATGTGCGCTAGTTGTAAAACATATGTACGCGCGCGCATGCACACATCTTAGAGAGAACATTCCTCACAGCTGTACAATAAGACAACAAAAACGACTTAGATATTTAGATTTTAATATTCCGTCCATAAATATAGTGAATGTCATATATTCTACCTGAGCAAGTCCACAAAACCACGAATCATACTAATCTTGTAAATTATATCTTGGCATAGCCTGCCACCATTATGCACTACACTAACAAAGGATATGCAGCTTTCCAAGACCTAAATGTCTTCAATTGATGTATGGACAGACTGAATTGTAAGACCAGGTACATGTGGACCTTAGTCATAGTCCAGAAGAAGGATCACAAAGGATTACAAAGGCGGAGCATGCCGACAGGAGACCTTTTGGTTCATAACTAGGTCGGATGCGAGAAAAATAGATAAAGAATAAAATAAAATAAGATAAAATAGAATTAAAAAAAATAAAATTGAATAAGAAAATCAAACAAAATAAAATAAATGAAATAAAAAAAAATCATAATACTATAAATGATAATGAATTAAATGAAAAAATGCATAGATAAAGTCCCATTGGTCTCGTTTCCTTGCTCAAGATCCACAACTGGGACTTTCAAAGACTCCGGAAGAAGTACAATGTTCCGCTATGACACTGACCGAAAACCAACTCCAACATCCAGTCTATGCAAGTGTTGAAAAGTATTCAGGTGAAAACGTACAGCCTAGTTCACTCCTGAATTAACAGGAAGGAACCTGGACACACCTTCCTCATACTTTACAGCATTCTTCGTTCCAGTTTATAGGCCAGACATCAATTCATACCTCGTAAGAGTCCCATTGATTTGTAGAAGACCTAAGATCTTCTTTCTTCGTACTTAGTCAAACGTCCTTCTGAGATCAATATAGGCAAATCATTCTTGTTGAAACTCAGGTTGTCACTACAAAAGAATACGAAGTACTGGAGCCCGAAGGCTTCATTTCTGTGGCCCAAATGGTAATAGATGTAAATTTCACTACTATAAAACTAGCTTATTTTTTAACTGACGTAAAAGGATGTTTTAAATATATCATTAGTATATTATTTAAATAAAGTATATTGTATATATTTAAGTAATCGATACAATTATATTTATATTCTAAAACTCAAAATAGTTAATAGATTAGATTTGTCACTGCTGCATTCAATGAAGCCACGCCCCCAAAGGACTCCCTACGCTGGTTTGATTATAATCTCTAGGTCTCCTTACGTATTAGAGAACCATTGAATTTCATTCTAAGACTCCCGAACTACGGATGGTCGACCGTCCTTGTAAAGGGAAAGAATTTTTCAGACTCCCACCCGTAGAGCCCTACAGAGGCTCACTCCAGGCTTTAGTGGATGTGGTCCCGTCTCTTC
>NC_134777.1:13746234-13751234 GCF_046742065.1 Oratosquilla oratoria
ATATATGTATATATACATATATGAACTCATCTGCTGGGATTCCAACCCTCGCCTGAGTGGCTTGCGATCGTTCGAATCCCAGCAGATGAGTTTATTTCCAAAATGTCAATTGGCACATATACATATATATATATATATATATATATATATATATATATATATATATATATATATATACATATGTGTGTGTGTGTGTGTGTGTGTGTGTGTGTGTGTGTGTGTGTGTGTGTGTGTGTGTGTGTGTGTGTGTGTGTGTGTGTGTGTATGTGTGTATCTATCTACGAGCATCTATATCTATCTTATATATATATATATATATATATATATATATATATATATATATATGTATATATCTGTGTGTGTGTGTGTGTGTGTGTGTGTGTGTGTGTGTGTGTGTGTGTGTGTGTGTGTGTGTGTGTGTGTGTGTGTGTGTGTGTGTGTGTGTGTGTCTATCTACGAGCATCTATATCCATCTTATATATATATATATATATATATATATATATATATATATATATATATATAATGTATATATGTGTGTGTATGCATAAAATATATGCATGTATGTATGCATGAGTACATCAATGTGATAAATATGCACATGACTACATTTCTTTTGCTTATGTCTGCGTGGTGTGCCTGTGCGTCCAGATATTCATGCGCGCATTTGTGTGTGCGTGTGTATGTGTGTATATATGTGTGTATATGTGTGCGTATGTGTGCGTTCGTGTATGCGTGTATGATTGGCGTGTATGATTGGCGTGTATGTGCGTTTATACGGGATAAAAGTTATACCATTTAGTTTAATCTTTCCCTAAAACACTGCGAATCTCAATCCTCTAAATAAAAAGAAATATAATATACAAATTGTAACTTGGTAAAATGTGTGTATATTTGTGCGTATGTGCACGTTCGTGTATGCGTGTATGTTTGGTGTGTGTGTGCGTCTATATTTGATAAAAGTGATAACGTTTAGTCCAATTTTCCCCAAAACACTACGAACCTAAACCCTCTAAATATAAAGAAATATACAAATTGTAAGTTGGTAAGTTTATTAACTTCTTATGAATAACTCACAACTAATGGTGGCAATCTTAAAAAAAATTCTTTCCCTTCCAAAGATTTATATAATATTTATATAAGGAAAGATCTATGAAAGGAAAGATTTTTTTTAAGAATACCACCGTAAGATTCTTACGGTGGTATTCTTAAGAAAAACTTTCCCTTCCAAGGATTTATATAAGATTTATTTAAGGAAAGATTTATCTAAGGAATGATTTATAAAAGGAAAGATTTTTGTTTAAGAATGCCATCGTAAGCCTCAAGAGATAGGCCAATCTCAATAGGAAATTTAACCGCAGAAGCTCTTCCTCAAGTTAACCTTGAGAACAACTTACGAAGAACTGCTTCCTCCTCTAAATGATTTACGGGCGCTTGCGGGAACAGACGCTCCCCATCTTCAAGTTGATACAAAACTCCAAGATGGATGATGATACAGAACCTCCCATTAATCGAGATATTTTTTCACCTTTGGATCACTGGATGTTTCCCGCGGCTAAATCAAAAGAAATAGAAGAATGTCAGAAGCTAAAGTAGAAGATATGATTTGCTTTCCGCGGGTGATAGGTCAAGAGGAGACACTGCGGAAGAAGAGAAGTGATGTGACATAAGCTCTTTCTGTAGATAACCGTAAGTTTTTATGCTTAACTGAGTACTGGGCTTCAGAATAAAATGGTTACTCAGTGACTGAGCCCTGTTATCAATAAAGATAGACAATAAGAAATTGAAGAGTACGGTTACAACTTCGGTATGCAAAGTAGTGGGCTTCAGACTAAAAGGCTTACTCAGTGACTGAGCCCTGTTATCAATAAAGATAGACAATATGAAACTAAAGAGCACGGTTACAACTTCGTTATGCAAATCTCGGGCAAAAGTGTTTTGACCCAGTCATAGCTTTTCATGGCCTATATAGCTGAATGCTATATAGGACATATATCACGTACTCGATTTTTTTTTTTTTTTTTTTTTTGCTCGTGTCTGTACATCAATTCTAAGTTGAAATTGTTATTATGCTGAAAGAGGCACAACTAACTTCAGGACCTGGTGGTATAGATTTGCTACAAGAGCCTGTGAGTGTTAATGCCATTATACCTACGAAACAATGGCAAAGGAACAACCATATTTTCTAGAAGATGATTATTCTGCATAAAAACAAATAATCGATTTGCGTTAGTATCAACAACATGGAACACTTGGTAGAAACCTTTAGTCTTATATTCATTAACTTGCTTTGCAAAATGTATTATGATTGTATCAGTATTGCTACGGTCTTTTATAGATTGGGAGTCTGGGAGTATTCATCTTGGTCAAAAGAGTTACTAGCTAGCGAGACACGAGTCCAAAATAGGTCCCTCAGCAATTGCCTTAACGTAATCACCCTCTCATTTCATTTATTAATTCTTCTTAAAATCAACATATCACTGCGTCCTTTTAGGTCTGAAGAGCTTCCTCCTGCTCTTCCCAGATCCGAAGGTGACGCTTAATGTGTGTTCTTAATTGAGCCCCAACGGGAGAATGCCATCGTTAGTCAGAGTAGACATCATATGAGAATGGAACCTTTATTAAATGTACATTTTGCTTGTTGAAGATTTTTCATATATTTTCAACAAGAGAAACGTTGTACATTTAATAAAGATTCCATCCTAACATTCGGCCGGTAATTGTCATTTTAAAATCAATGACATTAATCGTACTTCACTAAGGCGTCAGGAACATCAATGAAAGTTTGGAGTGATTATATCAAACCAGGGGGGTATTTTTCAAGTCAAAGAGAGTATCACAATGTTCAGCCCACTATTCAATGATTGGACAGCTGTATTTGATCAATGTAAAAGACTTTTCAAGCGTTGGCTGTAAATTGTTTTGATAGTTTCATAAATTCGGTGAGATTTATCTGAAGCTACAAAGGTTTGTATTCCTGTTTTTTTTTTTTTCCTAATTCAGCACTTGCTTTTAGTTTCCCAAAACTTTGCTTGTGTCTGGAGCCTTAAAATCACGGAAAACATTTTTCATTAAGAATGACTACCTGGAAAGGTAAGAGAAGAGTGAGAAAAAGAACAAGAATTAAAGAAAAAAGTATGAGAAGAATAATAATAGTAAGAAGAAGAAGAAGAAGAAGAAGAAGAAGAAGAAGAAGAAGAAGAAGAAGAAGAAGAAGAAGAAGAAGAAGAAGAAGAAGAAGAAGAAGAAGAAAAAAGAAGAAGAAGAGGAAGAAGAAGAGGAAGAAAAAAGAAGAAAAAGAAAAAGAAGAAGAAGAAGAGGAAGAAGAAAGAGGAAGAGGAAGAAGAAGAAAAAGAAGAAGATATTCTTGAGAGTGACTGACTGGATGCACGCAATGTAAGCATCATGGGCCCTCTTCTTCATCTTGAGAAAGACACGCGTTTCGTCTCAGAAGTCACACAAGAACACGACGCTTTCTTTCACAGTATCCGAAGACTCCATCGCCACCTCATGCATTGATTATTGCAAACGTGTCCAGGACAATTCTACACTCATGTCATCTGTTGTAATTGCATTCAGCGTCAATGCAATATTTTGGCGTCGTTGCTTCCTGGCACTTCCATCGCCGAAGGATCTGCAATCTAACAGATGTGTTGCCAATGGGTTGTGGTCGAATACTCAAATATACCTCAGACCCAATCAATCAGTGATCCATCCATCAGTCTGTTTCGCACGTTCAACTGCAAGCACGCACACACGAACGCACACACATATGCGAGCACACACGGCCCGACGGCACAGTGGTACCGTTCGCAACGGCTAATCCAGTGGACTAAGCTCGATCACCGCCCAGGGCTGAAATGATTTCAGTATCGCTGCTCTGCAAGCCGGCACTCCAGCTCTCGTGGGTAAGGAGTTGGGTGTGAATGTGTGTGTAAAGTCACAGCATTACCCATAGATCAGGCATGTATGAGCTTTGAGCTCTCATGTAGGAGGGTAATGATTCTCGACCACAAGTCCAACAGATGGTCCAAGACCATGGTGAATCATGCACGCGCGCGCACACACACACACACACACACATACACACACGCACACATACACACACACACACGCACACACACACACGCACACACACGCACACACACACACACACACACACACACACACACACACACACACACACACACACACACACACACACACACACACACACACACACACACACACACACACACACACACACACACACACACACACACACACACACACACTCCTAAATAAATAAATAAACAAATAAAAAATAGAAAATAAAAAATAAAAGATTAGTAAAGGAAAAGGGGTATAAAAAAGGAGGGGGAGAATAATAGTATTGAAATTCAACATATAAGGAAATGTGAAAATAAAAATAAAAGTACGGAAAAGAACAATAGAAATAAAAAAATTTGAAGAAGAAAAAGGAAGAAAAAAGAAGAAGAAACAGACGCAGAAACAGAAACAAAAGAAGCCAGAAAAGAAAAAACTACAAGATAACCTGGAAGAAGTAGAAGAAAAAATTGGTTAAAAAATATATATATATAAAAGAAAAAGTAGAAGAAAAGTAGAAGAAAATCCTGAAGAATTACAAGAGAAAAAATAAAACGAACAAAATAGAATAGAAGAATAAGATGGTACTCACATCTGACATCGAGATTCAGAGGTTCCGACTTCGCTTCGCCCTGGTTGTTGAAGGCTTGGCAAGTGTAGCAGCCAGCGTGTTGCCGGGACACCTTTTGAATCACAAGAGAACGGTCGGCCAAGAGCAGCCCCGTTGAAGCAATGACCAGCTCGTCCTGTGGAGGAGAAAAAAAGGCTCATGGTACATGAGACTGCCTCAACGGGAAGTTCGTAACCTTTGTTGACCTTTTTATTTTCAAGTTGATGACCAACACCTGGAAAGGATGGCATAAATGTCTTCCTGTTGCGATACAAGTATGAAATGTTTTTGATAGATGGAAGGA
>NC_134777.1:13778734-13783734 GCF_046742065.1 Oratosquilla oratoria
TGTGTGTGTGTGATTGTGTGCGTATTTGTGTGTGTATTTGTGTGTATGTGTGTATATGTGCACCATGGAAAGGAGCATACACCTACATGGGCGCGATTTCTTAATTCATTTATCTATCTTTTATATATTATTTTTTAGGGACTGGAATGAAGCAGGAGGAGGAAGGAGTAAGGGGAAAGGGTCATGGAAATCTCAGCGAGAGGAGCAAATAGATAGCCAAGCCTTTAAAGTGGGTCTACTCAGCGAAGAAGAGGAGGTCCGCCGGGAAGTCGACGAAACAGAAAAAGTTGGACCTGGAAAAAGTGTGGCAACACGCCACTACTGCAGTGTCCCCTTAACGCACTTAGCATTGTTGTATAATAAAATTACTAATCATAGTTAAACCATTATATGTGTCAATTATAATCAAAATTATATATTGTACATATTGTTGTCACATACAAGGATAGCCCTTATATTCTAAAAAGCATCTGAGTGTGATATTTTTGCATAACTTGTACAAAGTAATGAAATATTCATTGTACATAATATATGTCATGGCAGATGTGAAATCCAATAATAAGTCCAAAGAGGAAATTAAAATCTAATTTAATCCTTCTCTTACGGATGATACCCATCTACCAGAGGAAAAAAATTGGACTTAAAAAAAAATCGATTATAGGTGAAAGGGAATTTTTGGCCTAGAAAGAAGAAATATGTGACCACGGAGATCTTCCATACCAAATGCCTCCTTTCCATTTGGTCTCAGAGAAGGAAAAGTTTGGTTGTAGAAGAAGTAAAACTTTGGCCCAGGAAGAGGAAATATATGACCATAGACATCTTCCGTAGGAAGTGTCATTTTTCCTTTTGCTCTCAGAGGAAATTTTTGGTTGTAGGAGAAACGAAAGTTTTGGCGTAGAAATAGTAAACATATAACCATGAATATTTTTCGTGCCAAGTATATATATATATATACATATGTATATATATATGTATATATATATATTTATAATTGTATGTGTATATATATATATACATATATTTACATATGTGTATATATATATATATATATGATTGGAGGTGAAAGAAGTAGACGAGGAGTAATGGGAGAATTTCACGTCTTAACGTTTCGACCCGCAGGGTCTTTATCACAAAGTTTGTGATCAAGACCCTGCGGGTCGAAACGTTAAGGCGTGAAATTCTCCCATTACTCCTCGTCTACTTCTTTCACCTTCAATCTTATTTGTCCTAATATAGTCAATATATATATATATATATATATATATATATATATATATATATATATATAGAGAGAGAGAGAGAGAGAGAGAGAGAGAGAGAGGAAGAATTTGGTCGGAGAAGGAAAACTTTGACCTAGGAAGAAGAAAGATATGACCATTAAGATCTTCCGTATCAGGTTGTTGTCGCTTTTCCTTTCGTTTTAATCACTGCCAGACTATCTTAATCACTTCCACGCCATTCTTCTGTAAGGAAGTAGGTCATGACCCAGCCCGATTAACTCTTTGATTACCTGAAGACTTTCCGTATCAGTGTGGCTCTCAACAAACTCGTACCTTCTCAGTAACGAAAGGAGTCTAAAGCTTTCGAAAATGAGGAACACATAAGAAAAAGAATAGACTTTGTGTAAATATGATAACAATGTTAGAATTTTTTTTTTTTTTTTTTTATGACAAAGGGATAAAACCATGACCTAACGGACTCGTTTATCTTCTCGGCACTTCAGCATCGAAGAAGTCTAAGGCTCTCAAAGTTGAGACCCTCATAAGGAACAAAGATAGATATATGTAAATATGATATACATATATACATCATACATACATACATATATACATTCATACATACATACATTACATACATACATACATATATATATATATATATATATATATATATATATATATATATATACATAGATACATACATACACATACCAAAGGCTTTTTTCTCTCTTACAAGGGTGGTAGACAACAAAAATAAAAAATAAAAAAGGGCATAGAAACCGCTTCCACCATTCCATCCCCCACATACTCCACTCCCTTCTACCCTTTTCCCTCCCTCTTATCTTGGCACCTCCTGATAAAGATACAAGGAAATTTTTGGAAAGAAAATTTTTGAGTGCCTGGAAAATAGAGCCTTAAAGAAAAGAAAATTCTGACCCTTACATTGATACAGTAAAGAAAGCCAAAAGGATGTGAATAAACTGTGACAAATATTGAGGATAAATTTGAAGGATATGAAACGAATCCCAAGACGACAATGAAGGATTTTTTTTTAAGAAAACAATGAATATTATATAGCAAGAATATATAGTAAACCATTGTAAAAGATATTAGTTGCTAAAAAAAAAAGACAATTGTTCAACCTAAATTACTTAGAATTCAAATTTTTATTTCTAGATTTTGTTCTAGCTAAAACTAAAGAATTTGATCCTAGACATCTGGGTGTCGATTAAAAAAATCTATATTAATTAATCCATTAGAACCATACGATCTAGTATTCAACTTCAAAACAAAATCACGATAGAGCTGTGATATGGAATAATGTCCCCAGTTTCATAATATTTCGTTCATGAAAATTCAACATTTTATAATCTCGATCAAATTTTATAATCTCGTATGTCAAATAATGACATACGAAACATTATTTGATCCTGTGTTTGTGTAGAACATGTTTAGATCTGAAAATTCTGTAAACAAATGGTGAGAGAGAGCGAGAGAGAGAGATAGAGATAGATAGATAGATAGATAGATAGATAGATAGATAGATAGATAGATAGGCAGGTAGATAGATACATACATATATACATTATACATACATATATGCATAGAGAGAGAGGGAGAGAGAGAGAGAGAGAGAGAGAGAGAGAGAGAGAGAGAGAGAGAGAGAGAGAGAGAGAGAGAGAGAGAGAGAGAGAGAGAGAGAGAGAGAGAGAGAGAGAGAGAGAGAGAGAGAGAGGGAGAGAGAGAGAGAGAGGGAGAATGGGAAAAAGCGAAAAAAATTGTGGAATTAGGAAAATGAGAAATATTTAGACCAAAGCCTCACAAGAATGTTGCAGAAGAAAGCCGATAAACGCAAAAAAGAAAAAAAGAAAAATAAAGAAAAAATAGTATTGAACCTAGTAAATGTACAGCATATGAATGAAAAAAACAGACAGAAAATAAATCAAGTGAATAACTTTAGAACAGAAAACGGAAAGTATACGATATAAAAAATGGAGGAAAAGAAAATAGGAAAATCTTTGATGGAAAAGTCTGAAAGGAGAAATCAACAGAAAGGAAATATGAAAATTTTGATATCAATGAAAAATAATAATTCCTAAAACGTGAGAAGCCTAGATAGGACAAAATGAATAAAAAAGAATCCAAGAAAAAAGAAAAATAATAGCTTGCAAGAATATAAGAAAAGAAAAATTCAAAGTGTTTGGAAACTGAGAATGAAAGTTGAGGAACAACAACGAAAGAAAAAAAATTGGGGAAAGAAACTTGTGGGGGAAAAATCCAAATCAGAGAGTTTGCAAAAAAAAAAAAAAAAAAAAAAAAAGAATAATAGAGAGATGCAAACACGTAATATAAAGGGACAAAAGGAGCAAATAATCAAGCAGGAACGAAGAGAGAAGAGTGGAAGAGAGAGAGTAGAGAGAGGAGAGGAAGAGAGATTGGAAAAGATAGAAAGGACGAGGAAGCGCAGATGAGAACAAAGATGGAAGAGGGGAGTAGACCAAAGGGGAGTAGGACTTCAACATATTCACATACTTTTCTTTTTGCTCTTGACAAACAATTGTCTCTATTTTAACGTCACGAATTTCCCCCCTGTCAGGAGGCTATAACCGTGCCCTTTACAGAGGACTTTGTAGTCTGGAATTCAATGAACTTTGCCCTTAGTCCGGCTCACTGGTGGCAGGGTTCGAATTCCCGTCACCTCAACCCACGTCACAAGTAGCGACGCTCGAACCCACTTTGCCATCTTTATCTACCTTAACCTATTCTTTGCATTTCATGACTTTCGCTTTTGTCCTTCTTCTCACCATAATCTGGAATTCAATGAACTTTGCCCTTAGTCCGGCTCGCTGGCGGCAGGGTTCGAATTCCCGTCTCCTCAACCCACGTCACAAGTAGCGACGCTCTAACCCACTCTGTCATCTTTATCTACCTTAACCTATTCTTTGCATTTCATGACTTTCGCTTTTGTCTTTCTTCTCACCATAGCCTGGAATTCAATGAACTTTGTCCTTAGTCCGGCTCGCTGGCGGCAGGGTTCGAATTCCTGTCACCTCAACCCACGTCACAAGTAGCGACGCTCGAACCCACTCTGCCATCTTTATCTACCTTAACCTATTCTTTGCATTTCATGACTTTCACTTTTGTCTTTCTTCTCACCATAGTCTGGAATTCAATGAACTTTGCCCTTAGTCCGGCTTCGCTGGCGGCAGGGTTCGAATTCCCGTCTCCTCAACCCACGTCACAAGTAGCGACGCTCGAACCCACTCTGCCATCTTTATATACCTTAACCTATTCTTTGCATTTCATGACTTTCACTTTTGTCCTTCTCACCAGGCGACTTAAATCAGCTGAAAAATGGAATGCTTTGTGAAGACGGATACTTTATAAGTACGACGGTGTGTACTTGATAAAGCTGCGACAAGCGAAACTTCCTACTAATAAACACTATGCCTTCATATAGTGTTAATTTCGATAGACTTGTCGTAAACTGTCATTTACAAAAAAAATCTATTGTATTTTACACCCAGATGATTTTATTCGTTTGAAGTAAATACCTTTCGCTACGAAACCTAAATCAATCTAATCTTTCAGACGAATCTTTATTCTGGCTGCCTCTATCCTATTTCATCCAGCTGCCAATTACAAACATTTCACTGCCTTTTACGCCCAGATGATTTTATTAATTTGAAGTAAATAGCTTTCGCTACGAAACCTAAATCCATTTAATCTTTCAGAAAAATCTTAGGTGATATAAATCCTTATTCTAGCTGCCTCTTTGCT
>NC_134777.1:13788734-13811234 GCF_046742065.1 Oratosquilla oratoria
AGGGAAGAGGGGAAGAGGGGAAGAGGGGAAGAGGGGAAGAGGGGAAGGAGGGAAGGAAGGGAAAGAGTGTCAGGGCTCCTGGTAGGATCATATTCGCCTGAGAGGGAGGAGGGAAGATGGCAAAGGTAAACAAAGAGGAATAACAAGGGAAACGGGAAAGGAGGAGGAAGTGATTGAGAGAGATTTGGATGAAGAGGAAGAGGGGCAAGAAGAGGGGGGGAACAAGAATGAAAGGGAAGTGAAGGAGAAAACAGAAGAGGGGATGAGAGGAGGAAAGATGAAAGCAAAACAAAGTAGGGAGAGAACAGAGGCATAGGGAGGTTGATAGACATATCTATATTTATATATATGTACCTGTAAATGTATATATATTTACGTATATTCATACATATATATGGACACATATTCATATAAGTGTACATACAACATACTGTGTATATATATATATATATATATATATATATATATATATATATATATATATATATGTATGTATGTATGTATGTAAGTATGTATACAGAGTATAAATGGGACAAATGAGACATTTTTAGCCTCTCTCCGAAGAGTGAATGCTCAGGTTGGATCCGTCGGCGAGGGACCTCGAGGGACCCAGCCTGAGAATTCACGCTTCGGAGAGAGGCGGTAAATGTCTCACTTGTCCTATTTATACTCTGTATCTTAATTTGTTTGTACTCACTTTTCTGTGTATGTATGTGTATATATATATATATATATATATATATATATACTGTATATATATTTATATATATACGTATATATATATATAAATATATATATATATATATATGTATATATATATATATATATATGTATATATATACATATATACATTAAAACATGTATATATAAACATTTTTTGCTGGTAACCACTAAGGAAATCGGAAGAAAACAGTAATTCCCAAGCGTTTTCGTGTAATTCACACACACACATTATATATATATACATATATATATATATATATATATATATATATATGTGTGTGTGTGTGTGTGTGTGTGTGTGTGTGTGTGTGTGTGTGTGTGTGTGTGTGTGTGTGTGTGTGTGTGTGTTTGTATGGAGAGACTGGGAGGAAGGAAGAGAAAAAAGATATATTTGGAAGGGTAAGAGAAGACAAGACATTAGAATAAAAAACACCAAAAGAGATCAACAGGAAGTATCCAGCAATTGAGCAAAAGAACCAAAATTAGGATAGACGATCTCACTGTACATCTTTGATCTCTTGAAGCTTCCGTGAGAGTCTCCTCAGGTTCCTTTGATCGAAGAAGGTACGTCCGGGTCTCAGGGGATGGGGGGGGGGGAGGGGGAGGGGAGGTGAAGGGGGGAGGGGAAGTAAACAAGGTAATAGCTGAGTATCCTATAGCGCACCGCGCGGCGTCCAGGATTTAGCTGTCGATCAAGATTTTGTGATTATAGGTTGGGTTACATAGATAAAGTTGCATGATTGACAGTATGTAATTTCCCTTTTTACTTTTCTTTTTCATGTATTTTCTTATATGAACAACATATTTTGTTGTTTTGTTAAATTAGTACCTTGAAATTTGGTTTTATATATATACATATTTATATATATATATATATATATATATATATGTATATATATTAGCCAAATTAACCGCGCGTTGATGCGGTTAAATGTTGTTTATTTTAAGTTTGATAGAATTTGTGGAGAAAAGTTACATGTATCAGTATAACTCAATGGAAAAGGTAACACAAATAAAATGTTGAGAAAGTAAAAAAAAAAAAAAAATCAATTTGAGGAAGGAGACGCCCTTTGGAAATAAAATGTACTTATCCAAGTATCCTGGTTTATGGTGAATATATATGGTTTTGGGGGAGTTCGTGAACAAACACACAGAGGCTACTACTTTATCATAGTAGATACAAATGAAAGATAGTTATCAAAGTACCTTGAGTTATAAGGTTTCAGAATGTATATGGTTATAGGGGTGTATCTGCAAAAACCTAGGAGAACTTCGTGAATAATCCCTAACCTAACCTTACCCCACCTAAATTTAACCCTTAACCCTAACCAAAATATTTTTATTTTTGAAATGAAATATAGTTATCCAAGTACCTGGAGTGATAGGGTATCAGAATATATATATAGTTATGGGGGTCTATCTCCAAAACCCTAGGAGTTCATGAACAAGCAAACAGACAGACAAATGAAAGATAGTTATCAAAGTACCTTGGGTTATAAGGTATCAGAATATAAATGGTTATAGGAGTCTATCTGCAAAAACCTATGATAAGTTCGTGAGTAATCCCTAACCTAACCATACCCCACCTAACTTTAACCCAAAATATTTTTATTTTTTAAATGAAATATAGTTATCCAAGTACATGGAGTATTAGGGTATCACAATATATATGGTTATGGGGGTCTATCTCCAAACCCTAGGATCCTGTTCGTGAACAAACAAACAGACAAACAGACAGACAAATGAAAGAAAGTTACACAAGTACCTTGGGTTATAAGGTATCAGAATATATATGGTTATAGGGGTATCTGCAAAAACCTAAGAGTTCGTGAATAATACCTAACCTAACCATACCCCACTTAACTTTAACCCTTAACACTAACCAAAATATATATTTTTAAATGAAATATAGCTATCCAAGTACCTGGAGCGATAGACTATCAGAATATATATTGTTATGGGGTTCTATCTCCAAAACTCTAGGAGTAGTTCGTGAACAAACAGACAGACAGAGGCTACTACTTTATTATAGTAGATGTATATATTTTTAATATATTTTCAATTCGTGTGTCTTGCAGAATATAACTTCATAATAGTTTTGATCCCCGTGATTCCCAAACTCTGAAATGCAAGTGCAGCTGGTACGCGAGCACTTCCGGGTCTATACGCGATTACATAGATATACGTCGTGTAGCGGTGTACTGGCACAGCCAGTTCTCCACCTACCTCCGTAATGTTAAAGTATAAGTGCCTTTTCACTTAGTACAGGAATATCTTATTTTGCTTTTCTTTAATGTGAGTTTTTATTTGTTTATTGTTGTTCTTTTTCTAGTTTGAATTTAATGGTATGTCTTGCATTTTAGACGTGATAATGTGACCGTACCAGTGTTGTTGTTGTTTTTTGTTTGATTGGTACCTAGGAAAGTTTTTTATAAAGTGTTTTTATTTCTAATTCTTGTAATATATTCTGTATGGGTATAATAATTAAGGATAAAATGTAAGATTTTACAGATACGAGATAGATAGCAATGAGGAGTCAACTCCAGATTATAAACAGTTGAAAGTTGTCGACAAGTCAAATAAAGGAAAAAACATATGAAGAACACACACACACACACACAAACACACACACACACACACACACACATACACACACACGCATGCACACACACACACACACACACACACACACACACACACACACACACACCTCTCATGGCGCTGTGGTTAGAGCTCTGGCCTGCCACTACGGAGGTCCGGGTTCGATCCTCGCCCGGGGCTGAAATAATATCAGTATCGCAGCGCTGAGGGGTGTTACTCCAGCTCTCGTGGGCGGGGAGTTGGGTGTGTGTGTGTGTGCAAGGTCATAGCATTACCCATAGATCGGACCTACGAGCTCTGAGCTCTCTTCCAGGAGGGAAATAGCTGTCGATCACGAGTCCAACACGTGATCCAAAGACCAAGTGAATACACAAACACACACACACTCATACACACACACGCACGCACACACACACACACACACACACACACACACACACACAAACACACACACACACACATTTCCGAGAGGGTTCTAGCTGTCGATCACGAGTCCAACATGTGATCCAAGACCATGGTGAGTCACACACACACACACACACACTTCCGGGAGGGTTCTAGCTGTCGATCACGAGTCCAACATGTGATCCAAGACACATACATACAGGTTCAATCTGTTTGTATCCGTCTCTTGCTTCTTAGATTTTTATCTAGTATATAATATAGCTCTAAAAATCTAAATGTTGTACTAATAAATGCACCGACCTCACATAGTATTTTTTATATACTCCAGATTCCTCTGAGGAAAGGTTTTTGAACGTCTAATTTCCGACGCCTAGTCTCATCTCAGAGTCTACTAGCTCTACTTAGAAGTTTCTAGAAAAAATTCTCTAATACTCGTTCTCTCTGGAAGGCTAGAAGTTATGTGTGCAATGAGTTTTCTAATATCTGTTCTGAGCTTCATTTATTCATGTAAAATTCAGCAAATAGTTATGCTTTGGGTCTAGACTCTCCATACACACAAACTTCAGAAAAAAAAATAATAGGGGAGGAAGGAAAGAGGGCAACAGGAGAAAGGAGAATAAAGGAAGATAGTGAAGAGTACAGGTGAGGGCGAGCAGAAGAGAGGGGATGGATAGATAGATATATAGGTAGATATATAGATAAATAGAGCGAGACATAGAATGAGACAGAGCGAGAGTGAGAAAGATGGAGAGAGAGAGAGAGAGAGAGAGAGAGAGAGAGAGAGAGAGAGAGAGAGAGAGAGAGAGAGAGAGAGAGAGAGAGAGAGAGAGAGAGAGAGAGAGAGAGAGAGACTGAGAATCTCTATGGATGAATTCTGCATCAACATCTTATAATCAAACGTTTGCCTTTTAATCATCGGGGTTACCCAAATCAATCTATTCCCACGCATACCTCTAATTACCAGAGCGAATATTCTCCTCACTGATCCACGTCATCTGTATAACCCGTGTCTCATTTTCTTGGGTCGTCCTAAGGCTAAGTACAAACTGAACCGCAGGCGTGGCAGGCGACAAAGGTGACGCAGGTGACACAGGTGACGCAGGCGACGCAGGGGACACAGGTGACGCAGGCGACACAGGTGACGCAGGTGACGCAGGCGACACAGGCGACGCAGGTAACACAGGTGACGCAGGCGACACAGGTGACGCAGGCGACACAGGTGACGCAGGCGACGCAGGTGACACAGGCGACACAGGCGACTCCACACAGAGCAAAAACAGCATTTCTTTTGATGAATTGAAGTACAGTTTGAACTTCTCTCTCACTTGAAACTCTTCTAGATGTACTATTTCAGCATTTCAAGTAAGAGAGACGGTCAAAAAGGAAGCAACAGAAATTCTGTCTTTGCTCTGTGCTGCGTTGCCTGTGTCGCCTGCGTCTCAATTTGCGCTTAGGCTCAGGGTTGTATTCAAGAAAACCATTGGGTCAGCGATAGTATAGATTAACTTTGAAAACGTGGTAATTACTTGATACATAAATACGACAATCTTTCTATGAGCCGTATCCAAAATATCTCATTAGGTACACTATAACGTCGAGTACGTCACCGACTAATGATCTAAATGATCTGAGAGATTCTGAGATTTAGATTTTGTAATGAATGGATTTTGATATAATCGTCTCACCGATGGAACCATCGTGCACCCGACGAACTTCTCGGCTACGGCCTTATTAAGGCAAATAATTTATATAAAGTTCTTTCGGGGGCTACAAAAAAATCTTTTTGGTAAATTTTAAATTTTGAAACACTATAAGATTGACGCACTATTTGGAGATGAAATTTGACTCTATATATATATATATATATATATATATATATATATATATATATATATATATATATACATATGTATACACACACGAACATACACACACACACACACACACACACACACACACACACACATACACACACACACACATACACACACACACACATATATATATATATATATATATATATATATATATAATATCACTATTGTATTTTTTCCAATAATTACCAATATCCACTATCATACAAAATATCTAACTCAAATGAATAAAATATCAAAACTATTACTACTCATTGTTGTTATTGCACATTCTAGAAATAAAACTTTGATAATATTATTAAATATTCTGCATCATAACAAAATACAAATGACCCATGGCACATCCAAAGAACCTTTTCGCAACCGAGATGGTGGTACAGAAAGAAAATAAATAAATGAATAAACGAAAATAAAATAAAATAAATAGATAAATAAATAAATAGATAAAATAGAACAAATAATAATAAATTAATTTAAAAAAATAACGAAAAATTTCCCCACGTACAAAAGTCAACCCAGAAGTGAATAGATTAGTTTGGTGATAGACAAAGGTGCTAATTATTACAGAAGGTCTTGGTGAGGAAGCTACGCCAGGAGGCACTGAGTAACTGCAATCAATGACGTCACCTTTACCCTGTTATACGATTCAGCTGTTGGGGCAGGTAACAATCACTGCTGAGAATCGAAGAAGAGTGCGGGATTCAAACCCACAATTAAGTGAATGTGAGACCACCACGCTTCCGATGACGCCACCAGCTCACATCATTACAGAAGATTTTCACCAAATTCTTCAGGAATTTTCTGTGTCGGGTTTGAGTCCCGCACCTCTCTCCAATTCCCATCAGTGACTGTCACTAGACTCCAACAGTCCACGCGGATAACAGGGCAAAAGGGACGGTTTCGGTCGCAGCTACTCAGCGCCTCCTAGCGTATGCCTCTCACCTTATGTAATTGGGTTGGAAGACTATCAACCACGCATCCTATTGTGCAAGCTTGGCACTTACTTCAATAAAACTGGTTAAGATATTACCAGATTGTTGGGGAACCATGTAAATAACTTTCAATTTCCTATTTTCGAGTGTGGGGGATTGGGGGTTGAGGGGGGAAAGGGGGAAGGGGGAAGGGGGAGGGGGGAAGGGGAAGGGGAAGGGGAAAGGGGGGAAGGAGGTCTAAACCAATGGTTAAATATACGTTGGCAAGCGACCAAACAAGTCTATATATTCCGTCGCAAGGTAAAATGGAGATAAGTATACTTAGCGTTTACGTCTTTTCTACCCGAATTTTTTTCTTACGCACTTTTTTTTTGTAAGATTTCAAAAGTATTGTTTTGTTTTTATTTCTTGTTAAGGTTGGGTTAGGTTAGGTTAGGTTAGGTTACGATAGGCTAGGATAGGTTAGGTTAGGTTAGGTTAGGTTAGGTTAGGTTAAGTTAGTTTAGTTTAGGTTACGTTACGTTACGTTAGATTAGGTATCGTTAGGTTAGGTTAGATTAAGTTACGTTAGATTAGGTAACGCTAAGTTAGGTTAGGTTCTCTCCTTTTGTTTGAGGTTCTTGTTATTTTCTCTTCCTGTTTGGGGCTCTTGTCACATCCTCAATTCGGTTCGCATTTTTCCTCTTCTTTTTATTTGACAAACTTGAATGTATTTTTTAGTCAAGCAAACTTTTAAATTCCTGACTACCTGCCTGCCCGCCTGCCTGCCTTCCTGTCCCTTTTACCCTTTCCTCTCCCCTCCCTCTCCTATCTCTCTCCCTCTCGCTCCTCCTCTCTCCCTCTCCTCTTCTCCTCCCTCCCCATGTCTTTTCTTTTCCTTCTCTCTCTGTCTCTCTCTCTGTCTCTCTCTCTCTCTCTCACTCGCACACACACACATACACCTTCTCTCCCCATCCCCATATACCTATCTATTGTTTATCTATTTATCTCCCTGTCACTTTATGTATTCCTCCTTTTTTCTCCCCCACTTTCCCTTACTCCCTCCTTCCCTTTTGGTCTCTGTCTCTGTCTCTCTCTCCCTCTCTCTCTCCCCCCACTCACTCTCTCTCTCTCTCTCTCTCTCTCTCTCTCTCTCTCTCTCTCTCTCTCTCTCTCTCTCTCTCTCTCTCTCTCCATTTCTCTCTCTTTACCAAAAGCTTCCTCTTTTTTTGTTCTTCCATGGGGATGATATTCAACAGGGCCTACACTACTCATTCCTCATCAAGAAATATAAACATATCTTAAGAAAGGAAATTAAATTTCATGACCGTTCAGTTCTTGTGGAAGACAATGCTCTGGCCGTTGGGTCTCTATATAGCAGAGTACTTAACTGGAAAAACAGAAGAAAAGAGGGCAAGAGGAAGATCATGCAGAAAATATGTAGACGTGTTAAGGACATATGTCTCTATATAGCAGAGTACTTAACGGGAAAAACAGAAGAAAAGAGGGCAAGAGGAAGATCATGTAGAAAATATGTAGACGTGTTAAGGACATCTGTCGAAGAAATAACAAATGCCATCTTGTTAAGAGCCGTGTGCAGACAGGAATCGAGCTCCATGGTGGCCAACGTCCAAGTCGATACGGCACCCTCGTAAGGTAAGCTAAGGTAAGGTAAGGTAAGGTAAGGTAAGACAAGGTAAGGTAAGGTAATACGCTGAGAATTACAGTCGAAAGAGCAGCGGAAATGCTCACGGCGTGAAAGCTTTCACCAATACTGCACGTCCTATAGATTAATTAAAAGTTCTCCCGTGCATCTATGTTGCATGAAATATCTTTCTTATGAAATATTTTTATAGAAGACATTTTCGGGAAGTTTAATGAGCTCTTTTGTGTGTCCCACCAGAATCATGTGACATGAAGTCCTTTGTACTTGTTATATCAAATAGATTTTTTTTTTCTATTTACTACATCTGAGATGAATCATCATTTTCATCACCAAATGTGAGCATACGTCAAAGAGTACATTGTATCACACATATGCAGTAGCTAGTCTCCATGGTATCTCCGAACAAGCTCCCATATAGTCACCCTTCCCATCCCAAAGAACTCTGGACACATTCAGTCAACTTGCCAGAGCTATGGATTCTGTGGGGGATTCCTTTGTCTTTTCCATGGAGGAGACATCAATGTGAGATGAATCCAGGAAGATTGTTTAAGTGTCCGTGTTGGACTAAATGTTAGGAGTGTTGCTTTTAAGCCTGATGTTTAACACTTGTCTATTGTACATATGTATTACAAGAACAATGAAATTTTGTCATGGCGTACACATTGAAGAGTTTCTTATGGTAAGGTGAGGAGCCTACGGCAGGAGGCGCTGAGTAGCTGCAGCTAAAGACGTCACCTCTGTCCTATGTATTTGGACTGCTGTGGTAGACAACTGTGACTGCTGGGAATCAAAGAGGAGTGCAGGACTCGAACCCACAACCAAGCAAATGTGAGACCAGCATGATTTTGATTGCTACATTCGAAGGCTACATTATGTAGATAACAGCGTCCAAGTCTACTGACCCTTGATATTTGCTTTTGCTGCAGCTACATTTAGTCAATATCTAGCCAAGTGTTCTTAGCCAATTAGGCCCTCATCGATATTGGACTATCCTGCTTTGATTGTGGAAATGGTAGTCATGAGCTTGAGGACAGGAATGGAATACAAAATACAAAATACATAAAACACGTATACATTTTTTCTGGCTTCAATTCTTTCCTTTTTTTATTAAACAAATAAGAGAATCCTGATTTTTGACATCTCTGTAGGTTCTTCCAGTTTCCGTCTTCGCAGAGTCTTGATTGCGCAAGCATTAAAATCTTTCTTGGAAATATATTCCTCCTTCCTTGTCAGGTGTAAGTCCTTATTATGCCACCAGCACCAAATTCGACTCCTAAGTTTTCTTACTTTATGCTGTTCTGTATAGCTGAGTTTCTTACTATATGCTGTTCAGTACAGCCGAGTCCTTTTGCTTAAGATTGTTGTGCGAAGAAATGGATTTTTCTTCGAGTCATTTAGTATGGCTACACTTTTTTTTTCTTTTTGTCTTGTTTTTGTTTTATCTTATTCTATTCTATCTTATTGTATTCTATTTTTTATCTAATTATTATTTTTTCTATTCTATTTTGTTTTATTTTATTTCTATCTTATCTCTATCTTATTTTATTCTATTGTATTTTATTGTATTTCATTTTAGCTTACTTTATTCTATATCATTTTAATTTAGTTTGTTTTGTTTATCATTTATAAAAAGGGTGTTGACTTCGAAGGCCAGGAAATAAGCGCACACAAAATAATAATAACAACAATAGTAATAATAATAGTATAAAAAAAATGGTGAACTTGATAGTGTCTCAGAGCACCACACCGTAGTACCGAGTTCAAACGGTATTCACGGCGACGGCATGGAACTTTTCACTTGTACTGGAAGTCATTGCTGTCTATATTGAGTACAGAAAAATGGGGATGAGTGTGCCTCATGTATTAAGTCACAGTATTACCTATAGATCGTCTTGTGTGAGCTCTGAGCTCTTATCCGCAAGGGTATTAGCCTTTGGTCAAGAGTCTGGTATGTAATCCAAAATCTACCTACCTACCTACCTACCTACCTACACTTACACACACACACACACACACACACACACACACACACACACACACACACACACACACACACACACACACACACACACACACACACACACACACACACACACACACACACACACACAAATATATTCATTTGACCAATGAATCACAGACACCGAACCACTTAAGTAGTTTCTATCCTATATACTTCAATCTATGAAAATACTCTTAGGCAAATATACATATTCCAAAATGAATGGAATTGTCGCACGAAATATACTTAGTCGTTGTATTTTGCAAACCAATTTCTTACTTAACAGATTATATAAGAACATAAGAATGAAGAAGACTGCAAGAGACCATAAGTCCTACACTTCCGTGATGTTACCCCCCAAAAAAAGAAAAAACTTAACACCTCAAATATTTAAGGGATCATTAGAGATACACAAAATTAATAGATGAACAGATAAATAAGTAAATAAATGAGTAATTGAATATATAAGTAAATGAAAAGATAAATAAAAAATTAATTAATAAAAATTAAGTAAAAAAGCAGAATAATATTTACATACATGAATAAGTAAATAAATACATAAACAAACAAATGAATAGATGAATATGTAAATAGACGAACGAAAAGATAAACAAATCAACAAACATAAATAAACAAATATATAAATAAGCATATCATATTAATGCAATTAGAAATAAATTATAGAGATAAACAAAAATAAACAGATAAATAAAAAAATAAAAATCAATAAACTGAAAAAATAATCAATTAGTTGTAACAATAGCACTAATAACGTTACTACGTTGTTTTAAACCAAGTGATTTATATCTACTTTGGCTGCCACCATGGAATTCTATTCAGCTGATGAGAAGCCAGTGCATCATCCTAGTCACGGGTTCGAGTCCCGCACTGTTCTCCGACTCCCAACAGTAACTATTTTCTATGCGGCTACTGGTGTATGATCACCACCAGCTATATTCAATTAAAATTCTTATTTTTTCAATAGATTTTATTCAGATGATATAAACTCAATCAGACGTCAAAGAGATAGCATTTTTCTCTGAAAGAGAAAAAAAAAAAAAAAAAAAAAAACAAAAAAAAAAATTATGTACTATGTTACCCAACCAATGGTGCACAACTACCACATTCTCTTGGGTTTTTCTTAAAACTTGCTGCTCCTAAACGTCCAATGTTGTCATATTTCGCTTTCATGATATGGTTATGGCATTCCTGTAGTACTAAAGTGTCTCCTCCTCTCTCCAGAATCACGGAGCCATTCTAATATCTAATAATGTCTAATTTAGACTTCGCGTTAATCTCTCTAACAATGTTATTCAGATATCTGCTTACAACATCAACAACAAAATGCCGGTCACAAGATATGCAATATTGGATAGAAACTTAATATTCTACATTTCAGTATTGTTTTAATATTAAAATATTAATCTGTATAGTATGCCTTTTCTACCCAAAGCCACGCATTTCCTATACAACGTTTATTTTTTTTTTCATGACAGATTTAATTTAGTAAATGCAATGGCCGTTGTGGTCAAATTTGTTGAAATAAAAAGAAAAAATGGTTGCAAATATTGAAAAAATGCAACAGAATATAATTTTAGATTTATATAACAAAGTATTTGTCAACATTTGTGAAAAAAATAGAAAAAAATGTATACGAAAGCTATTGACCACTAAACATTAATATACTACTAATGAAAAATCTAAATTTGCTACAATTTGTGTAAAACGTCTTGCAATGAGAATAGATATGATGAAAATACATTATTCTATTTTCTATACAAATAACATATATTTTTTTCATTCTTTTGAAATGTTCAACAAAATTCTGCATTATTCTATTTCCATTTTTACTTATTATCATGAATATTAAACACGGAAGGACAGAGTTCTCAATCATATGTGTATATATATACATATATATATATACATATATATATATATATATTTATACATATATATATTTTTTGTGTATATATATTTATATATATATAATATATATATACATATATGTATATATATATATATATATATATATATATATTTACACATATATATTGACCATTTCTTTAGTCATAAAAAACTTGGATATACTTTGTTGTAGTTATTCGTTGTTTCTGATGTAGATGATCGCATTGTTTACTTTATTATGCTGAATAGGCTGTTCATTTTCTTTGGTACTTACAGTAATTTGCTTTTCAATCCTCAACCTAACATCGACATAAGAACGACCTACCTTCCGTTTTTTTTTTAAGATATGTATATATATATATATATATATATATATATATATATATATATATATATATATATATATATATATATATATATATATATATATATATATATATATATATATATGAAGCAATATGGAGGCTCCTGTCACTCTTTTCATCTACCTGTCCCTTATAGTTAGAGCCATTCTCCTCCTCCTCCATATATACATACATATATATATATATATATATATATATATATATATATATATATATATATATATATATGTATGTATATAAATATATGCTATATGTGAAGGAGGATAGGGAAGGAAAGATAGTTGCAGTGGGAAATGCTAAGAAAATGAGAGTGATAAGTGAGGAAAATGGAGTAGAAATAAGGAAGGATGAAGTGAAGGCAGTTGTTAAGATGATGAAAGCAGGTAAGGCACCTGCTCTGGATGGATGCCATACAGAATGTCTAAAAAAAAAGGAGGTACAGTGATGGTGGACTGGCTGGTGAGGTTATTTAAAGTTTGCTGGAGAGAGGGTAGAGTGCCGGAGGACTGGAGGAGTGCCTGTATAGTTCCACTTTACAAGGGAAAAGGGGACAAGTGTGAATGTAGTAGTTTCAGAGGGATTAGCTTGTTAAGTGTAGTTGGGAAGGCTTATGGGAGGATCTTGATTGAGAGGATTAGGAGAGGAACAGAGGGAGTAATTGGTGAGGAACAGTGTGGATTTAGGACGGGTACAGGTTGTGTAGATCAGATCTTTGTGGTAAGACAAATATGTGAGAAAGCTATAGGAAAGGGGAAGGATGTTTTTTGGGCTTTTATGGATCTGGAAAAGGCTTACGATAGAGTAGACAGAAAGGCACTGTGGGAGGTTATGCAGATATATGGGATAGGAGGAAAACTTCAAGGAGCTGTCAAGAGTTTTTATGAGAGTAGTAGAGCTTGTGTCAGGATTAGAAATGGAGAGAGTGAGTGGTTCGAGGTAAAGGTGGGACTTCGTCAAGGATGCGTTATGTCGCCCTGGCTGTTCAACTTATACATGGATGGGGTAGTGCGAAAGGTAAATGCAAGGGTAGTGGGTCAGGGATTGGAGATGGTTGAAGAAAATGAGGAAAAGTAGGAGATGAGCCAGCTGTTGTTTGCTGACGACACTGTGCTTGTGGCAGGATCGGAGGAGGGATTGAGGAAGTTGGTGACAGAGTTTGGGAGAGTATGTAATAGAAGAAAGCTAAAGATAAATGTGGGTAAAAGTAAGGTGATGAGATGTACAAGGGGTGAAAGTGGCAGTAGAATGGAAGTGAACATTAAGGGAGAGCGACTGGAGGAAGTGGATAGTTTTAGATACTTGGGTGCAAATGTAGCAGGAAAAGATGGAGTGAAGGTGGAGGTAGAATGTAGATTGAGAGAAGCGAGTAAATGCCTTGGTGGATTAAAGAGTGTAATGAGGAATAGACATTTGGGAATGGATGCTAAGAGGAGACTGTATGAAGGAGTGATTGTTCCAACAGCACTGTATGGGGCAGAAACATGGAACATACGAGAGGAAGAGAGAAGGAGTTTGAATATGTTTGAGATGAGGTGTCTGAGAAGTATGATGGGGGTTACTAGGCTAGATAGAGTGAGAAATGAGGAGGTGAGGAGGAGAACGGGGGTGGAAAGGGAGTTGGGAGATAGGGTTGATGAAAGAGTATTAGGATGGTTTGGACACATGGAAAGAATGAGTGAAGAAAGACTAGTAAAAGAGGTATGGAAGGCAGATGTGGAGGGAGTGAACATGAGGGGACGTCCTAGGATGAGGTGGATGGATGGGGTGAAGGGGGCTTTGGGGAAGAGGGGAATGTCTGTTGAGGAAGGACGGGAGAAGACAGAAGACAGGGGTGAATGGAGAATGGTTGTATATGGATGATGTGATGCATGAGGTGGAATGGGCGGGGGGATGGGGGGTGAGGTAGTATGTGTGAGCAAAACTTGACGCAGCCCGAAGGGATTTCTCCCCGTCTTCTCCTTTTATGCATGGGGGGACGGAGAGGGGGGGTCGCCGATTTAATGAAGCGGCCTTGCTGTGGATGTGCTGTGTCTTGCGACACTGCTTCTGACCCAGGGCAGTGGACAGGTGTGCAGGGATGACCCGTCATCCAGGAGGTGCTAAGGTAAGAGGGAGGGTGGAGGGATGTGGAGTGTATTCAGGGATGGAATGGGTGGGAATGATTTTATGCCTTTTTCTTTTTGGCTACCTCCCTTGTAAGGGGAAAAAAGCCTTGGTATATGTATGCATGTATGTATATATATATATATATATATATATATATATATATATATGTATACATATATATATATGACGCACTATGGGGGCTCCTGTCACTCTTTTCATCTACCTGTTCCTTGTAGTTAGAGCCATTCTCCTCCTCCTCCCCTCCTCGTTTTTTTCCGCCCTTCTCCTCCTTCTGCTTCTCTTCCTCGTCTTATCCCTCTCCTCGGCCTTCTCTCTTTTTTCATCTTTCTTTTCCTCCTCCTCCTTCTCTTATTCTTTTTTCCCTTCTTCTTTCCTCTTTTATTTCTTTTGTTTTTTTCTCCTACCTACTTGCTTTTTCCTCTAATTGTTTATCTTTCTCTCCCTGCTCTTTTTTTTTATTAATTTCTTCCTTTTCTTTATATTATTCTTGCTCTTAACCTTTTCCTCTCCTCCCCTTTGTCTTCATTCTTGTCTTTCTTCTTTTCATACCCATTTTTTCTCTTGTTCTTCCTCTTTCCTATCCTTTCCCCGCTGTCCTTACTTTCTCTTCTTCTTTTTCTTTATTTTCTTCTTCCTTGTCCTCGTCATCATTTTCCTTCTTGGCATCATCGTTCACCCTGTCCTCACATCCTTGTCCTCTTCCTTTTCTTCCTCCTCATATTCTTCTTCTTCTTCATCGTCCTCGGCTACTTCTCGTGTTCCTCTTCCTCCTCTCCTAACCGTCTTCTTTGTCCTTGTTCCTGTCTTCCTCGTCTGCCACTCCTTCTTGACCTCGTCCTCCTTGTCCTCTTCATCCCCTTGTTCTCCTCCTCCTCACCCTCGTCCTCAATGTCAACCTCATTGTCCTTACCCGAATTGACCTGCTCGTCTCGTAATCTTGTTCTCCTCGTCCTCTTTATCAGCCTCCTTGTTCTCTTTATCCTTGTTCTCCTCATCCATTTCTCCTCTCTTTTTCACACACTCCGGCTTTTACTGTGTTCCTATTTTTCACTGACCAACGACAAGGCTATATGCACATGTAAATCTAATTTAACTTGAAACTAATTCGCTCCTTCTTCTATCCACAACTATTCCATCAAACCTCCGTCTGACTCGTAATCTAATTTTCTGCTTCTTAGGCCCGATTGGTGTGTCAGCTTCCTTATTCCCCCCTCATCTCCATTTCCTTCCCTCCATCTTCATTTCCACTCCATTTCTCCATCTCCCTCCGCATCTCCATCCATTGTCACCTTTTAAACGATCTGCGTCGATCAAACTCCTACTAGTTGTCTCTCATTTCTTCAATGAAATTTTGAATTTCCTTTTCGTTTTTTTTTCTTTTCTTTTTCGAGATTTTAGATGATCTTTTACAAAAGTTTGGATTCATATAGGAAGATCTGAATTTTCTTAAAGAGATTTTGGATTTTCCTAACAAAATTTTGGATTCTATTTAAGATTTTTTTCATAAAAGTTTGGATTTTCTTTGCAGCTTTTTTAACCTAATATTGTATTTTTTTCAAAATTTTGAAATTTCTAAACAAAATCTTGGATTTTCTTAAATGAAAATTTGAATATTCTTGATGAAACAGCTCCTCGAAGCGTAGCGTCGTATCCTTCAGGTTTGAGTGTTCTTCATGATCGTATAGAATCTCATAAGATGACTTTTTGAGTGTCAAAGCATTGCCTTCGTTAGAGCATTCCAGGGTGGGAGGTTCTTTCTATGGGCTCGTGAATGTCAGGCCATTCCAGGCCATTATCATACGACTCTTCTTTTATGGCTGGAACGGTGTCCATTTTCCATGATCATATACGTCATAAAGGAAATGAGATGGGCTCAGCCCTTGTGTAGACTTCCTGTACACACAGATTACGTATCAAGTGACATCATTGATTAAGTGATATATTTAACGTCTGTGGTTTCTTAGGCAATTTATTTTACCCTGCCATCAGGTAATCTTATTCATCTCGTTGTATTCGCTTTGTAGTAAAGAGGTTATGCATTACATTTTATATGAGATGGAGCTTATTGGTTAAGTCCTGGAAGTAATACAATGTACGTACGTATTTGCTTTAAGCAATGGCTTTTGTTAATGATGTTGAAACATCTTTATGTTGCACAGTATAGAGACAGGCTGTCTTATATATTATGAAAGGACGTTCATGATATGTAAGTATGCAATATAGAAAGTCTACTGCTCACAACCGACACGCACTGAGGACAGCTTCTCGGATTTCGTGGAGGCTCACACCGATTTATTGTATTCAGCTTAAGAAGACTAGATGTTGAATGAGGTGAACAGAATTGGGCGCGTTACCGCCGGACAGATAGTGCGTTACTGAAAAATCTGGGTACATTTCCGTCAATGCGTTACCGATTTCAGTTTCCTTAGAGCGGTATATATATATATATATATATATATATATATATATATATATATATATATATATATATATATATATATATATATATATACACGCAGTAACGCGGACCGCTCTAAGGAAATTAGAATCGGTATCGGATTGACGGAAAGGCACTCCAGATTTTTCGGTAACGCATTATCTGTCTGGCGGTAACGCGCCCAGCTTGGGAAATGAAATATCCATAACCACTAGCTACTCCATATGATGGCGTATTGAACCCCTACGGTCAGATGCACGCAATATTTATTTATTAATGACTGGAGACTAATCTTCAGTGCTGTTTTGTTGAAATAATTTTGGTCTCTGAACATAGATGTCATATTACTAATGTTTCAGCACATTCAATGATATTTACTACTTTATTTTCATATGTTTGTAGGATGTTTAATTTCTTAAATGTTTATACCATTTTGCGGAAGTTTAGTTTAGTTTTAAGAAGTGTTTATATTGAGTGATAAGTGTTCTTTTCTGCTGTCAAGTTTTTTATATGACTGAAAAATAGATCAAAACACATCAAAGAACACAGGATGAAATAAGATTAAAATAAATCACATAAAACATGTTCTGAGTTGATTAAAAAATAAATTAATAAAATAAAGTGAACTCAAACAAATCCAATAGAATTAAATAAAAAAACAAGTAAGATAAATTAGATGAAAAAATATACAAATAAAACGGATTAAAACATATATAAATGAGTAAATAAATAGATACAATTCTCAAGCTCCCAAAATTCATTTTCCCTCAGTCAGTCAACTTTGCAGAAGGCCAATTGTGTCCACAGCCTGACACGGACTAAACCTGACATAACTCTTCCCACCGAACAAGAGGAATATACTCGAGGCTCGGAGCTGACAAGATGCATAACCAGAAACCTGCTTGCTAGAAAGGTTTCACAGGTGTCAGGCCAAGACCCTGGAGAAACGTCATCAAAGAAAACGGGAACCGGAACGCCACCAAAGAAAGTGGGAACTGGATTCAATGGACGTGTGATTGACAGTAACAAATGATGTTTCATGGTCTCAGGATCACATTTTTTTTAAAGAAATATTGCGATCATGGGACTCGGCAAGCAATTTTGATCCATATTTCCTCTGTACATAAAGCTGAATATTTGTTCATTGTAGTTTTTCATGGGGAGGGGTCGCCGTGGAAATGAAGCGGGCGGCCATGCCGTTGATGTACTGTGTCTTGCTGCATTGAGGGATACAGGTATGACCCGTCATCTACAAGGGGCTAAGATGAAAGGGAAGTATGTTGTGGTTGGAAGGGGGATGGGTGGGAATGGTTCATAACTTGTTTGGCTACCTCCTCTATAAAGGGGAAGAGATCTATTGGTATAGAGACATATAGTTTTTAGGATCTGGAAACTTGTTGAAAAATACGGTATAGGTTATAGTAAGAGAAACAAAAGCAAAAACGTCAATTCGTAACTATACATTCTAGATAATTACGTTATACAGACACAAATGTAAATATCCAAATATACGTTGCTGACATTTGCACAAAATATAATTTAAGTCAATTTTTGCTTCTCATTGAATCCTATCGATTTTGTATCTGGTCAAACTTATTTTTGAAATCCAAAATTTCTTAAAGAGACACATTTTCATTTTCGAAACTTTATCTTGTTCTTTTTAAAGTTTGTTTGTTATTCATTGTAATTCAAGTTCACTACAGGATAGAACAACCTTTGCTTAGTTCTGTTGTGGTGTTTAGTAGTGGAACGAGTCTGTGGTGTAAGGTGTACTCATTCCATTGTTTACACCATGCCTAGACTACATGCATTGCACCAGCTCACTCAATTAACATATGATATAAGAGTCAGAGTTACAATGGGTGTATCATACATATTTGTTATATATATACATATATATATATATATATATATATATATATATATATACAATCTCCATGACCGTCGCGCAGAGGATTCGAACCACTGCTTATGGACCCAAGAGAGGCTCCACAACACACGCCTTTAACCACTCAACCACAGACGATCTGGTCAAAGGTGTGTGTTGTGGAGCCTCTCTTGGGTCTACAAGCAGTGGTTCGAATCCTCTGCGCGACGGTCATGATTGTCTGATTGATGTCGCTGTCCACTAACGAATTACTCACACACACACACACACATATATATATGTATATATATATATATATATATATATATATATATATATATATATAAACAAATATATATATATATATATAGATATCAAATGACAGATGAGAGATTTTGGGTGGTGTAGGTACAACGAAGATGCTCTCGGAATAGGTTATACTATTACGTTATGACCACTTTGGTTTTCTTCAGAGAGTTATCTACAGAAGGTTTTACATGTCACATTTTGTATCATTCCTGGGGGGCTGTGACCTGACCGAGGGGCACCTCAGGAATGATACAAAATGTGATATTAAAAACCTTCTGTAGACAACTCTCTGAAGAAGACCAAAGTGGTAGTAACGTAAGAGTATAACCTATTCCGAGAGCATCTTCGTTTTACTTCCACCATCCAAAATCTCTCATACGTATATATATATATATATATATATATATATATATATATACATATATATATATATATATAAATATGCAGAAGAAATCACTTGAACGCGTGATTCTGGTATGCAGTAGGAAAATAACAATAACGAGACCGAGTGCTTTCGTCTATTCAGACATTGAAAATGTCTGAATAGACGAAAGCGCTTGGTCTCGTTTCTGTTATTTTTCTAGTGTTTTTTCTGCATATATATATATATGTATATATATATAAATATATACATATATGTATATATATATGTATATATACATATATGTATATATATATGTATATATACATATATGTATATATATATATATGTATGTATATATATATATACATATATATATACATATTTTTACTTTTTTGGCAAGTTTCACATGATTTTATTCAGCTAAAAAGGACACCATTCTGGACCAAGATTTTAGCTAAAAAAAAAAAAAAAAAAAAAAAAAATCCATTACCCAGTGATGGGACATAATCGGCAGTTAATTCTGTCCCAGCGCCTCACAACATAATAAGAACTCGTCCGCAATTAAAAGATCCATCTCCAACACTCTCCCTCCATCTCCTCCTCCATACCTCCCATCTTGTTATTCCTAATCTTCTCTGTCTCCTATCTCTCCTCTCTTCCTTCTCCTTTCCTACCCTACCTCCTCTTCTTCTCCTTCTTACTCCCTCCCTATCTCCTGGCCCCTCCCACTCTCCCTCCACGTCCCTCCATCCCTCCCTCTCCTCCCTCTTCTACCTCTATCCTTTCCCTCCCCTTTCCTCTTTCCCTCCTCTCCCTCCCTCCATACTTCCCATTTCCTTGTTTTCCTTCCATCCCTTCCTTCCTTCCATCCTTCCTTCCTTCCTTCCATCCTTTCCATTCCGTTGTCCCTTCTCTCTCCTCCTTTTCCTCCCTTCCCCGAATTCTCTACTCTCCCTTGGCTTCTTCTATAATTTTGATTTTTCCGTTGATGGCGCTGATGGCTTAATCGGAAGCGTGCTGGCCTCGCATTCGCTTAGTTGTGGGTTCGAGTCCCACACTTCTCTCCGATTCCCAGCAGTAACTGTATGCTACCTGTTCTAACAGTCCAAGCGCATAATAGGGCTAAAGCGACGGCTTCGGCCGCAGCTACGCTTACTGGCGTACGCTTTTCATCTTTCCCCCTTTCCTATCTTCCTTATCCCTTTTCTTATCTGACAAATCCTTTCCCTCATCCCCTTTCCTTCTCTATCTCCTTCCACTTCCTCCTCTAACATCATCCTTTTAATCCCTCCATTCTCCCTTACCTTCCCTTCCCTTCCTTCCCTCTGCTCCCTACTCTTTGTCCCCTTCCTTCACTCCCCCAATCCTTCTACTCCCAATTCCATTCTTAACTCAATCCACATTTCCTTCCCTCCCCTCCTCCATTCTCCCTTCCCTTTCTTCCATCTTTGTCCCCTTCCTCCACTAACCTAATCCTTCTACTTCCTATTCCCTTCTTAACTTAATCCACTTCCTTAACTCCCTCACACCTTCCCATCTCTTTCCCACCTGCCCTCTCTCCCTCCATCCCATGGGAGGGACACTTCACTCCCGCCCCCCCCCAAAAAAAAGAAAAACTCCCTCCCCCCCTTTGCACCCCACTCCCCCATCCTACTCCATCAAACACAAACTCCTCTTTTGATCTGAGGATCACCTCCCCCTCTCTCTTCTACCTTATCGGATCTTTTTATTTATTTATTTTTTTCTTTGTGTCGTTTCAGATTAACATTTTTTTTATCTTGTATTCTCTTCGTCCTCTACACGCACATTTCAGTTCTTTAGATCTTATCTCATACCTTGAATACGATAATCGCTATCATACACCTGAGAACTGGTAACAGCAATCACAGGCTTTAGAACATTTAATCTTCCGGTTGATAAAATTCTTCTTTTATCTATTTTTCATCCATTTTTTTTATTCTTCGTTCCCGTTCAACCTGATGACAGGGTTTATGTATTTTATTCTGCTCAGTTGGGAGTTATTCCTAAAATGTTTAAGCCTCTTTTGATTGCTGCCAGTTTACAAAGGTTTACAAAGGCGGAGCATGCCGACAGGAGACCTTTTGGTCCATATCTAGGTCGGATGAAAAAAAATCATAATAATGATAAATAAAATACATAAATAAATACATATGCATAGTTACTAAGTAATAAACAATTCAACAAACTTCGGGGGCGAAACACGCCCCAAGGTTACACAGAGAGGCTGAATGAAGAAGAGGAGCTTACGGCAGGAGGCGCTTAGCTGCGGCTGAAGCCGCCGTCTTTACTCTACATGTTTAGGACTCATGCGGCAGGTGACTAATAACAACCACTGCTGAGAATCGGAGACAAATGCGGGACTCGAACCTACAAGGAAAATACAAGGCCCGAACGCTTCCAATTGCGCCACCAATGCATTTCCATTGAATGAAGGATATCAAATTTAAGAGTGAACATATCAGAAATGAAATACATGAATAATTGTACATCTAATATATCTATTTACTAAGGATTTCTTTCTTCATATACGGAGAGTAGCCAACCGCGGTAGAGACTCACACCTGCCCATTCCACCCCCGTCCGCCACCTAACGTAACCCTTTCATCTTAGCTTCCTTGGACGAAAGGCCATCCTTGTCTCCTCCCCACTGCCCGAATCAAAAGCAATGCGACAAGAATCAGCACGGCCCTGCTGTTAATGTGCTGTGTCTTGCTGCATTGCTTCTGACCCGGCCAGTAGGCAGGAGAAAGGGATATTCCTTCATCCCAGAGGAGCTAAGATGAAAAGAAAACAATGAGTGGTGGATGGGAGTACATGCAATACAAACAAACGAACAAACTTATATGTAGATATCGGAGTATAAAAGAATGATGAGTGAACCTGGTAGGAGTAGGTGGCAGAAAAATACCTGGAAGGCGTC
>NC_134777.1:13816234-13818734 GCF_046742065.1 Oratosquilla oratoria
CCCGAATTCCCAGAAATGACAACGTTTTGCACCGCGAAGTCAAGATTCATCGGTTTAGCCGAAAATGTCCAATTTTTTTTCTCCCATTTCTGGAAACTATGGGGACCTTTATTAAACTTTCCTGGGTTGTTAGGATAAACCCCTTTTTAAGCTTCTTCCTGTGTGGAAAAATTTGCTAACCTCTTTCTGGAAAATAACATTTTCATTTGGGATGGGGAAGTATACACTGCACAAAGAGTTTAAGATTTACTTAACCTCTTTGTTAAAACAACGCCATCACAGGTTTTATTCTGTCCTAATACAACACAACTTAATTCAGATTTAATATCATGGAATAGATAGAGGGGGGCAGGCAATATTTTTTTTAATATATATATATATATTTTTTTTTTAGATAATACTACTATCTGCCTTAATCACTTTCTTACAAAAGGCTTCTTTACTCTCTTCTACAGAGTTTAGACCCTCCACTATGACGATTAATTGAAACTAAAGAAACCATCTGTAAGAAAATAATCAACGCAGAAAGTAGCAACGCCTTCGACAATATCTGATTATTAAAAGAGTATATATAAAAATTCTTTTAATCTTTCCCTTCTATACATTCAGAGTCTCCTATTGTGAAGCTCTGCTTCTTCAGCAAAATGTCTCCACTCTCCTATTCATTTCTGCGAGAGCAATTCAGCTCGACCATATACACCGTTTAAGATTTCATACATTCCTTGAAATTCCGCGAGAACGCGAAACTAGTTCATTCACTCCTCCTGACGCTTGTCACTTCTCCGCTGTTATGGTAACCATCATTTTATCTTTTTACCTTTCACTTCCCTCCTCAATCCCTTTTTCTCTCTTTTATTTCCCTCTCCTCAATGGTATGTGATCTTTTTTAAAGTGTTATCGTGCTACAAAGAATAAACGAATACAATGATGTGGACGAGTTTGAATGTAGATCTAATTTCTTATTTGCATTTGAGCAACCGCGTCCTATATGCTATCTGAATTCATCTATACAATACGAACACACAGAAACACACACACACACACATACATACACACACACACACACACACACACACACACACACACACACACACACACACACACACACACACACACACACACACACACACACACACACACACACACACACACACACACACACACACACACACACACACACACACAGTTCTCGCCTGCCACTACGGCGGTCCGGGTTCGAATCCCGCCCAGGGTTGAAATAACTTCAGTATCGCTGCGCTGCGGGTTGTTACTCTAACTCTCGTGTGCGGTCATACGAGCTCTGAGCTCTCATCCGGGAGGTTAATAACTGTTGATCACGAGTCCAGCACGTGATCCAAGACCATGGTGAGTCACACACACACACACACACACACACACACACACACACACACACACACACACACACACACACACACACACACACACACACTAACAACTAATCACACACACATACACACAAGACCAGATGGATAAAAAGACGGGGTTTTTGCATAACCATTTTGACATATGCATTCCACCTCCAAAATGTGCAAAGAATGAAAGAAGGCAAAGAAAATAACCGTTAGTATAAACCTTAAAAATGCCAATGAAAATTCAAAGACAGGTACGTTTAGATATGCAAACATAACAGACACAAAAGACGATGAAGAAAAGCTAGTTCCTCCAGAAACCTACATTTCTTATTTTGTATTTGAAACTATTCTAGAAAAAATAATAATAATAAGTATATCATCCATCAAAACTAGTGATGAACAGGTTTATGAAATTAATAGTTTACAGATAACATAAAATGTGTAAGAAATGAAATATTAAGAAAGAAAAAAATCATGTAGCTGAATTGGAATTATGAAGAATTTTGAATGAAATGAATAGTGTAAAAATGAACGAGTGAGAGTAAAAGAAAAAGATTATGATGGAATAAAAACGGATAACAATCCAGGTAAAAATGACAGCATAGTATAATGAAAAGGACAATTTGATAATCACGTTGAAATATAAAGGATAAGAAAGAGACTACGAAAAGAATTAAGTTGAAATGAAATCAAAAGACAGTAAAAATAAATATAGGTGAATAAATAAATAAATAGACAGATATTAACAATAACAATAACAACAACAATAATAATAATAATAATAATACATACATACATATACCAAGGCTTTTTCCCCCTTAAAAGGGAGGTAGCCAAAAAGAAAAAGGCATAGAATCATTCCCACCCATTCCATCCCTGAATACACTCCACTCCACTCCACCCTCCCTCTTGTCTTAGCACCTCCTGGATGACGGGTCATCCCTGCATCTTGTCCACTGCCCTGGGTCAGAAGCAGTGTCGCAAGACACAGCACATCCACAGCAAGGCCATTTCATTAAATCGGCGACCCCTCCCCTCTCCGTCCCCCCATGCATAAAAAGACATAATAACAATAATAATAATAATATACAAAAATTTAGTCTAATTGCTATAGGACACAAGCACCG
>NC_134777.1:13826234-13828734 GCF_046742065.1 Oratosquilla oratoria
GAAAAATTATAGAAATAACAAATCTTGACTGCCCGTAGTATGAACATTGGGGAATGGGTGGGTGAGATGAAGCAGAGAAGATGGCACCTATAGAGTGTGTGTGTTTGTTTGTGTGTGTACTTGTGTATGTGGTGTGTGTTTATGTGGTATGTGTTTATGTGGTGTGTGTTTATATGGTGTGTGTGTGTGTGTGTGTGTGTGTGTGTGTGTGTGTGTGTGTGTGTGTGTGTGTGTGTGTGTGTGTGTGTGTGTGTGTGTGTGTGTGTGTGTGTGTGTGTGTGTGTGTGTGTGTGTGTGTGTGTGTGTGTGTGTGTGTGTGTGTGTGTGTGTGTGTGTGTGTGTGTGTGTGCGTGTGTGTGTGTGTGATCGTGTGAGCGTGTTAGTGCGTGTGCACGTACGCGTGAAATTGTATCCAAAAGGAAAGGCAAGGCCATCCAACGCCTATTTTATTTTATTTTATTTTATTCTATTTTACTTCAATCTATATATTTCTTACTTTCAATTTTGTTTTTATTGTTTGATTTAGGTTTTACTATTTAGTATTAATCTAATTTAATTTAGTTAAATTTTATTTAATTTTCATAGTTTCGTATTTAATTCTATTTTTTTTCGCTTATTGTATATACATTATTTACTTTTTTATATTTTCTATATATATTTGCATGTTTTAAAATATTCTTATTTGATTTGATTTGATTTTTGTGCATCTTTTTATATCTTTCATATTTTTCATATATATTTTTATTTCATTTTATTTATTCATTTGTTTTTAGTTATAAAATAACTAGTGAAAGCACAATAACACATTTTATAGATATGATATTGAACTGTTTCTTTATTATCTAGCTGACGAGGTGAAAACTTGACAATTGAGGTTATGAATGAATGTTACTCAAAGAGTAACCTAGGTGAGGCGGATGGATTTCTGCTGGTACCATGTAACACAGTACTACTTACCGCATAGCAGGATTGTCGGCGACTAAGCCAGCATATAACCACGAAAAAACATACACATTAGACACACACACACACACACACACACACACACACACACACACACACACACACACACACACACACACACACACACACACACACACACACACACACACACACACACACACACACACACACACAACTTATGGCGCGGTGGTTAGAGTTCTCGTCTGCCACTACGATGGTCCGGCTTCGAATCCCGCCCAAGGCTGAAATAATTTCAGTATCGCTGCGCTGCGGGTTGTTACTTCAACTCTCGTGAGCTGGGAGTTGGGGGGGTGTATGCGTGTAAGGTCACAGTATTACCCATAGATCGGTCATACGAGCTCTGAGCTCTCATCTGGGATGTTAGTAACACGTGATCTAGCACATGATCCAAGACCATGGTGAATCACACACACACACACACACACACACACACACACACACACACACACACACACACACACACACACACACACACACACACACACACACACACACACACACACACACACACACACACACACACACACACACACACACACACACACACACACACACACACACACACACACACACACACACACACACACACACACACACACACACACAGCTCTCTTCCCGTAAAATACAACTAGGTAAATACACACATACATACACACACACATATACAAATATACAAACGCACCGATTTCTGAATCTCCACACATGATACTTTTTCCTAGAATTTTCTAGTGACAAGCAACAGTATTCATTACATGCGTCTCACGTTCAGCACTTCAGCTGAAACTTGATTCATGTTCATAAGTTATTCCTAACCCAGACTATTCATTCTCGGTCGACATTTGCAGAACTTCTGATACAACCTGTACATAACCTAGGCAGTCTTAGTCACCTTGGTGGCCTTCCTGATATATATATATATATATATACATTGACGAATTAAACACCATATGAGGACGGAGACTTTTTTTTGTACGACGTACCTGAAAAAGCTGTAATAAGCGAAACGTCGTACAAATAAAGGCTCCGTCCTCATATAGTGTTTAATTCGTCAGTCTTGTCGGCAACTGCTACTTTCATGAAAAAAAATATATATATATATATATATATATATATATAATAAAGGTTGTTTTTATCGACTGAGTATCTGGACAGAACCAATTATATGGTGACATTTCGACTCTGTGTCACTAGAAAAACACCAATAAAAAAAATTTAGATGATATCTAAAACTGTGGTAGAAGAAGTCCTCGTTAACACAGAAATGTTGCTTTGAGGTGTCATGTGATAGACACCAACCTATCCTATCTCGATCAATCTGTATGAAACAGGTCTGCCATTCACTAAAAGTAGAATGCTACTGTCATGAATATCTTCACCCTCATCCAATGGGAACATACTTCCAGAGGCGGGTCGTTTCCTTCAAACGCTCCCGCTAATATCCATTCGTCAATATCCAGTGATTCCCCGACCAAGTTCCCATGCACTCACCCTTTCCATTCCAAAAAGCTCTTGGTAG
>NC_134777.1:13833734-13836234 GCF_046742065.1 Oratosquilla oratoria
AGAGAAGGGTGATCGATGAGGGGGAGGGGTGTGTGGGGGGTGGGGGTGGGGGTGTTGGAAAGGGAGGGATGAGGGTTGGGTGGGGGAGAGGGACGGGGGATGGGGGAGGTTTAGGGCTGGAGGGGAGGAGGAAGGGGAAAGGGAGAGGGAAGAATAGTTGGGGAGGGGAAGTGTTGGAGGGGGAGGGGGAGGGGAAGGGGAAGGGAGAAGGAAGGGGTGAGGGAGAGGGAGGGTTGGAGAAGGAGGAAGGGAGAGATCTGGTTTGTTGGGGACGGTAAGGGTTGGAGGGGAGGGGGAGGAGGAGGGGAAAGGAGGGGGGATGGGAAGGGAAAGGGTTGGGGGAGGGGGGAGGATGGGCAAGGAGGGGGGAAGGGGGAGGGGGTAGGGAGAGGGGGGTGGAAAGGGGAGGGTTGGATGGGGAGGGAGGTTGGAGGGAGGATGGCGATGGATGGGGGATTGTTGGGTGGAGAGGGGGAGGGTTGGAGGGTTGGGTGGGGGAGAGGGAGGGTTGGGTGGGGGAAGGACTTGTTGGGTTGTTGGGTTGTTGGGTTGTAGGGGAGGGTCGGAAGAGGATAGCAGAGTTGAAGTGGGAGGGGAAGGGGGTGGAACAGACGGGGAGGTGGAGGGTTGGAGGAAGAGTAGATGGTTGGAGGAAGAGTAGATGGGTGGAGGGGTGGAGGGGTCTGGGAAGGGGGAGGTTAAGAGGGAAAGGAGAGAGAGGGGAGAGGAGAGAGAGGGGAGAGGAGAGAGGGGAGGGTGTGTGTGAGAGGAGGAAATAGGATGGTGTCTGAGTGTGAGAGTGATGGGAAGACTACCCAGAGGTCAGGCACCCTGTCCAAATAAAATTGTGAACAAAATATATTTCTATTCTCTCGTAAGGTGTTAATGGAAACACATATATTTTTTTACATTGTTTTTTCTAAACGAAGTTTTTTTTTTGTGAAATGGAAATAGAAAATAGAAATAATACAAACGTTTGCCAAATTGGAATCACGGCCAAGACCGGGTGAAGGGTCAATGGACTTTGCGGAGGTTGTTGACCATAAGGCCTACATCAGACAGTTCCATGTCGTCCCTTACCACATGTCATATCTTTCCTTAAATTTATCTATTTTTTTCTTAAAACAACCATTTGTTTCATTGCTTATTACATGGTTACTAGTTCTATTCCAACCTTGGTATGTGGTCTTATTACCCTTCGGGGTACCTAATGGCCAATACTAAAGGTAATTACTAAAGGTAATTAACCACGGTATTGGTAAACCAATTCTTGCCTTTTTCCTTCTTAAACCCAAATTTGTCCAATTTAAATCCATAACTACGAATCCTGGCCTGCTGTCTTAATATGATGACCTTGCCTACATCACCCTTCTTTATGTACTTGACCTATTTGAGTACCTCTATCAGGTCACCTCTAACTCTTCGTCTTTCCAGAGTGTGAGAGTTAAGGCGCCTAATACTGTCTTCGTCTAGTAATCTCTTGTATCCTTTGGTCATTCTCCTCTATACTAGCTGACGCTGGATGGTTCTATTTAGTTGTAAGGAAACCCTTGGATGTGCAAAGGAAGGTATAATTAATTCACATCAATAGTATACTTAATACATTCTTTACATATATATTACATAGACATATATTTTTACTGTATTTTATTTATTTTTACCTGGCCTAGTTTATCTTCCTCAGTATTACTTACCAGGGAGCCATGAATTTCTAACCCTTTGTTAGATTTAATTTTGCCAATTATTTATCATGAATTATTTATCTTATATCAAAATATTTTCTATCACGATTTCCAACTTGACGGTTAAGAAGGCTTTTCATTATCTATCAAATCTTCGCCAAGATAAAATCTACAGACTATATCTGATTAACCACCAGACAGCAGTAAACGATCGCAGGTACTATTTATATGATCTGAGGAAAGCCTACCTTTACTCAGAAATCAATAGTTTGGGAGATTCATCCAAGACGGGAATTCCTGACCATTATTACAACATGCCGAATGTACACTATCTTCCCATCCTCAACAACTTGTATCTCAAGGATTTGGAACCGACTCTAAACATCCAGTATTCTGATTTACAAGCTCTACCTAACATGAAAAGAGATTTAACTTTTAGGATTAGCCAGTTAGTGATGAGAACAAGCAAAGAAAAAACGTATATGAGTAAATGAATTAGTAAATAAATCTATAAACATATAAACAAAATAAGAATAAAATGAATAGAACAAAAATATTAGAAAAAAAATACTACACTGGCTATTCGGCAAAAACCTCATTCTCATCTCTACCACTGAGACACCAAAAACTAATGAGGCATTGAGTTTTGAAATAGTGATAAGGTAGCACATATAACCTGTGAAGAAATCCATTAAGAATAAAAAGGCTGTCCTTTAAAATTAAGAGTAATGAAGCATTTTGTGAAAATTAGAATTAATAAATTGATCACTCACGTAAGTTGGTATTAATATCTTGATAACTTAAGTTAACTAGCGTAA
>NC_134777.1:13848734-13853734 GCF_046742065.1 Oratosquilla oratoria
TACCATATGATCGTACATTTTTGACTGTATATGCATTTGTACACACGCGAACGTAAGCGTGTGTACAAAGTGTGGCATAGAAAAAAAAAATAGAAAGAAAATGGAATTTCGACCCGAAGACAATAATAGAAAGGGATGGAAGTAATTGAGGAAAAGGAGAATGAAGAAGAATAGAAAGAAGACAAAGAGAATGAGATCATGGAAATATGAAAGAAAGAAGAAAATTAGGAGGAGTATGAGAAAGAAAAAAAAATCGAAGAGGTGGAAGAATAGGGCGTAAAGGAAAATATAAAAAGGAGAGAAAGAAGAAGAAAAAAGGAAGAGGATAAGGAAGAGGAGTGGGAAAAAGAAGAGGAGGAGGAAGAGGAATTAAGATGAGGAAGGAGAATAGAAACAAAGAAAGACGAAATACAAGACAAAATGAAACAACAGGAGTAGTAAGAGAAGAAGGAGGAAGATGAAGAAAATGGCGAAAACAAAGAGGAAAACTAAGATGAAGAGGAAACTAAGGGACAAGGATCAATTAAAGATGAGCATTATGAAGAAAAAGAAAAGGAAGAGGAAAGGGAGGAGGAAAATGAAGAGGAAAAGAAAAAGGAAGAGATGGAAGAGAGTAGGAAGAGGATAAATAGAAGGAGGGGATTCGAAGGAAGAACGGATGAAGAGGAGTAGGAAGAAGAGGAAGAAGAGGAAGAGGAGGAACAGTAGAATAAGAAGGAAGAAGAGAAGAAAAAGAGAGGTACATGAGGGGTATGAGAAGAAAGAGTTGGACGATGAGGAGGAGGTTGAAGAAAAGGAGGAGGAGGGTGGAGGAGGAAAAGGGGGGGGAAGGAAGAGGACAGGGAGGATGCAGAGGTGAAGGAAGAGTAGAAGAAAACGAGAAGAGGAGAAGAGGAGGAGGAAGATGAGGAGGGAAAAAGGAATGGTAATAAGAGGGAGATGAGAATGAGGAACTGGAACATAAAAAGGACGAAGATAATGGGAAGATAATGGGAAGATAATGGGAAGAAAGAAAAAGAGGAAAAGACGTAGGAGATGGAGGTGGAATGGGAGGAGAAGAAGTGTGAGGGGAAAAAGGAGGTGGCGAAATAGGAGGAATAGCAGGGGAAAAAAAGGAGGTTGAGGAGAGAAAAAAAGAAATTGGGGACACGACAAAATGAATCGGCAATGTTCGTGAGAAGAAACTGTCGAGAAAAACGTTCCTCCTGACAATGGAGGTGACGGATGATGACGAGGCAAAGTAAAAAAAAGAAAAAAAAAAAAAAAAAATTAGGACGAAGTTAATTTTTCGAAAGTGGCGTCCAACTGAGTTGGTGACGAATTTTGTTGGGTGAAGTAAAGAACAAAAGAGGTGGTAAGAAAATGCATATAATAGCAAAAGAGACAATGTAACACATATTTATGTCATGTTTATATCAAATATATATACATACATACACACACACACACATGTATGTATTTATGTATGTATATATATATATATATATATATATATATATATATATATGAGAAATTTGCTAGTAAACTGCGACATCAATCAGACAATCCTTGACAGTGGCGCACGGGATTCGAACCCGCTGCATCTGGACTCAAACTTCCAAGACACCCGCCATGGGGTGAAATGGTGGTTAATGGGGTGCAGTGAGCGCCCTCCCCAATCTCGATAGTCAGATTGACTATGAGCTCTCATGGTTTTATACCGTTGATGGTCGAGCGGTGTCTTGGAAGTTTGAGTCCAGATGTTCGAATCCCGTGCGCCACTGTCAAGGATTGTCTGATATATATATATATATATATATATATATATATATATATATATATATATATATATATATATATATATATATATATATATGTACATGTTATACCTAACACCATGTACGTACACATACATAGCCTAACGAACGTACACACACAAATACGCGACCAACACGCAGATTTTAAAAATAGCTTTCTCTACAGAAAAACAACCTTGATTACCATAATATTACATTTACATAACTTTGTGCTTAACTCTAATACAGCATTCATATTCATACATACACATGAGTATATATCAAGTTCATTATACATATAGCTTAGATAAAACAGGATGACTTAAAATATATCTGTACAAATAAACTAATATCTACAGTTGTAATAGCTAGAGCATATATGGCATCTGGGATGATTTTTTCAGCGTTCCAACGTTTGGGTAAGTTAATCCTTCGCTAAGCTTTACGGTAAATGCATACTACTGTGTACAAAGACTCTGTAATTAAACGATCTTCAAGAAACCGCACTTAATAATGTTTTCTATCAATGTTATAGCCAATCTTCTACGTCTGCAACACACACACACACACACACACATATACACACACAAACACACACACACACACACACACACACACACACACACACACACACACACACACACACACACACACACACACACACACACACACACACATATATATATATAAATATATATATACATGTGTGTGTGTGTGTGTGTGTGTGTGTGTGTGTGTGTGTGTGTGTGTGTGTTATACACACATACATACACACAAACACACACATATATATTACAAAGGATTACAAAGGCGGAGCATGCCGACAGGAGACCTTTTGATCCATATCTAGGTCGGATGCGAAAAAAAATCATATTGATAATAAAATAATAAATAAAAACTATAATAATGTAAATAAAAAATAAAATACATAAATAAATGCATAGGTATATTTAAATAATAAACAAACAGGTAAATAGTAAAGAATGATAAATTGACATATAACTAATAATAAATGAAAATCAGACAGACAAATTATAACAAAACAAAAACAAATAATATAAGATAAATTATAATCATTACAGAATCTTACTTAGGTATTTATCTAAATGATTCTTAAAGCTTCGAACTGAACTACTGCACTACCTGTGCAGGAAATTTATTCCATTCATTAACTACACGGTTGGCAAAGTTGTTTCTACCTACTTCCAAATTGAATCTATTTCCGGACAGTTTGAGACCATTGTTTCTTGTCTGATTCTCATTCAGTGTAAGAATTTTGTCACTTTTGATGTTGTCAATTCCCTTTAAAATCTTAAAGACCTGTATCAAGTCACCTCTGAGTCTAATTTTTTTTTTAGGGAAAACAGATTCATATGTTTTAGTCGATTTTCGTATGATTTATTTTTGATATTTGGAATCAGTTTTGTGGCTCGCCGTTGTACTTTTTCCAGTCTGTCAATGTCTTTAATGAGATTCGGTGACCATACGGAAACAGCATATTCCAAATGTGGACGAACTAACGATTTATATATGTATGTATATATATACATACATACATATATATATATATATATTATACATATATATATATACTGTATATATATATATATATATATATATGTGTGTGTGTGTGTGTGTGTGTGTGTGTGTGTGTGTGTGTGTGTGTGTTTGTGTGTGTGTGTGTTTGTGTGTGTGTGTGTGTGTGTGTGTGTGTGTGTGTGTGTGTGTGTGTGTGTGTGTGTGTGTGTGTGTGTGCAAATATAAAGATATAGATTATGTATTTATATATATTCTTTAAAATTTATTTAGTTGGGCGCGCAAAGCTCGACATATAATGGCTAAGTAACCTTACTTCCTTCAACTAACGGAGAATTCTGAGACAAATGTAATACATTATACAATACCTAAAATTATTCAATAGTACGTACATTACAGAGGACTGAATCAATTAGGTATCCTCCTAATTATGTTAGGTGAACCAATGTATAGAAGTGTAAGGGTGTCACAGTTAAATCAGGATGATTAAGTCAAATGATAAAGCCAGAATGATCCTGTGAAGATTATCTTCGTCATGTAATTAAGTTTCATCCAATTATAGGGTACTATCGTCATATCAAGTCTCTTCGTAAAGTTTCAGAATATCTCGTCCAAAAGGAAGTGTCAGTCATTGAAGTGAACGAATTGTTTTGGGAATGGGGATGAGGTACTATCGTGGCATTAAGTTTTGTCGTAAAGTTTCAGATTTTTAAGTTAAAAAAGAAATGTGAATCAGTGATGTGAACGAATTTTGTTGGGAATAGGGATAAGGTAGGGTACTATACTGATATTAAGTCGTATTGTAACGTTTCCAATCTTTTCGTACAAGAGAAGGTAAGATAAGCTGTTGTGAACGAAATGCTTTGGAAATCGGGATGAGACTTGGTGATTGTCTTATTTGCGGTAATCATTAATGATTTCTTTAATGTAAAATACATAGGTGCATAAATATTATATAACGTCTGTAGCTTTCAGAAATGCACTTATAGTTTACTATGTGTAACTTTAGATGTTATATGTAGATATAAATGTTACAAATGTACATTCCTAATTAACTTAACCTATTTAATAGCACAGCGGCCTATTTTATTCACATTATTATGTCGAGATTTTTTTCACTTAAAGGTTCCTCAATAAATTCAAATTCAATTGTAAAACAATAAAAAGGCTTGTAAAAAAAAGACCAAAAATTAATTATGGTTGATTAACACTTTAAAAATATGAGGGTAACTTGTTCAATTTCTAATATAACGATCTGGTTTTTATTATAACAAATGCAAAATAGATCGATAAATTAACTTGAGGGGTTAACCCTTAACTCTTAAATCTTATATGACATATGTAACTTTCAGAAATGCACTTGTAGCATATCATGCAGAAAACCACAAGGAAAGTAATAAAATATGGACCGAGCGCTTTCGTCTATTTAGACATTATCAAAGTACATTAACATATTTTGTTCCTTCACTCTCATAATGATAAAATTATCCAGTTTGCACAGTGCTTGACTTAAATCAAATTTGTTGACAAATGTATCTTTGAATAGACTGGATTCTATTAAATTTCTATTCAAGTATTACTTCCAATATTTCTAACAATATCATTAGCACACTCCTAATGAATACAATGACTGAAATTCCTTAGAGGCTTAGAAGAACAAATAACGCGAACATATTTGTATAACTTTAG
>NC_134777.1:13861234-13876234 GCF_046742065.1 Oratosquilla oratoria
CCTATTATATGTTAGGGAAACTACTCTTGTTCCACTCTTTCTCCTTCTCGGTTTCTTCCTTTACCCTTTATTCCTTTCACTTTATTCCTCCCCTTCCTCTTCTTTCCTCCTTTTCTATCCTCAAGATTGCCTCCTCCACCTCCACAGCCTCAATCACTTTCTTTTTCCTCTTCCTCCTCTTCTATCGTTTCCTAATTCATCGTCATCTTCTCCCATTCATTCTTCTCGTCATTCATTCATTCTACTCTTCCCTCATTCATCCTCCTCTTTCCTCTCCATTTATCTTCTTCCTCCATCCTTATCCTCCCCTATCCATTTATTGTTTTCCAATGTTGTTATTTCAACACTATATATCAGTAATGTTCAGTGGCCCATGCTTTTATGATATCTTGAGAATTACTCTGTGTATTATCAGTGACATGGAACTGTGAAAGAGTTGGACAAATGGGATCCCATCCACGATACGATCCGGCCTTGAGATCGTCGGACAGATCTGACTGGGTCAGATCACATCTGTCCACTGGCCTTAAGAGCAGATCGTTTCGTGGATGGGGTCACTTAATCTGCATAGATCTTGTAGTCAAAATGATACTCACCAACATCAAAGTGTCAGTTCTCAAATTGGATGTATATGTCTGTGTGTATGTATATTCCTGATTCACCACGGTTTTAGATCAGGTGTAGTACTAGTGATTGACATTTATTACCCTCCTGGACGAAAGCACAGAGCTCACGCGTGTATGTATGTGTGTGTTTATGTGTGTATATATGTGTATCTTTGTGTGGGGGGTGCGTGTGTATATGAGTATATATGAGTATATGTGTGTGTGATATGAATATATCTATGCAGATAAACCACAGGACTGGCGCGTGATCCAATAATTTGCTGGTTACCACTAAGGAAAACAAGAAACACGAAATTACGAAGCACTTTCGTGTATTTCACATTTTCTGGGGAGATGAAGATAGTACCACTTTCATCATAATCTTCAATGAAATGTGGGATACACGCAAGCGCTTGGTAAATTCGTGTTTCTTGTTTTCTATAGTGGCAATTAGCATGTGTGTATATATATATATGTATGTATATATATATATATATATATGTATATATATATATATATATATATATATGTGTGTGTATATATGTATATATATATTTATATATATATATATATATATATATATATATATATATATATATATACATGTATTTCATCACATCTTTTCTGTGGTACAAACCGTGTTCACCCAGGTGCCCTCGGTGGAACGACAGGCCATGAACTAAGTCGTTCTATTCTAAAGGGCCATGGTGGCACGATGGTACGGCCTTCGTCTTATAAAAAGTAAGCCGCTCAGGCGAGGGTTCAAATCCTAGTAGAAGAGTTTGATTCCAAACGTCATAATGACACAAAAACACTTGTCGAAAGGCTAGCCTGCACAAAGAAATTAATGCAAAACAATACAAACCGTGTTCACCCGGGTGCCCTCTGTGAATGACAGGCCGTAAACTAAATCGTTTCTTTTTGAAAGATCGTGGTGGTACGATGGTATGGCCTTCGTCTTGTAAAAAGCAGGTGAGGATTCAAATCCCAGTAGGAGAATATATATATATGTATATATATATATATATATATATATATATATAAATAAATAGTGTGTGTGTGTGTGTGTGTGTGTGTGTGTGTGTGTGTGTGTGTGTGTGTGTGTGTGTGTGTGTGTGTGTGTGTGTGACTGATGTTTATATATTGCAACAGTAAAGTATTTTTCTAAATTTCAACGTGCTTAATCATTTAGCTCACACCAAAAAAATATAAAATATGAAGAGATGTACATAAAACACAACCCACTTAAAATATGACCAAGATTTTATCAACTGTAGTGATTAACATAATGGAGAAGTTATTGGAACCCACGTAAACGAGTGAGGAAGTAAACAAAAAGAAAATCAATTAGTAAATGTTGGAAGAAATTTAATTGTAAAAATGTCGAAAATATCGTTGAATTGTTGGGAGAATTAAACAGGTAGTTGAAAATCACTGAATATATTGAAAATGTATGTGTATTTCTGTACTCTATAAATAGAGATGTATTTATGTTAGTCTGAGGACTCATACACACACACACACATACACTCAAATGCGCGCATACACACACACACACACACACACACACACACACACACACACACACACACACACATACACACACACACACACACACACACACACATACACACACAATATATATTTTCACTTCGTCAAATATACACAGAGACAAGGATCAAAGAGACAATGAGAGTCATTCTGCCCCTTTGATTTAGAATTAAAAAACCTGAAGACATCGGTCGAAACTACAAACCAAAGAAAAGAAAGCTAATTATAAGTTTCAGAATGGAACACAGTACCCTGTTCTTGAGACAGCTTATTATTTTTTCTCTTGTGTTGATGAATTGCTTCCTCTTAATTTTCAAAGGATGTAAGACCTTAAGATCTTAAGAATGAAGGAGACTGCAAGAGACTATATAATCTACACTAGGTCGTTCATTACCACATTTTCTTAAAGCAAATTATAGTTCCTGCGCTTATTACATGGTTACTAGTTCAATTCCATTCGTTAATCATCATATTGGTAATAAAGTTCTTGCCTATTTCCTTCTTAAATCTTAATTTGCCCAATTTAAATCCATTATTGCCAATCCCGTCCCGATGTCATGTAATGATGACCCAATGTACATCACCATTCTTTAAGAACTCAACCTATTTGAATTCCTCTATTAGATCACCTTGCTTTCGACGTCTTTCCAGAGAGTGTAAATTAAGGTGCCTAAGCTTGTCTTCGTAAGGTAAATTTCTGGGCCTAATTATCATTTTGATCATTTTGCCATGCACCAATTCTAGTGAATCAGTACATTTTATAGGATGGAACTGTACCGCATAGTCAAGGATGGGTCTAACTAACGTAAGATAGAGTTTAATAACTATAATCGTCCTACAACGACTCCAAATGTTCTATTAGCTGTGTTCCTGGGACTAATGCACTATCTCAAGGATTTAATTTCAGGACCCACTAGCACTTCTAAGTCTTTCTCATACTCAGTTTTCTCTAAGAATTTGTTTTCTAAGCTATATATGCCCTCAGGCTTGTGTAAACCTACGCATAACACTTTGAAATACTAAATTTCATTTGCATTTTTACTGACCATGCAAGCAATTTGTTAAGATCTTCTTGCAGTATCCCAGTGTCCTTCCCTGACCTAATACAGCTTTCTATTTTAATGTCGTCCACAAAATTACTAACATCACTAATGATCTCACCGTCCAAGTCGTTTACATACATAATGAACAATAAAAGACACAAAACTGAGCCCTGAGGAACTCCACTAGTAGTATTTAAATTTTACACAGTTAATGGTGACCCGTTGTTTTCATTCACTGAATAACTTTTCATCCTGTGCCATTGGGCTTGATATTATTTAGTAGTCTCCAATGGGGCACTTTGTCGAACGCTTGGCTAAAGTCAAGTTAAATAACATCGTAACTATCATTGTTATCTGCCTCCTTGTAGATTTTAGTGTAAAAGGACAAAGCATTAGTTACACATGACCATTCTTAGAGGCACCAATACTGTGAGTCACGAATCAAATTATGCCTCTCGATGTGAGCTCTGATATTATTGATATCAATATTATTAACTATTATTGATTCCAGCATTTGACCTATAACCGACGTCAAATATATTGGCCTTAAGTTATTCAGTATTTAATTTGCTCACAGATAAATCTAGTTAGATAAGAAATGCATTTCCGCGTTATTACCTTTAATAGGCTTAATTGGAATTCAACCAAAAAATCTACAAGACCTTTATATTGTACATTTGGTATTTATTTCATATATTTATGATATTTTCGATAGATTAAAGTGAAGGATTGTTCTTTTTTGAGTTATGAATACAAATGGAGTTAATTCAATATAATCAAAGTTCAAGATTCTATGTCATAGTTTGCAACTTTCTTACATATTTTTCTGTTTATTTGTACTTCTCCTTATTTTTGTAAAATTATATATATATATATATATATATATATATATTTATATATATACATATATATATGTAAATATATATATACACACACACACACATATATATATATATATATATATATATATATATATGTTGTGTATGTTTTAAGACAGATTGAACATTTTTAGAAGCTCCGCATTGGGATACGAACCATCACCAAGTAGCATGGTCGCTAACGTCTTGGCCTCGTGATTATTGACGCACGGGTCAGGGTTCGTATCCCAAGGCGGAGCTTCTAAAAAAAAAATATATATATATATATATATATATATGTAGATATATATATACATATGTGTATATATATATATACATATATCTTCATATATATACATATATACATATATACACCTACAGATAACACACACACACACACACATATATATATATATATATATATATATATATATATATATATATGGATATATATATATATTTATATATATATATACATATTTATATATATGTATATACATATATATATATATATATATATATATATATATATTCATCAATATATACATATATACACTTGCAGATATATATATATATATATATATATATACATATATATATACACATATATATATAATCACAAAGAACCCACAGTCGGAATAAAAGGAAACTTTAGAGGAAAGTGTAACTCTTATATTTCGGCTAATAGCTATAACCCTCTTCAGGAAAGTACTCTCCTGAAGAGGGCTATAGGGATTAGCCGAAATATATAAGTTGCACAATCTTCTAAAGTTTCCTTTTATTCCGACTGTGGGTTCTTCGTGATTATTATTTACAAATGTGCTACAACATTTTGTATATATATATATATATATATATATATATAAGAATCTCTTTGTATTTACATACCAAAGGCTTTTTTCCCCTACATGATGGGTAGCCACAAAGAAAAAGGCATAGAAACGACTCCCACCCATTCCATTTCCTATATATTCCACTCCCCTCCACCCTCCTCCCTCCCTCTTATCTTGGCACCTCCTGGATGACGGGTCATCCCTGCATCCTGTCCACTGCCTTGGGTCAGAAGCAGTGTCACAAGACACAGCACATCCACAGCAAGGCCGCTTCATAAATTCGGCGACCCCCCCTCTCCGTCCCCTCATGCAGAAAAGGAGAAGACGGGGAGAAATCCCTTCGGGCTGCGTCAATTTTTTTCATACATACCTCCTCACCCCCCATCCCCCACCCACTCCCCCTCATGCATCATAGCATCATCTATACACAACCCCTTTCCATTCACCCATATCTTCTGTCCTCTCCCGTCCTTCCTCTACAGACATTCCTCTCTTTTGTAATGCCCCTTTCACCCCATCCATCCACCTCATCCTAGGACGCCCCCTCATATTCACTCCTTGCACCTCTGCCTTCCATACTTTTTTTACTAATCTTTCGTCACTCATTCTTTCCATGTGTCCAAACCATCCTAATACCCTTTCATCAACCCTATCTCCCAGTTCCCTTTCCACTCCTGTTCTCCTCCTCACCTCCTCATTTCTTACCCTATCCAGCCTAGTAACCCCTATCATACTTCTCAGACATTTTATCTCAAACACATTCAAACTCCTTCTCTCTTCCTCTCTCATGTTCTATGTTTCTGCCCCGTACAATGCGGTTGGTACAATCACTCCTTCATATAACTTCCTTTTAGCATCCATTCCCAAATGTCCATTTCTCATTACACTTTTCAATCCACCAAGGCATTTACTCGCTTCTCTCAATCTACATTCTACCTCGACCCCCACTCCTCCCTTTCCTGCCACATTCGCACCCAAATATCTAAAACTATCCACTTCCTCCAGTCTTTCACCCTTAATGTTCACCTCCAGCCTGCTGTCACTCTCTCCCCTTGTACATCTCATCACCTTACTTTTACCCACATTTATTTTCAGCTTCCTTCTTTCACACACCTTCTCAAACTCTGTCACTAACTTCCTTAATCCCTCCTCTGATCCTGCTACAAGCGCAGTGTCGTCAGCAAACAACAACTGGCTCACCTCCCACTTTTCTCGGTTTTCTTTAATCATCTCCAACCCCTGACCCACTACCCTTGCATTCACCTCTCGCACGACCCCATCCATATATAAGATGAACAGCCAGGGCGACATAACACATCCCTGACGAAGTCCCACCCTTACTCTCTCCATTTCTAATTCTAACACAAGCTTTACTACTCTCGTAAAAACTCTTGACTGCTCTTAACAGCTTTCCTCCTACCCCATATATCTGCAGTACCTCCCACAGTGCCTTCCTATCTACCCTGTCATAAGCCTTTACCAGATCCATAAAAGCCCAAAAAACATCCTTCCCCTTTCCTATACCTTTCTCACATATCTGTCTTACCACAAAGATCTGATCTACACAACTCCTACCTGTCCTAAACCCACACTGTTTCTCACCAATTACTCCCTCTGTTCCTCTCCTAATCCTCTCAATCAAGACCCTCCCATACGCCTTCGTAACTACACTCAACAAGCTGATCCCTCTGAAACTACTACATTCACACTTGTCCCCCTTTCCATTGTAAAGCGGAATTATACAGGCACTCCTCCAGTCCTCCGGCACTCTACCCTCTCTCAAACAAACATTAAACAACCTCACCAGCCAGTCCACCATCACTGTACCTCCTTTCTTCAGATACTCTGCATGGCATCCATCCAGACCAGATGTCTTAGCTGCTCTCATCACCTAAACAGCTGCTTTCACTTCATCCTTCCCTATTTCTCCTCCATTTTCCTCACTCATCATTCTCATTTTCTTAGCGCTTCCCACTGCAACTACCTTTCCGTCCCTATCCTCCTTCACATTAAGCAACTCCCTAAAATACTCTGCCCACCTTCCTCTCACTGCCTTCTCTTCCATTATCATCTCTTCATCTGTACCTTTTACCTTTTCCTCTCTACTTGATTCGCCTCCTTTTTCTCTTTTAATTTCCTTCCAAAAATTTTTTTTTTATTGCTTTCAAAAATTTCTGTCATACTCTTACCCCATTTCACATCCGCTCTCCTCTTTGCTTCCTTTACTTTATGCTTAACTTTCTTTCTTTTTGTACCTCTCATACGATTCCCTCGTCCTAACTTGCAGCCAATCTATGAATGCCTGCTTCTTTTCTTCTACACATTTATTTGCTTCCTCATCCCACCACTCACTACCCTTCCTTCTTTTTCCTCCCGCCCTCCTTGTTCCACACACAATCTTTGTACACCTTATGACTCCCTCCTTGAACCATCCCCATTCCTCCTCCACTCCTAGTTCTACTCTATCCTTTACTCCCTCCCACTCCTCTTTCAGTTTCTTCTTAAACTCACTCTCCTTTTATTCCTCATTTAAGCAGTTCACTCTAAGTACCTCCCTACCTTCTGTCTTTTTCCTCTTTCTCCACCTAGTCTCCACTCTCATTTTACCTTCCACCAGAAAATTATCTGATATTCCCCCACTCTCTCCCCTTAGAACATGTACATCCTTAAATCTTCCTACCATACTCCTGGTCACCACTATATAGTCCATTAACGCTCTATCTGCCACCTTTCCATCCACCACTCTCTCCCATGTGTACTTATGCTTGACTTTCTTCTTAAATACTGTATTGGCTATCATCTACTCTCTTTCAAGACACATCTCCACCATCATTTCTCCACTACAATTTTTACCGGGAACTCCATACTTCCCAATCACTCCGTCTATTGGCTCATACTAGTTTTCTTTATTTATATATCTACATCTGCATATTACTATTGTTGTTTTATTCTATTTTATTTTATTTTATTTTATTACATTCAGTTATTTTTTCTTTTGCGGGGGACTCTTTATATCCACTAAATAATTCTTGAAAAATTTGTCTGTAGGTCACGGTCAAAGGCTTACAAAAGATTGTAAAGAAAGAGTATGCCGAAGATACCGAAAATGCGAAAGAAAAAAATATAACGAAAAATAAATTAATAAATTGATTAACAAATAAAAAGGTAAGTGAATAAATGAATACATAAAATGAATAGATAATGATAGATAATAAAGAAATGAATAATAATAATCCGTATAATAAAAATAAATTATATTAAATGATAATGAATGCACAAATGAAATAAAATATAATCAACGGCAGGGATTAGAGTATATTGCTTAGGTGTGTATCTAAATGAATCTTAAAAGTTGGAACTGTACTACATTGCACTGCCTCTGCAGGAGGTTTATTCCATTCATTAACTACACGGTTGGCGAAGTTATTTCTATCCACTTCCAAATTGCACCTACTTCTTGATAGTTTGACAGATCTGTAAATATCTTTGATGAGATTCGGTGATCATATGGATAAAGCATTTTCCAAATGTGGACTAACGAGTTATATAACTTGTTAATGACAAATGGATTTTTAAAATGATAGGAACACGCAATCAGTCCTAGAATCCCATTTGCTTTCTCTGAAGCGGAAATACATAGGTTAGATTATTTGAGATCAATACAGACAATTACCCCCGAAATCCCTCTTACTATCCACTCTAGCTAATGAATTCCCAAATATCTTGTAACCGTACTTATTGTTATTTTTATCTATGTTCATAACCTTACATCTAATTATGTTAAATGTCACTGACCACTTTTCAGAGCAATGCTGTAGTTTATCTAAATTTGATTGAATATCTAATTAGTTGAAAATTTACCATTTCACGAGTTCTTCCATAAGTCTTTTCTATTTATTATTAACAGACAAAAAATAATTATTGGTTTTATTCAGAACATGAGAAATATTTACGTGAGACACGAAGAGGAGCTGGAAGAGGAGGAGGATATGGAGGAGGAAGAGATGGAGGAAGAGATGGAGGAGGAGATGGAAGAGGAGATGGAAGAGGAGGAGATGGAGGAGGAGGAGGAGATGGAGGAGGAGGAGAAGATGGAGGAGGAGGAACTGAAGATGGAGGAGGATGAGGAGTAGATAGACGAGAAGATGGAGGAGGAGGAGGAGTAGGAGGAGAAGGAGGAGGAGGAGAAGAACGCGAAGAAGAAGAAAAAGAAGAAGAAGAAGAAGAAGAAGAAGAAGAAGAAGAAGAAGAAGAAGAAGAAGAAGAAGAAGAAGAAGAAGAAGAAGAAGAAGAAGAAGAACGTGAAGAAGAAGAAGAATAACGTGAAGAAGAAGAAGAAGAACGTGAAGAAAAAGAAGAAGAACAAGAAGAAGAAGAAGAAGAAGAAGAAGAAGAAGAACGTGAAGAAGAAGGATAAGAACGTGAAGAAGAAGAATAAGAACGTGAAGAAGAAGAAGAAGAAGAAGAAGAAGAAGAAGAAGAAGAAGAAGAAGAAGAAGAAGAAGAAGAAGAAGAAGAAGAAGAAGAAGAAGAAGAAGAAGAAGAAGAAGAAGAAGAAAAAAAGAGGAAAAAGAAGAAGAAAAAGAAGAAAAAGTAAAAGAAGAAGAAGAACGCGAAGAAGAAAAAATTAAGAAGAAAAAGAAGAAAGAGAAGAAGAAAAAAGATGAAGAAGAAGAAGAAGAAGAAGAAGAAGAAGAAGAAGAAGAAGAAGAAGAAGAAGAAGAAGAAGAAGAAGAAGAAGAAGAAGAAGAAGAAGAAGAAGAAGAAAGCGAAGAACCCGAAGAACGCGAAGAAGAAGAACGCGAAGAAGAAGAACGCGAAGAGGAGGAAGAGGAGGAAGAAGAGGAAGAAGAAGAAGAAGAAGAAGAAGAAGAAGAAGAAGAAGGAGAAGAAGGAGAAGAAGGAGAAGAAGGAGAAGAGGGTGGAGAAGGTGAAGAAGAAGAAGAAGAAGAAGAAGAAGAAGAAGAAGAATAACGTGAAGAAGAAGAAGAAGAAGAACGTGAAGAAAAAGAAGAAGAAGAAGAAGAAGGTGAAGAAGGAGAAGTAGAAGAAGAAGAAGAAGAAGTAGAAGAAGAAGAAGAAGAAGAAGAAGAACGTGAAGAAGAAGAAGAAGAAGAAGAAGAAGAAGAAGAAGAAGAAGAAGAAGAAGAAGAAGAAGAAGAAGCTCTTCTATTAGGATATCACCTTTATAAATTTTGTTCAAGTAATTATCAGTAAAGGTTAATCAACATATGGGACACCAGTGTGCTGTAAAAGAGCTAAAGAGCGATATCATTCCATCAGATTAATCTGAAACTTAACCAAACCTGCATTACAATAACATAACCATCTTGGTAACTATACAAAACAAAACATGATAAAGATAATTCATTTAAGTCCTTTTCATCACCCTCAAGCAAAGAAAGGTCTCCTACGGCCATCAATGGTTTGAGTCAGAGTTCATTTTCACAAATGTATTTTGATTGAGTTTCATGAAGCTTTTGAAACATCTGTCTATATGTTTTTAGAAGCTCTGTCAAGGATTCGAACCCTGACCTGTGTGTAAATAATCACGATGTCAAGACGCTAGCGACTAAGCCACGTGCGACTGTTCAAAAGGACTGTACAAGTCCCCGACCACGCTTCACGTAACGTCCGAGGATCTAGTCTCATTTTTATTCAATCTGTCTATATCTATATAAAAAGGGATTTCTCCCCCTTACCAGGGAGATAATCAAAGTCAAAAGGCATATACCCCCCACCATCTATCTTATACCCACCTTTTCCACTCCCATCCACCACCCTCCCTCTTACTCTTCTTAGCTCCTCGTGGATGGCGGGTCATCCCTGTATCACACCTACTGTCTTGGGTCAGAAGCAATGCAGTAAGACACAGCACATAAACAGCAAGGCCGCTTCACTTAATCGGCGAGCCCTCCCCATCTTTGTCCCCTCATGCAGAAAGACACCAGATGGAGAGACTTCCCTTCGGGCTGCATCAAAACTTCACTCACATATAACCACCCCCTAACCCCCCTATCCCCCACCCACTCCCTTTCTTGGATCACGGTATCATTTAATTACAGCCATTCTCTACTCAACCCTATCTCCTGCTTTCTCCCTTCCTTGTTCGACAGACATTCCCCTCTTTCTCAATGCCCCTTTCACCCCATCCATCCATCTCCTCCTCGGTCGTCCCCTCATGTTCACTCCATCCACCTCTGCCTTCCGCACCTCTATTACTAATATTTCCTCTCTCATCCCTTCCATGCGTCCCATTGAAACATAACACGATGAAAAATAAATTTTATGATTCTTGCTTAGGTTTTTAGTATGTCAGTATTGGCCATAAGGGCTATTGTCCATTTGATGATTAGCGTTGGTCAAATACAAATTTGAGAATTTTTTTTTATCAATTTGTTGAATAATATTTTTCGCTTTTTAAATTTTATATTAAAGATGAAATATTATAAATTGTACGTGTACTAACATTCTCTCTCTGTCTCTCTGTCTCTCTCTCTCTCTCTCTCTCTCACTTTCTCTCTCTTTCTCTATTTCTTTTGTCTATCTCTCTCTAGCTTTTTTTCTACCAGTTTGTGTCAATCTGTTTCTTATATGTCTTCCTGTCTACGTCTGTTTTGTTCAAAATCTGTCTATCAGTCTGTGTATATTTCTGTCTCTTTGCGTCTGTATGTCTGTCTATTTGCCTACCAGCATGTCTCTCAGTCTGTCTCCCTGTCTTTATCCCTGTTGGCATGACTCTGTCTAACTGCCTGTCTATTTGTCTCCTTACCAACTTGTGTGAGTGTGTGTGTGTGTGTGTGTCTGTATATATATATATATATATATATATATATATATGTGTGTGTGTGTGTGTGTGTGTGTGTGTGTGTGTGTGTGTGTGTGTGTGTGTGTGTGTGTGTGTGTGTGTGAGCGTGTGTGTGCATGTGAGGGCGTTTTTATATGTGTTTACGTGCGCATTTGTATTTTCAAGACCTTTTAAAACGTAGAGATTAAGGTCATATACAAAGGCCACACTCTCATCAGTTTTGTGGGATTGAAAAGGGCAAATAAAGTCTTCGAATATAATATTATCTGACCTTCAGATACCATAATTCTCAAGCAAAATATCAGTTTATAAAATTGCAGTCTCCCGACTCTGCTAATTCATTATGCAGTTGCTCAATATGTAACGAAAATTTGATTGTCGTTTGAATGGCTAGAAAATAGAAAGTGCAAACAAAAATATTTCTCATCAAATTAATATACAACAATTGAAAATCAAATTACGTGACATTTAGGGGCAGCTGGCTGAAGTATCTAAGTTCTGATACAATCTAATTACCAAAATTGCCTGAGACGTTATAGGAACTTACTCTAATGGAAGAAAACGAAGATTTTAATAAACAATTAAATTGAAAAACGTATGGTTTTGTTCTGCTCAGAAAATGAAAAGTTATTTGATACTCTGATTTTTTTTTTCTTCTAATGTATTTCAGATTACCAGATAGTTGTCCGAGATTTTTTTAGATAAAAAATAAATAGATAAATGAATAAAATAAAGAAAAAAATATATAAATTACCTTCCACTACTGCTAAACTGTAAAAATGTTTGCTTCTTCGTTTCACCCGAAAGGTATTTTGTTTTACACTCAACACTCTACAGTGAATTGATTTGAAACTTGTCACCATCTTACTCCAACGTAGTGGGAAGTGAGAAACCCCTGACAGTGCAAGGACTTGTCAGTTCCACCAAGCTTTTTTTTTTTTTTTTTTTTTTTTTTTTTTTTTTTTTTTTTTTTTTTTTTTTTTTTTTTTTTTTTTTTTTTTTTTTTTTTTTTTTTTTTAAGACCGACGCTAGATTGCCTCCCAGCTTGACCAGAACTGTGGCTCCGGGGAATCGAACTTACAACCACCTGTTCATGGGCTCAAGACGGTATCCACTGGGCTTACGTACAACCCTTGACCCTTCTACTTTCTGAGAATCTACGACAGCAACGTAGTTGAGTGAGCCGAATCACCATCACTGGAAGTGACCATCCAATAGAAGGCGAGTCGAATCCAGACATGATCTCTTACAGCAGCCTTCATTCTTATGTTCTTCTGTTCTTAAAACGCGTGGGAACGGTAATAATGTGTATTCTTATATCTCAACCTTCATCCTTGTGTATCCTCATAGAATTTGGCTCTCAAAATGGACCTTATTTTGAGTAAGTCTGTACATATGATAACTATAATTCTTTGCAACTATATTTAAATTCTTTTGTAACAAACTTCTCCTGTTACATTACTGTAATGTGTGGATTGACATCTGACCCATTTGAGTGTTACGGATGAGTTTTGAAATCCCGAATCCTTACGGTTTTAATAAAATCTAACCATTTCTAATGTTAGAACCTTACGCCTTGGTTGATATTATTTTAATGGACTGTAGTTTACCAGCGCTTCTATTATTCTGAACATTCTTACGCCATCGATACCTTGAGACGATAACATTAAATATACATAGATAAACAATAAATGAAATAATAAGTTGTTGATTAAGTAAACTCCTAAGTAAATGAATAAACTAATGAAGCAATGAATATATAAATAATAAATAATGGCTAACATGCATGAATACTTCCATGAATATATAAAAAAATAAGTAGATATATAATTACATGAACAAACTGACATGTAAATATATAAAGTAATGGAAAGCCAAATAACCTATAAACTACTAGATTTATAAACACGCAAATAGATAACTATACAAATAAGTTATTATATACAAAATTAGTCACCGTGATAGATTTGAAAATAGATGTCATACTAACTGTAACTTTTAACTTCATTAATTGGAAATCCGCTGCCCCAAAGTGTTGGCAATGGTCCTAGTGTACTGCCCCCCCCCCCAATAAATCTTTCTTGGAAGAAATGTTGATATGTTGTATCTGTTGTTATAGTGTCGCAATATTTCTCTGTCGATGGATTGGAGAATTAGCATGGGGAGACTAGTACTGGGATCGAATGTCAACCCATCGGGGCTGCACTGGTGTTGTTGTATTTTGAAGGTAGTGGCAGTACAATTCTTATATATAACATAACACCACTAAAAACAAGTGAAATATATATATTATATATATATATATATATATATATATATATATATATATATATATATATATATATATGTTATATATATATACATTATATATGTTATATATATATATATATATATATATATATATATATATATATATACATATAAAATCTGCTAACATAGACCAAGTTACAAAAGGCTTTTCAATCTCTTCTTCAGACTCGACTTCAGGTAAAGAAAATGAGAATTTGAAGAAAAAAAAATGCATCATCATCCGCGAAGCTGTTATAAAACGTTAATATATTTTCATTTGAAACCACGTGCATAATCAGTTGACTGATTGACTAATTAAGGTGTTCTGGACAAAGAAGACAGAAAATGCGAATCACAAAGAGAACAAATACTTTTTATGATAACGATAATGATTGGACATTCAAGAAAGAAACATTATCTGATATACTTGATATTGATTCTTGCCGTAACGAGAATATCAATGTAAATAGTGTTTGTAATTACCATGATCTTAAGACGTTGAAAAATATTTCCAAGGCAAATGTGCAGCCAGGAGCAAAAATTTTAGACACACGGTATATTTTTGACGATGTCAACATTATATGTATATATTTTTGTTGAAGTTTACAGCTGTAGTAGCATTGTTCAACTTATATGAAGTACTCTCGATATTTCTAATGTCAGAGGGTAGGCTGCAGGTCATGGTATTGATTAAATCTCCAAGGTACATTTGTTTATGTGTTTGTTATTATTTGTCTGTTTGTTTATTATTGGCTTCTTTTTCGTTTATCATTAGTTATCTGTCAATTCATCATTATTTACTCTTTACATGTTTTTATCATTGAACTATACCTATGCATTTATTCATCTTATTTGTTATTAATATATATATCATTATTATTTTTTTTTTATTATTATATTTTCTTCGCATCCGACTTAGTTATGGACCAAGAGGTCTCCTGTCGGCATGCTCCGCCTTTGTAATCCTTTGTTGTTTATTCTAGACGTCTTCCGATCACCCCCCCCTCGCCACAC
>NC_134777.1:13883734-13888734 GCF_046742065.1 Oratosquilla oratoria
CGCTTTTGATCAAACTTGCATTAATATACGAATGTGTTTGTTTATTTGTTGGTTTTTGCGCGCGTGTGTATGTGTGTGTGTGTGTGTGTGTGTGTGTGTGTGTGTGTGTGTGTGTGTGTGTGTGTGTGTGTGTGTGTGTGTGTGTGTGTGTGTGTGTGTGTCTGTGTGTGTGTGTCTGTGTGTGTGTGTGTGTGTGTTTGTGTGTGTACGTTTGCGTGTGTATGTTTGCGTGTGTCTATGCTCAAATATTACCTTCTCTGTGCTTCTGGTGGGTAAACTTGGCTCTAAATTAGTTTATATTGTGTGACTGTATAATTTTTCGTTTCAACAAACCAATGTATTGATATGGAAAGGTTGTCTCAATATTCAACAACCATCTATCTCGTACCTCGGTGATACTAGACTATATTGAAAAATGCACTTTTCAAACTATTTTTTTCCTTCTCTTTTGCATCTCATTTCTCCTTTGAAACTACATTTATAGATTCTACTTTATCCCTCTTAAATAGAAATTCGTCTTTTCATATTCTTTCAGTCTCTCGTGTTTTTTTTTATTAACTATTTTTTCTTTGTTGTACCTATTCTTCTCCAGACATCTTGAATGTCTTCCTAATTACATTTTACTATGCTTCTTTTCTCGCACATTTGCATAACCTAAACAGTTGTCCACCATCATCAACTTTTGAATTATTGTACAGTGTTTTCGATACTTTCTCCTATATTTTCATTCCTGGTTTTATATATTCATTTCAAAATACATGTTTTCATTAACTATCTTGTTGGAATTCCTCATTAAAAAAAATTATTACATTTTTGCTACACTTTATCATCTTTCTCTTGACATTGTGTGCACAATTTTAATTGTTTTTCATGGTTTGTATTCCTTAATAACCTCCTAAATATTCTTCTCATACTATTCTATATTGTCATTTTAATCTATATATTTATATATGAGTCTTACTTGATTCAGCTGTTCTTTTTAATTTCCGTGTTTTTCTGATTTATTGTGTATAGGTAGCGTAATTATCAAAATTATAAATTAATCCGTTGATCAACGACTGATAAGGCAGTGCCTGCAACCTTAATCTGCACTAAATTATTGAACGCCGAGAAGTGAAAAGACCATTAAACTCAACTGGTTGTTTTCAGTCTCAATTAACAATATTTTTTCAGTAATTACTCTTAGTGTAAACTATCTATGTGATATGTGAGTAACATTTATTTATACTTATGTATCATGACCAACGAAACTTTGATAAAAGTCTACGGGAACACACATTCTTGTTTCAATATACTAATTCACCTAGCGGATTTACACACGTTTAGAATTAAACTAACCCTCCTTACTTAACTCAGAATAACACAGCACACATATCTAAGTTATCTTAAAAAATTACCCCTTAATTTCATTTTGTACGGAATAACTCCAACATTCATTCCACGAACATGGTTCAAACCCGCTCACAATCACACAGGAAATGACGTCATCCCGACTGGGATTTCATTATGAATTTCTGGCCACAAGGTTCATGAATATATAATCACATTAAGACCTGGTCTGCTCATAGCTAACCAATAATCGATACATTTACTGCTTAATATTGGTGCTCCTGCAATCAGTATCAAATCTCTAAAAGCCTTCTGTATGAGGTCACCTGCCTATTACACGAAAGCTCTTTTTAAGAATTAAAACATCTTTCGTAAATAAGGATTTCCTAAAGTGAACCATCAATATAATGACATATTGTTTATTGTTCTGACCATATGCAGGCTAAACTGAAACCCCTATATAAGTACATACATACATACATATACCAAGGCTTTTTTCCCCCTTACCAGGGGGGTAGCCAAAAAGGACAAGGCACAAAAACTTTCCCACCCATTTCATCCCCGAAAACACTCCACACCCCTCCACCCTCCCTCCCATCTTAGCACCTCCTATATAAGTGATTATTATGTACTTAAATATAATATTCTACAAGCATACCAACTTGTTCCTGAAGCCTACCGGCAACAATTCAGGAAATGTAGGAAATCCAACCAGGAGACATACGTGGAGTACTTCCAACGAAAGCTCCGCTTGTTCACCCGGTGGGTGGAGAGCGAGGAGGCTCACGTAGACCTGGAGAAACTCAAAGGGTTAATATTGATGGAAGATATTAGAAATAATATCCCTCCAGATGTGCGAGCCAACTTGGATCAGCGAGGTATTCGTACCTTGGCAGAGGCTGGCCCAGCGGCCGACTATTACCATTTAACTAATCCTAGAATGCATTCCAGGTCTCACCCTACCTTGCCCCAAAGCTCCCCCCCCCACTAGGGACTCCAAGCCAGTCGGACCTCCACAGGCTCCTCGACCGCCGGCTCACTCATCATCTGCTTCATCTACCTCAGGTAAGCCTATTGATAGTGAGACCAGGGAATCTACCCTCACTGGAGGCAGGAGCTATTGCAAGTATTGCAAAAGACCAGGACATCATGTTGATGAATGTTTCAAACTACAACAAAGAAAGGTTCCTCTCCAAGGGTCCCCCTCTCTCTCGATCAATGTGGCCAAGCAATCGGAAAGTTTTTTGGAGCCCTGTCTCACTGCTGTTAGCCCATCAGTTGTCCCAGATAATCCTTCCTCACCTATGTTATCAACATTTGAACCATTCTGTTCTTCTGGTTCAGTGGCCCTTAATCAAGATAGCCCACCTACATCTATCAAGCTTCTGAGAGACACAGGCTCAGCCCTATCATTAATTACAAAATATGTGGCTGCTTTGATAAATGTATGTTATACTGGGAATTGGGTCCTTGTGAACGGTTTAACAGGCGGGTCACGTATCCCTATATGCCAAGTATACTTGCGGTCAGATATTAGGACAGGTTATGCCCAGGTAGGAGTAGTCGACAAGTTACCTGTAGAAGGAGTTTCACTTCTGATAGGAAATGACCTCGCCGGGGGCACGATGTTACCTAATGTCATAGTCTCCTCGTGTCCCTCTGCCGAGAATAATACTTCCCAATTAGAGGCAGACATTCCGGGCATATTCCCTGCATGTGCTGTTACTCGTAGCATGAGCCGCAGGGTGGAGGCAGAGATTAGCGAGCATAATGAGGATGCTCATGTTGGTGTAATTACCCCCCAACCTAGTGAGAACACCGAGGATGTTCCTACTCAGCCTGACCTTGCTGATTTAAATCTAGGTGAATTTTTTGAAACTTCTCCTCCACCCGGTGACCTTCATAATAGGTTTGATAGCGAAAACGGCACTGAGGGAGACAATGTTACCACCCTGGATAGTTTCGGTTCCTCCCCAGTCACTAGGAGTAGGCTCATTTGTTTCCAAAAAGAGGACCCTGAACTAGCCAGTTGTTTCCGTAGAGCTATTAGTGAAGAGGAAGCCAAGTCTGAATCTAACTGCTATTACCTTAGCTCAGACATATTGATGCGAAAGTTCCGTCCTACTGATTCCCCTGCAAATTACCCTTGGTCTGTCCGTCACCAAATAATGGTCCCAAGCCCATTACGGAAGGAGATCCTGGGTATTGCTCATGATGGGGTAGGAGGACATTTGGGAGTTAGGAAGACTAGTGCAAAAATTCTAACTCATTTCTATTGGCCTAAAATGAAGAGAGATATTAGTTCCTACATTAGTACATGTCACCGTTGTCAGGTAGCAGGGAAACCGCACCCCAGCGTTAAACCGTTCCCTCTACAACCTATCCCTGTCATTGAGGAACCCTTTGGCAGAATTGTCATAGATTGCGTTGGTCCTCTGCCAAAGACTCCCCGAGGTAATCAGTTTCTCTTTACTATGATAGACTGTGCCACCCGTTATCCAGAAGCCATTCCCTTGCGCCGCATCACAGCCAAGAATGTGGTGAGAGCCCTTATTCATTTCTTTACACAAGTAGGCCTTCCCACAGTAGTGCAGTCGGACCAAGGATCCAATTTTACTTCCCGATTGTTTAATCAGGTAATGCAGAGTTTGGGTGTCCGGCAGTCTAGGTCTTCAGCCTATCATCCCCAATCCCAGGGGGTGGTGGAGCGATTCCATCAGACATTCAAACGCATGTTGCGCACTTATTGCTTGGAGTTTGGGAAGGATTGGGACGAGGGAGTTGATCTTCTCCTATTCACGGTTAGGGACTCTGTTCAAGAATCCTTAGGATTCTCCCCATTTCAGCTAATTTATGGCCACGAGGTGCGAGGACCTCTCAAAGCCCTCAAAGAAAGTTGGCTGCTAGAAAATAGTGTCACACCCTTGGTATCATATGTAGTTGAGTTTAGAGAAAAATTAAAAGCTGCTGTGAGGCTGGCTAATGCCCATTTAAAATCTGCTCAGATAAAAATGAAGCAACAATTTGACAAAAAACATAAGGTAGAGCATAGGGAATTTAGGGTAGGTGATGAGGTGTTAGCGTTCTTGCCCGTGCAGACACACCCATTCCAGGCAAGGTATGATGGACCTTTCCAAATTGTAGACAGGGTAGGGGACGCCAATTACGTTGTATATACGCCAGGCAGGCGTAAGAAAAAACGTCTGGTGCATGTCAATCTACTGAAACCCTACAGAGTGAGAAAGAGTAAGGAAAGGGAGGAAAAATGTTGAACCTTCCTTGTCCGCTTGTGTTGTAGTGCCTACATGTGATAATGATCAGAAAGACAACTTCCCTGAACTCCAGAGTGGCTTGTATGCTAAAGTGGACAATTCCACAATACTCTATGATCCCAGTACAAAGTTAGGCCATCTCTCTAATGACCAAGCGAGTGATATTTCTTCTCTTTTGACAGACTATAGTGTTATATTTAGTGACCATCCTCACCCCTGTTCAGCTGTAGAGCACGACATCGAAACCAACGGAGCTCGGCCCATCCGCCAACGTCCTTACCGCCTGAACGCATTCAAGAAGGAGTACGTCCGTGAGGAGGTGCAACGCCTTCAGGAGGTTGGTATCGTGGAGCCCAGTAGCAGTCCTTGGGCCTCTCCCGTGGTCTTGGTGTCGAAGCC
>NC_134777.1:13898734-13908734 GCF_046742065.1 Oratosquilla oratoria
GATTAATTCCCTTGGTTGGATGGCTGGGAGTTGCAGATTAGCAAACAGCAACACATACACCTGAGGATTCTCTTCAGGTGGGTCGAATATGTCACGATTAATACTTCGGAATGACTCGATTCGACTGGTTCCTGTAATGGAGCGATTAATCAAACTCCTTTTGTTAAGAGAATGCCACAAATCCTACTCTGAATCCTGTATATGCATGTCATTCTACTTTCATCGAATTCTAAAGAAAGAGCTAAGAGGTATTTACATAAGTGGCCTGTGTATTGCAACTTCATATATAAAAAAGTAAATAAGAAGACGTTTGATTCTTTATTAACTACGCCAATGATAATGAATGACCAACAGAAAATATATACATATCTAAACAAAAATAATGTTAATAACGATCATAGCCATATAAATAAATACAAACATTATATATACATACGTTATATACATATACATGTGTGTATATATACATATATATTTATATGTATATATATATATATATTTATATATATATATATATATATATATATATATATATATATATATATGAGAGACTGGGTGGAGGAAGAATAAGCGAAGATGGGCTGGAACTTTTTATTGCTTATACGTTTCGACCGACTCGGTCTTCTTCAGTAAGCTGTCTACAAACAGTTGGACCACACATTTATACATCCGAGGATGGGAACAAGGACAGGTCACCCCGCTGGCTGTCTGGGGATTCCCTTTCCCGTATCATGCATACGTTTCCCAATTGTATTTATAATTAATTTATTTGTTGCCTTTGACAAACAAACAAAACCTTCCCTGTCATTGATATTTTCATAATAATTAATGTAGGCAGCTTCAACAGTCTTCCTCATGTCTCTCCTTAATTCCGTGTGCAAATCCTCGACTCCATCCCAGTGGGGCAAATGTCTAGATCGGTCAGCATGTTGGACGAGTGAATTAGACGTCCTGTGTGACCTCAAGTCTCGTTTGTGCTCAGCTATGCGTTTCTCGACTCCTCGACCTGACTCGCCGTAATACGAAGATGAGCAACTACCGCAAGGAATGCGATAGATGGTACTGAGGGCGTTTTGGGACAGTCCTTTTATATTCTTGGTCTTGACGATTTTTTCAATTTTGAAACTGGACGTCCTTATCGGTCGAAACGTATAAGCAATAAAAAGTTCCAGCCCATCTTCGCTTATTCTTCCTCCACCCAGTATCTCATCTGTCTAAACCATTCATCATATATATATATATATATATATATATACATATATATACACATATATTATATATATATATATATATAAACATATATAAAAATATACATACATGTATATATTAATAGTATATATGGGCAGATTTTCTGTTATACAGACTTTATTGAAAATTATGGCTAATTGTGCATTTATTATTTTCTTAAATTTATTTTCCATATATATTACTATGGACTTATGTCCTTTAAAAGGACGTTTATGACTTCACTGTAGGTGGTCATGTTTTCTAAATGGCAATTTCAGATTCAAGATCCTTCTTCAGTAACTTTTAGGAATATTCTTTCTGGTTAGGATAAGAATTATTCCGGTATTATATTTAATTATGTTACTTTATATACTTATTTTTTTTTACTTGATCTTCACTGGGGGAGGTTACTGGTCACCTGGAAGAGGTTACCTGGTAACTCAGGCAGTGATGAAATGTCACGTGCTAGGGAAAGCCTCTAACTTCGTGTTGTGACAAAATGTCCTGTTCTTGGGAGTGACGTTTTTTTTTCTCGGCTTTGATTTGTGGGGTTATGTGTCATACTTGGATTTGTGGGGACTTGTGTCATGCTTGGGAGGGCCCTAAGATCATCTGCTTGTATATTTAGATATGGGCTCAACTCTTTCATATATAATGCTTATAAAATTAGGAGGCGTCTGTCATCTGTACATATTTCCAAAATCTCAGTGTTTTCTTCTAGGATGTTCTAGTTAATGTTGTGCCATGGACTTCTTTTAAATGATTTTAGGGGCTCCTGATGTTAGGTGGTATGAAAGTTGACTGGATAACCTCATTGTTGTCATACCAATATAGGTGGAGGGGAGGGCTTCACAGTTCCTTCGGGCACAAGTAAACCAATAGATGACATGTGATTTGTTAATTTCCTTTTTTTCTTGGTGGGGGCTGTTTTAAGAAGGAGGTGGTTGGTCTTTGCCTTATAATAGATCACGAAGCTTATTATTTTCTCTAGGTTGGCTGGTTTGATGTTCCCCTTTATAATCTGCTTCATTGTACCTTCATCTACATTATAGGCTGACGAGAATGTAGATTTATAATAGATGTTATTTTTTTATTATTTAATCAAAATATGATTTTGCTAGCAACATAAATGTTCGTTGAGTTTTGTATATGTACATTTTATTCTAATAAAGTACTTCATAAAGAAATTCTGACAATTTTTTTATCACAATTTTGTCGATATTAAAAAAAAAAAAAGTTCTATATAGTGGCCAGTAGGCCGCGGCCAATTGAATATATCTATATCTATATCTATATCTATATATATATATGTGTGTGTGTATTCACTTGGCCTTTGGATCACGTGTTGGACTCGTGATCGACAGCTATTTCCCTTCTAGAAGAGAGCTCAGAGCTCGTAGCTCCGATCTATGGGTAATGCTATGACCTTGCACACACACACACACCCAACTCCCCGCCCACGAGAGTCAGAGTAACGACCCGAGGCACAGCGATACCGAAATAATTTCGGCCCTGGGCAGGATTCGAACTGGTTACTGGGAGCACTTCTGCTTCCCAGTTCAGCGCTCTACCAACCGTGCCAACTGTGTGTGTGTGTGTGTGTGTGTGTGTGTGTGTGTGTGTGTGTGTGTGTGTGTGTGTGTGTGTGTGTGTGTCTGTGTGTGTGTGTATGTGTGTGAATATGACGGGGCGACCAAGGATGAGATGGATAGATAGTGTAAAAGAGGTATTAGTAAAGGGAAGGTCTGTTGAGGATGGAAGGGAGATGACAGATGATAGGGGTAAGTGGAGAATGGTTGTATATGAATGATACTCTAATGTAGCGTTTCTCAACCTTTTTACCTTTGTGTAACCTTTAAAATATATAGCATGTAGTCCATGGGCCAGGAGGGTCCACCGTGCACCCCCCCCATAACAGTATAGGACCATTTTTTTTTAGTCCCTGGGACCTTATGAAACAACAATATATGATGCCCACAGCAATATTTTGGGATCAACTACCCATTAGTGGCCATTTTCAAAATGGCCGCCAGCGTAACTCAAAAAATCACGTTTTCGCTTATAACTTTCCTTCTATGACAGATAGAGACATGGTTTCGGTGTCTTTACCTATGTTTTCGAGTACCAGTAATCCAATAATGCATCTTAGAACACTCTATCACGTTTACCTTATTGTTAAATTTGAAGAAAAAAACTAAACTTTGGGCCTAATCGGGCCACATTTTAGTGATCCTGTAGTACAATACGTAAAGTGCAAGATTTTATTCAGCATAGTTATTGTTTAGAAATTACAATTTATCTTCTTATTGTTTTACAGTAAACTGTCTATCCTGAACGAACATGGCATCCAAGAAGCGCAAGAGGGATGAGAGTGTGGCAGGTGCTTCTTCCAAAACTGAACATTGCATTATACATTACAGGGACAGTTCATCAGGACCATTGACAACACTGACAGAAGAGAGACTATCAAAGCTGAAGGAAATCCAAATGCGGAGACTTTCTGAGCCAGTAGATTCTCCTCATCGGATGTCGTATGTCTGTTTACAAATTCCAGATACAGTCGAGGAAAACCATGGATATCATCGACAATGTTACAAACGGTTCACATCTAATCTAGAAAGACTTTCATCCTCATCGACCTCATCATCATTAACAGAAACTGATGTTTGTCGTCCACGTCCACCAAGATGCCCTTCTGATGGAAATGAGAAATTCATTTTTAATCTAGACTGCATTTTCTGCCACAAGACCGGCAAAAAAAGGTTAAACATGGAGGCAGCTGGACAACTGAACCAACATCATGATTTGAATATGATGGAGGTGCAACCGTTCTCAAAATTGCAGAGGAACGAAAAGATCTTGAGATGCTGCGAAGGATCAAGGGTTATGACCTTTATGCCTGTGAGGCTCAATACCACAGGAGTTGCAGAGCTAAGTACACAAGAGACCCGTCGTCGTGGCGCAGCAGTGACCCTGAATCTCTGTCTCAGCAGGCCATGATGGAGGAAGCACACCGCAATGTATTTGCCAGTACTTGTGCCTTTGTTGAAGAAAATGTTATCCACAATAACACTGTTGTCAAGCTAGATTTCTTGAAGGACATTTATGTCCAAGAATTAGCTCAAACCCAGTTTGGAAACACTCACTACAGATTTGAGAAACTAAAACCAAAACTTGTTGTGCATTATGGGGACAAACTATCATTTAGCCAATCCAATCCCAATCTGGCCGGTTTGGTTCTTACCTTGTTTTCAACACTGACATTAAAGTAGGAGAGGCTGTGAAGCAGGCGTATATCCTTGGTACATCTGACAAAACAAAAGATGTGGCCTCGAATTTGAGGTATGATATTCAAAAAGCCTTTCAATGTGCCAAACCGCTGAAATGGCCACCAACAGCCCGATATCTGGAGGGAGTAAATCCTAACATCCCTGAGGAATTAATGAAGTTCCTGTACTTCCTCATAGCTGGCAAACAAACGCAGGAAGATGGCACCAAAGTCAATCGACTGATACAAGCAATTGGACAAGACCTTTGCCGTGCTGTCACAAATGGCCAGTGGAAATTGCCAAAACACATACTTCTGTGTATATTGAACAACTGATGACATATCCACTGAGTCCTGTTCCTTGCAGCCTTGGTACAGCTGACAGATACATGGCAAAGACTGACAAGTCCAAGGGATTTCAATTCCTAGTGAAATATATCGATGACATAGCACTTCCAACAGAGGGCAGAACACTGTTCATACAAGATGGTAATGCACTGTTTCACACTCTGCATGACATTCCTGTGAACTTCCAACAGAGAGCTCACCTCATCTTTAATAGGATCCCTAAGCAATCAGATTTCATCTTTAGTACAGACATGTATAAAGTTGGATCTATCAAGGAAATGGAACGTAAACAGCGTGGGTCAAGTGAGAAGCTGATCATTAAAGGGCCAATGACCAAAAAGCCACAAAACTGGAAAACATTCCTGATGAATGATGACAACAAGTCACAACTGGCTGATATTATCCATCGTGTATGGAGTTCAGATATTTCTGCACCAAAACTCGTAAACAGAAAAGTGATGACAGTAGCTCAGGGTCACCGCTTCCTGTTGGAGACTGAAGACGGTCAAGCCGTGAAGGAAACAGAAATTCTGTACTTGTTCTCTGATCAAGAAGAAACTAACACAAGAATAGTCCTGTACTGTGCCTATGCCCAGGAGCATGGTTATGATAACATTCGGGTACTAAGTCCCGACAAAGATGTCTTTTTCGTGCTACTTCATCATGCTCGAAAGTTTGACGTCAACATCTTGTTTGACACAGGCACTGGGAATAAAGAGACTTGTAAACATAACCCAGATGGCACATGGATATGGTCAACAGTTTTGCACTGCACTGTTGGGTCTCCATACATTCACCCATTGTGACTCAACAAGTGCATTCAAGGGAATTGGAAAAATGCGACCAATCAAACTTCTCTTGAAGTCACCTCGATTCGTTGATGCCCTTTCTCAGTTAGGAGACATGTGGGATCCTCCTGAGAGTTTGGTGGATGACTTGGAGGAATTTACCTGTGTCATGTATGGCAGAACCCACCACAAGAGTGTTGATGCAGTCTGATATGCTGTTCTGAGTTAGAAGTGTGGAGGACCAGATGGCACTGTCAATGCCGATAGAAATATTGATCTCGGCCAGTTCCCACCATGTAGGGAGTCTCTGTATCAGCATATACAACGCGTGAACTACCAGACTTGCATCTGGAAGTGTGCTGATGTTGCCCTGCTTGTAATACCTGAACCCACAGGACATGGATGGAAATCATCCGATGGCAAAATGACACCAGGTTTGATGGACCAGTTGTGACAGAAGATGTTGCTTCTGAAGATGATGCCATTGCTAATGACGAAGAAATGACTTCTGTTGATGAGATGGAACTAAGTGACATAGATGAATATGTCAAGTGACAGTGATGATGACAGTTATTAAGTTTGTTGGATTGTCCAGGCTTCAAGAGAATCATGTTTCGTGCACTATGATTTTTATGATGCTGCCAATGCTTTATAAATGTTCTAATTGTCTCAACTTAAATGAGAATGTACTGGTTTCTAGCTGTTTGAAAATTATTGGAAAAATGATAATGTTTTCTCTTGTCAATGTGATTTCCATATGATTCTGCAAGGTTAAAGAAAGAAATCCAAATTTGTACTTGAAATTAATTATTTTCAAAATTTGAGAATAAGGTAAATGTGATAGAGTGTTCTAAGATGCATTATTGGATTGCTGGTACTCGAAAACATAGGTAAAGACACCGAAACCATGTCTCTATCTGTCATAGAAGGAAAGTTATAAGCGAAAACATGATTTTTTGAGTTATGCCGGCGGCCATTTTGAAAATGGCCACTAATGGGTAGTTGATCCCAAAATATTGCTGTGGGCATCATATATTGTTGTTTCATAAGGTCCCAGGGACTAAAAAAAAATGGTCCTATACTGTTATGGGGGGGGTGCACGGTGGACCCTCCTGGCCCATGGACTAATGTCTCAAGGTTCCCTTGGGCAAAAAAAAAAAAAAAAAAAGCATATCCCATATCTTTCTCATTTCATTTTCATTGTAATAATATGTTAGATAGGATGATGCCTGTATTACATTATTACAATAAACAAGAATATATCGTGCATGTTTAATTATATTACGTATATTAAATTATATGAAAAATCAAAAGTACATTAGCTTATCTCACTTGTTCTCACGGGACCCTTAGGGACCTTTTTGCGGAACCTTAGGGGTCCGGGGAACCTTGGTTGAGAAACGCTGCTCTAATTCATGGAAGAGAGTGGATAGTGGATGGTGGGTAGAGGTGAGTGAGCATATGTGGATGCTTTGACACAACTCAAACAGATTTCTCCTCGTCTTTTCTTTTTCTGCATGAGGGGACGGAGATGTGGGGTCGCCGATTAAATGAAGCGGTCTTGCTGTGGATGTGCTGTGTTCTGCTGCATCGTTTCTGTCACAGAGCAGTGGGCGATATGCAGGGATGACCCGCCATCCAGGAAGAGCCAAGGAACGTGAGAGGAACGGGTGGTGAACGGAATTGGAGTACGTGGGGATGAAATGGGTGGGAGTGGATTTATGTTTTTGACCTTGGCTACCTTCCTTGTAAAGTGGAAAAAGTCCTTCGTATATGCATATATATATATATATATATACGTGTGTGTTTGTGAATATATTGATCAAGTGTAATATTATGCAAGGTTCACATTGTTTTCAATCAAACCGCACAAGATTGGTAAATAGCTAAATAAATATATAGACGATAAAACAATAAAATTGAGGAGCAAAGAGAACAGGGCAAAAGAATTAAAGATCCTTGAAAAAGGAGAAGAGAAAGAAAAAAGAAAGAAAAGGAAAACGTTTCAATGATAAGGAATAGATATCGAATCACGCGTTGAAATAAGATAAATACACTTTCGAAAAATAAATGAGAAATAGCGATTGAAAAGATAAGGAGGAGGGGAAAGTAAACACAATAAAATAAAAGATAACGAACGGAAAGCATACTAATTGAAGAAGGAGAAAATAACAAGTCAAATCTTTCGCTGTTTTTGGAAGGCGTAAGGCGTAAGGCGTAAGGCGTAAGGCCTCCTTCTCTTCCCATTGTAACTTGTCTTGATCTATGGTGATCCCATTTATGAACCACACCATGCCTGACTAAACTCGTATACACAACAGAAAAAAAACAAAGAGTATGGCTCAAAAATGAAAACATAAGGAGAAGAACTACAAGGTGATCCCATTTAATTTATGAACCACACCATGCCTGACTAAACTCGTATACACAACAGGAAAAACAAAGAGTAAGGCTCAAAAATGTATAAAGAGTAGAACTGCACGGTGGTGTCCACCTTAGCCAAAGTACAAAGAGGAAGAACAGAAGAGGAGAAGAGATTGATCTATGAATGATGTATATAAACAAAGAACAAGTACAAAGAGTATGGAACAAAATAATATACAAAGAGGATGAACGGAATGTTGTAAGAATTGAGCCAAGTGATAATGCATTTGTATAAAGGGTATGAGCTAAGGTGAATACAAAGGTGAAGTACAAAGATGAGGAATTGAGGGATATTAAAATCGAAGGCAATAGACGGTGGTAGCTTTCATCCTTGGTCATATGACATTGAGCTTGTTTAAGTAAAAGTATCACAATTAATAAGAAGAAATTATATCAATGTAATCATTGTAGCAATGGCAGTAAATTTTCATTGAGTAAAAAAAACGCCAGGGAAGAAAAGAAAAAAGGAAGAAGAATGGGAAGAAAATGGTGATGAAGATCAGGGAAAGACAGTAGAGGAAGAGGAAGAAAAAAATAAGAGAGGAGGAGGGAAGAGGGAGATAATAAAGGAACAGGGGTGAAATGAGGAAAAGAAGGAAAAGGAGATGATAAGGAGACAGACGTGTAAGAGAATGGGAAAAAGGAAGTAAAATGAATAGATAAGATGGAGAAGAGAGAGGAGCAGGAGGATGCGAAATATGAAGAGAAAAAAGAAGAGAGGAGAAAGAGGAAGAAAAGAAAAAGGAAGCAGGAATGAAGGAGGAACACGAAGAAGAGGATAAAGAAGAGGAGGAGAATGGAAAACTGAAGGAGAAGGGCAGAGAAGGACAATAAAAAGGAGAAGGAAGAGGAGGCAAAGGAGGAGGAAGTGGAGGAAAAGGAGGGATATAAGAGGAAGAGGAAGAGGAGGAGGAAGAGAAAGAGAAGTAAAAAGAGGAAGAAAAAAGGAGTAGGAGAAAGAGTAGGAGAGGAATGGGGAGGAGGAGAAAAAGAAGAGGAAAGACAAGGAAGAGGGTTAGGGTTAGGATAAGGAGGAAGAGGTATAGGAGGGGGAGGAAGGCGAGGAAGAAAAGGAGGAAGAGGAAAAGGAGTAATAGGAGAAGGGAAAGGAGGAGTAGAAGGAGGAGGAGGAGGAGGAGTAGGAGGAGTAGGAGGAGGAGGCAGAGGAGGAGGAGGCGGAGGAGGTGGAAGAGGAGGAGCAAGAGGAGGAAGAGGGAGAGAAGAAGGAAAAGGATGAGGGGAGAGTAAGAAGAAGAGGGTGCGCGTGTCACGTTGTGAACAAGGAGACTTCCAGTCTGCAGATGACAATGGGAAGGCGGCCATGTTTGTCTACCGCACGTATGAGCTAAGCTAGTCTTTTGTTTTTCATTCACCAGCCTTGTCTTGTCCCAATCAATCGGGAGCCTAATTAGTTGTGCACCAGGAACAAGAAGAACTTTGAAGAAAAATATATGAACTTGTTTGTGAAGGTTTAGAATTAAAATTGTTTTCTCTTCACGTTTTACCTCTTCCTATGTTTCGTAATGAAGGTCTAATTATATGTTTTATTAGTTGTTCCTATGTCTCCTACCCATAAGTTTTGATGTATAGATGATAATCAGATCCTAAATGTATGTAACTGAAAGGAAGCTATGAAATGATGCATGTGGTCTGAAAGTTAATGATATGGTTTAACGTCACAAACTCCCCCCTATCGGAAGCCTAGGACGGTGCCCCTCACAGAGGGCTTTATAGCGTGGGATTTAATGAACCATGCCCTTGGTTCAACTTCGCCGGTAGCAGGATTCGAACCGCCATCCGCTCGACCTTCGCCGCAAGTAACGACGCCCTAACCCGCTCAGCCAGCGAGCTTTGATATATATATATAAATATATATATATATATATATATATATATATAAAAAAATATATATATATATATATATATATTTTTTTTTTTTTACCAA
>NC_134777.1:13918734-13921234 GCF_046742065.1 Oratosquilla oratoria
AGGGAGGGTGGGAGGGGTGTGGAGTGTGTTTAGGGATGAAATGGGTGGGAGTGTTTTTATGCCTTTCCCTTTTTGGCTACCTCCCTTGGAAGGGGGAAAAAGCCTTGGTATATGTATGTATGTATATAAAATACACTTTTATCTTATTTTCGATACATAAAATATGGAAGTCCGTAAGTTTTACCATCCAATGCATTAGGAAAAAGATGAAGAAACTACGAAACAAACCTCAGGATTCCAGCTGGGTTCAATCCTATCAGTGCATCAAAGCACAATTTCCTGGAAAAAGGAAGACGAAGAGCCTGGAAACACGAGGTCTTGGGCCAATATTTGACCGCGATCAATTATGCAGACTCTAAACCTAAACTTCGATGAAAATGGGTGATATTCATATTCAACATGAATGATAAAGCCAACATGGACAATAAAATGAAAAAGACTAAAGCACATAGAAGTTTACAATCCAGACAGAAAAATAAGAACAAAGTCTATTAAGGATTTCACTGAAAAATATATCTAAAAAATAGAGTAATATCAAATAATATAATCACCGAATAATGTTTTTCTGGAGAGCTTGGACAAAAAAAAAAAAAGAAAAAAAAAGAAAAAAAAAATCGAAGACATTGAGAAGTTCTCGTTTTAACCAGGAAGATGTGAACTGAAACACACACACACACACACACACACACACACACACACACACACACACACACACACACACACACACACACACACACACACATACACGTAGGAACCAAGAACATGAAAACTGAAATAGACCGAATAGTACTCAATTAAGACCAAAATAAAAAACGAAATGAAAACAAAACCAAATGGAACTACTGTAGATGGCTTTCACAGGAATATTAAAAATAAAAATGACTAACTGTCATTCACTTCAAAACAAAAAAGTAAAACTAGAAAATATTCGACTTACTTTAGACGAAAATTAAAAGAAAAAAGAAAAAACACTGGCAACACTCATCTTCAACCATGATAATAAAAAATGAAGTACGTTTACAAAATAAATTTCACAAAGGAAAATGAAACTAGATTAAATCCATGTAATTAGGAAATTCAGTGTTCAGTAAAGGAAAAGTTAGCCATTTTTCTTCTTCTCTAAAGTAAGCAAGGTTGGACAAGGAGGCTACCCAAATTACGTCTAGCAGGAGAAACAAAAGAGGGCTTGAGATAGGAGTAAATGGAAAATGGTTGTGAAAATACCCCGACACAGTCTGAAGGATTTTTACTCGTCTTCTCTATTATCGCATGAGGAGACGAGAAAGGAGGGGCACCATGTAAATGAGGTGGTAGGGCCCTACTGTGGGGGTACTGTGTCCTGCTGCGTTCTTTCTGATCCAGGCAGTGGGCAGGAGACAGGGATCACCCTTCATCCAAGAGGAGCTAAGATGAGAGGGTAATGATTACGGGATGTTGAGTCGGATGGATGAGTGTCGGCATTGGCTGGCTACCTCCCTTGTAATGGGGAAAAATATTTATGGTATATATTGTAGATAGATGGATAGATGACTTACAAAAAAGAGTAAGGAGTGTCTAAACGACAAGACGTTTTAATGAGACGAAGTAGAACGAGAAGAAACCCTGGAGCTAGATAAAGTTGAGAAAGATGAATCTTTTTGACATTTGAATTAAATAGAAGGATTTTTGTCTTACACAAAGATTTTTGATCCTGGAATCCTACTACGATGATCAAAGATTTCCCTGTGTTATAGACTAAACTGTTGTTTATGTTATTGTCAGTGTTAATAGTGTTGTCATTACTTTTATCATTATCATTAATATAGTTTTAGTGTTACTGTTGTTCTTTGTTTGATTAACTTTTTAATTTTTACTTAACTATTTACTTACTTATTCATGTATGTATGTATATACATGTTTTATTTTCTACTTATCTAGTTATTTTTTATTATTAATTTCATTCATCCATTTGTCCATTTATCTTAATTTTATCTTATTCAAATTGATATAGTTTAGTTAAATTTAATTTTATTTACTTTGATTCTATTATTTTGTTTATCTATTTATTTGTTCATTTATTTCCCTGTTTATTCAATTATTTACTTATTTATCATTATTAATCTATCATTATTCATTTGTTGTTATATTTCTACTAACAAATTGTTTATTCATTTATTTATTTTTGCCCCCAGCAAAACATATTTATCTATTCATCTAATTACTCATTTTTCATTTGTTTGTTTTATCTACATACTTATTTAGTTCTTTTAATTTATTTATCTATTTTATTTATTTATCTATTTACCTATTTATCTATTTATCTATTTATTTGTATACTTCTTTATTTATTTATTTGTTTATTTGCTTGTTTATTTATTTATTTATTTATTTGTGTGTGTGCAGTTGTGTGAGTCCTAGAACCATATCAACATTGAGTTTCTGTATGAACATCACGTCCGTGGTGCTCGAATGTACTATAATATACATTTTGTTCCAAATGTAGCGCTGGAACGAGCCACGT
>NC_134777.1:13938734-13941234 GCF_046742065.1 Oratosquilla oratoria
CCCCCCCTCCACCTCTCTTATCATCCCTCCATCCACCAACTGCCCAGGGTCAAACGCAAAGCAGCTAATAACCCGCCTGGAAGAGGGTGGTGGATGGAAAGGTGGTAGAAACTTCTATAAAAAGACTATATAGTGGTAACCAGAAAAAGAGTATGAATATTTTTTGGATGTACATGTTCTTAGGGGAGAGAGTGAGGGAATATCAAATAATCTTTTCGTGGAAGGTAAGTTGAGAGTAGAGGATAGATGGACAAAGAGGAAAAGGACAAGAGGTATTGAGGTGCTTAGAGCAAACTGTTTAGATAAGAAGAAAAAATAGCAGGAGTGCTAGGAGAAGCTGCGAGAAGTGTGGGAGGTGGTGAAGGATAAAGTGGGAGGTGGTGAAGGATAGAGTGGGAGTTGGCGTGGCGGAGGAAGGGGGATGTTTCAAGGAAGGGGTGACAATATGTGCAAAATTGTATATGGAGTAAGAAGTATGGGATGGAATAGAAGGAAAGGTAGTGAGTGGTGGGATGATAAAGTGAAGAAGCATTCAGGGACTGGTTACAAAGCAGGATGAGAGAAAAATATGAGAAGTGTAAAGAAAAAAGAAGAGAGGCAAAACAAAAGATGAAAGAGGTAACAAGGGGAGTTTGAAAACAATAAAAATATGTTTTGGAAGGAAATTAAGAGAGGAAGGGGAGGTAAGTCAAGTAGAGAAGAAAAGATAAAAGTCGCTGATGGACAGATCTTGACAGAAGAGGAGGCAGTAAGGGGAAGATAGGAAGAGTATTTTAGAGAGATGTTAAATGTGGAAGAGGATAGGGAGGGATTGTTGATAGTAGTGGGAGGCGCTAAGGAAATGAAGATGATAGGAGAGGAATATGGAGGGGAAATAAGAAAAGATGAGGGGCAAGTAATTCTTAAAATGATGAGAACAGGTAAGGCTCCTGAATTATATAGGTGTCATGCGGAATTTATGAAGATGGAAGGTACAGAATTAGTGAATTGGCTGATGCGATTGTTTAATTTATGTCTAACGGAAAGTAGAGTCCCAGAGGACTGGAGGACTGCCTGTACAGTTCCGCTTTACAAGGGAAAAGGGGGAAAATGTGAGCGAAGTATTTTCAGAGAGATCAGTCTGTTGAGTGTAGTTGGAAAAGCTTATGGGAGGATTTTGACTGAGAGGATTAGGAGAGGAACGGAGGGATTGGTGAGGAACAATGTTGGTTTAGGAAAGGTACGGGGTTTTGTGAATCAGATTTTTGCGGTAAGGCAGATATGTGAGAAAGTTTGAGCAGATTTAAAGATTTTTTTTTTGGGGGGGGGGGGCTTTATGGATTTGGAAAAGGTTTATGACAGGGTAGACCGGAAGGCATTGTGGGAGGTATTGCAGATATATAGGATTGAGAGAAAGCTGTTAAGGGGAGTCAAGAGTTTTTACGAGAGTAGTAGAGCCTGTGTTAGAATAGGAAATGGTGAGAGCGAGTAGTTTGAGGTAAAATTGGGACAGCGTCAGGGCTGTGTCATGTCGCTATGGCTGATCAATGTGTACATGGACAGGGTGGTTCGGGAGGTAAAGGCGAGGCCAATGGGCAGGGGATTGGATATTGTCAAAGAAAATGGATAAAAAAGGGAGGTGAGCCACTTGTTTGCTAACGACACTGTGCTTATAGAAGGTTCAGAGGAGTGATTAGGGGAATTAGTGACGGAGTTCGGGAAGGTATGCAATAGGAGAAAGTTGAAGGTAAATGTAGGTAAAAGCAAGGCGATGAGATGTACAAGGATAGAGGATGCCAGCGAGTTGAAATAAGTCTAAAATGAGAGAGGCTGGAAGAAGTGGAAAGCTTTAGATATTTGGAGTCGCATGTGGCAGGAAAGGGAGGAGTGGAGGTGGAGGTAAATTGTAGATTGAGAGAAGCAATGAAATGCCTTGGGGGGTTAAAAAGTGTTACGAGAAAAAGGCAACTGGAAATTAATGCAAAAAGGAGATTGTATGAAGGGGTGATTGTTCAGAGGTGCATGGGGCAGAGGCTTAGAGCTTAAGAGAAGTAGAGGGGGAAAGTTTAAATGTGTTTGAGATGGAATGTCTGAGAAGCATGGTAGGAGTTACAAGGTTGAACAAAATGAGAAACAAAGAGATGAGAAGATGAGCGGGAGTGGAAAAGGAAATGGCAGATAGGGCTGATGAAAGATTATTGGGATGGTGTGGACACATGGAAAGAATGACCGATGATAGATTAGTAAAAGAGGTCTGGATGGCAGAGGTGGAGGTAGTGAACTTAAGAGGACGACCGAGGATGAGATGGATGGATGGGGGCGTTGAGCAAAAGTGGAACGTCTGTTGAACAAGGAAGCAAAAGGCAGGATATAGGGATGAGTAGAAAGTGACTGTTATGTAAGGAAGGGAGGGATGGGGATATGGGTACTTATGTGTGAATGATATTTTGACGCAGGCCGAAGGGATAATAATAAATTAATAAATAACGCTTCATGCTATCATTAAAGAAAAAATCACGAT
>NC_134777.1:13943734-13946234 GCF_046742065.1 Oratosquilla oratoria
ACATGTTTTTGTGATTTATTCGCATACATACATACATACACATACATATAAATACATACATACATACATACATTACATACATACGTGTTTTTGTGATTTATTCGCATACATACACACATACATACATACATAAATACATACATGCATACATACATACATACATGCATACATACCATACATACATACTCGTGCATACATGCATACATACCATACATACATATACATACATACATACTCGTACGTACATACATACTGTACATACATTACATATATGCATATATAAATGCAGACATATATATACGTTTACTCACATGCATACACGCATACATACATTCTCGTATGTAAGCCCAAGGTATTACTCCTTTAGCACGCGAGAACATTTTGTATCAAGATTTGGCTGATTTTGGCACACACACTTAAATGGCGTCCCTGGACGAACCTATAAACAAATTGTCAGCTGTTTAGGTCTTTGTTTATTCTTAAATATCTTCGCGAAAAATGCAGATATTTTCATTCTGTTTGTTTTATTTTGCAGTACAAAGTTTTTCCAATCACGGAGAGCATGCTTACATTAGCAGTAGTTACCCAATAAATTTGCTTTCGTGAGAGTGTAATCTCGTAAAATAAAAAAATTGTGTGAATATTTGTGTTTTCTATTTTTTTTTTTTCTTCATAATGCCTCCTAGGAAGATAAAGCAAATACGGAAGGCCAAAGGAAAGGCCCTATATGAACGATTACTTGCAAAAAGACAGAAAGAAAAAAATGAAGTCCATGATGTTGCCGGACAACAAGAGTGTGAAGTCCCTCATGTCATACCAACGAGTTCTACTAGCAAGAGGCCTTTGGACGTAAGAAAAGATTTAATAACTGAAGGAAGTGATATAATATCAACAGATAATAGTGAGAGAATACTTCATCTGAAAGGAAACAGACTTAGTGCCCTTGTTAATCAATTAAATTGTAATGTATGTAATAATAAGGCTGAATTATACACTAAAGTTACGCAGTGTGAAGTATGGCTCCAAGTGCAATGTCCAGCTTGTGGTGCGGTGTTATATCAGGACCAACCTGAGAAAGTGGAAACTGAAGGACAAATATTGACAGAGACGAATATGAGAATGGTGTTTTCATCAATGATTAATGACATTGGTAATTCTGGCCTTAGGAGAGAATGTGCCATTTTGGGAATACCAAGCTTCAGTGACTATGTATATCATCACTATAAAAATGCTATTTGTAAGAAACTAGATAGTAATATGAAGCAGTATCAAGAAAAGGCTGTGGCATTAGTGATAGAATACTATCAAAGCCATTTAGGAATTGAACGTGATGAAGATGGTTTCCTTGATTTGGAGGTTTCTTTTTATGCTACGTGGATGAAAAGGGGGCATACTTCTAAGCTAGGATGTGGCTTTGTGATAGAGTGCCACACAGGCATAGTTTTGGACTTTGAGGTGCTGTCATCATATTGCCATGCCTGTTCTGTCCTTACAGGGAAATATGAGAAGAATAAGATCACTAAAGAAGAATTGACAGCTAAACTGGACAATCACAAAAAGAAAAATCTGTGTAAGAAAAATTTCCCTGGGCCATCAGGTAGCATGGAACCTGAGTGTGCTTTGAGAATGTGGAAGAGGTCAAGTGACATGAAGGTTAGATACACGACTATGGTTAGTGATGGGGACTCCAGTACATACAAGGCCCTTATACAGTTGAATGGTGATGAAGGCCCCTATGGCAAAAAGCATCCTGTAATAAAGGAAGAATGCAAGAATCATTTGCATAATTGAATGGGAAAGCGGCTGCTGACTCTCAAGCAACAGAGGAGAGAAAAATATGTAACAAAGACAGGAAAAGTTCAATTCAGGTCAGTGATGACCCTGCCAGAATCTGTTATCAAACGTTTGCAACAATACTACCTGAATGCAGTCAACAGGCATATTGGTGGTAATTGGGAGGAGCTAAAACTTGACATAATGGCAACTTTTTATCATTGTATAAGCACAAATGAGTTGCCACAACATGATCTTTGTCCAGAATCATGGTGTTTTTACAAGAAAAAGACAGCAGCAGGGGAAACCTTTGATCATAGGCCAATGAAAGTTGCCATTCGAGTCAGTCAGGAAGAACAAGACCTGATTAAAAGTGTGTATGAAGACCTAACAAGAAAAGATCTTCTAGAAAGGTGTCTGAAAGGCAAAACACAAAATCCTAATGAAAGTTTGCATGCCAAGCTCTGGGGAAAGTGTTCCAAGTCAAAGTTTGCTGGACTGGACAAATTGGTTTTTGCTGCACAGGTAACAGTCTTGCAACATAACTTTGGTTATGAAGAAGGCTCTGTTTTGTCGTGTATAGGACTCGCATCAACAGCTGACACACTCAAAAGTGACAGCTTCCTTGAAAGGAGGAGGTCAACCCCAGTGCCACCCAAGAAGAGGAAGCAAGGTGCCACTGCCAAGCCCTCAAAGGATTATGATCCTTGTGGCTTTTAATTCAAAA
>NC_134777.1:13956234-13966234 GCF_046742065.1 Oratosquilla oratoria
TAAGTGCCTGTGAGTGTGTGAGTGCCTGTGTGTATGTGAGTGCCTGTGTGGGTGTGGGTGCCTGTGTGTGTATGTGTGTGTGTGTGTGTGTGTGTGTGTGTGTGTGTGTGTGTGTGTGTGTGTGTGTGTGTGTGTGTGTGTGTGTGTGTGTGTGTGTGTGTGTGTGTGTGTGTGTGTGTGTGTGTGTGTGTGTGTGTGTGTGCGTGCGTATGTGTTGAGAGCCCTCGCCTTACTGTAGTATGCAAGTAGTATACATATATATATATATATGTATGTATGTGTGTGTGTGTGTGTGTGTGTGTGTGTGTGTGTGTGTGTGTGTGTGTGTGTGTGTGTGTGTGTGTGTGTGTGTGTGTGCGCGTGCGTATGTGTTGAGAGCCCTCGCCTTTCTGTAGTATGCAAAACTCTAAAAGTAGAAAGACAATTCAAGACAGTAAGTGTTTAGAGTATTAAATTTTCTGACAGAGTAACAAAGTCTTATAGTTATATATATACAGACAACAAAGGTGCATAAATAAAAGTGAGTTAGGTCAAGAGGTACAGTGACCTAGCCTGCCCTCACTTTATGTGATCAACACCAGATCAGTCTGGTAGAAACCTTTTGATTATTAATTCGGTTAAGATATGTATAATATTTATAACCCGTATAATTTTAGAGTAAGCTTGAGTTGTGGTCATTTGATATGTGATGAAGTGTTGACCAAATTAATATAAAAAAAAATCCACCAGATTGGTTTAGCTGATGTCAAGTTTAGCGAGTTCAGGTAAGGTCAGTTTACCTCTCCACAGTCAACCTTTGTGTACTTTTCTTGTGTGTTAGTGTGGATACAACACATATGTCTTTGTTACTTTAAGATTGTAGTACATTTAATTACATACAGTTTTCATGTTTCTTTCTTCTGTGATAGTTTGTAGCAAGCATGCACATACATACATACATATACCAAGGCTTTTCCCCCCTTACAAGGGAGGTATTCAAAAAGGAAAAGGCATAAAATCATTCCCACCCATTCCATCGCTAAATACACTCCACACCCCTCCACCCTCCCTCTTATCTTAGCACCTCCTGGATGACGGGTCATCCCTGAACCTTGTCCACTGCCCTGGGTCAGAAGCAGTGTCGCAAGACACAGCACATCCACAGCAAGGCCGCTTCATTAAATCGGCGACCCCCCCTCTCCGTCCCTCCAATGCATAAAAGGAGAAGACGGGGAGAAATTCCTTCTGGCTGCGTCAAATTTTGCTCACACATACTACCTCACCCCCATCCCCCCGCCCATTCCACCTCATGGATCACATCATCCATATACAACCATTCTCCATTCACCCCTGTCTTCTGTCCTTTCCCGTCCTTCCTCAACAGACATTCCCCTCTTCCCCAAAGCCCCCTTCACCCCATCCATCCACCTCATCCTATGACGTCCCTTCATGTTCACTCCCTTCACATCTGCCTTCAAAACCTCTTTTACTAGTCTTTCTTCACTCATTCTTTCCATGTGTCCAAACCATCCCAATACTCTTTCATCAACCCTATCTCCCAACTCCCTTTCCACCCCCGTTCTTCTACTCACCTCCTCATTTCTCACTCTATCTAGCCTAGTAACCCCCATCATACTTCTCAGACACCTCATCTCAAACAAATTCAAACTCCTTCTCTCTTCCTCTCTTATGTTCCATGTTTCTGCCCCATACAGTACTGTTGGCACAATCACTCCTTCATATAGTCTCCTCTTAGCATCCATTCCCAAATGTCTATTCCTCATTACACTCTTCAATCCACCAAGGCATTTACTCGCTTCTCTCAATCTACATTCTACCTCCACTTTCACTCCACCTTTCCCTGCCACATTTGCACCCAAGTATCTAAAACTATCCACTTCCTCCAGTCGCTCTCCCTTAATGCTCCCTTCCAGTCTACTACCACTTTCACCCCTTGTACATCTCATTACCTTACTTTTACCCACATTTATCTTTAGCTTTCTTCTATCACATACTCTCCCAAACTCTGTCACCAACTTCCTCAGTCCCTCCTCCGAGCCTGCCACAAGCGCAGTGTCGTCAGAAAACAACAGCTGGCTCACCTCCTACTTTCCTCCATTTTCTTTAACCATCTCCAATCCCTCACCCACTACCCTTGCATTTATCTCTCGCATTACCCCATCCATGTATAAGTTGAACAACCAGGGCGACATAACGCATCCTTGACGAAGTCCCACCTTTAACTCGAACCACTCACTCTCTCCATTTCTAATCCTGACACAAGCTCTACTATTCTCATAAAAACTCGACAGCTCCTAGAAGCTTTCCTCCTATCCCATATATCTGTATAACCTCCCACAGTGCCTTTCTGTCTACCCTATCGTAAGCCTTTTTCAGATCCATAAAAGCCTAAAAAACATCCTTCCCTTTCCTATAGCTTTCTCACACATTTCTCTTAAATGTGTGTATGCATGCACATACATACACATAAACACTTATACACACACACATACGCAAACACAAGCACACACACACACATACACACACACACACACACACACACACACACACACACACACACACACACACACACAAACACACACTCACACGCACACACACACACACACACACTTATATGAGCTCTGCTATTTCCCCTCTTCCTGGAGGGAAATACCTGTCGATCACGAGTCCAACACGTAATCCAAGATTATAGCGAATCACAAACAAACACATACACACACACACATACACACACACATACAACCAACCACCCGCCCACCCACACACGTACACAAACACACACACAACAACACAATCACAAACACACACATACATATAAGTATAGACAAAAAACAAATACATGTTTATAGGTTGCATCAACACTTCAACACTGCTGCTCACTTTTTATTGTTTATTCTGGGTTGCAAAAAATATCTATTCCCCTACTAGCTGTCACCTTTCCGGATGGGGATATTGACCCTAGAGGTCATTCACCTGTAGTCAAAGCACACAATTCTCGACCTAATGTATTGAACTCACGACTCCAGTCGATTCAAAACCTTTCAACCAATATTGGATGTTGAAATCTGAGCCTGAATGCGAATACAGAAACGGATGTAAGTTTGTCTTCGCTTTTGAATACTTATCGACTGATTCTATAGGATAAATTATATAGTTAATCGCAAAAAACTTTGAACTTTCCGGAGTTTTTCTTAATATAAAATTAGAATTATTTGCCTGAAAATTTTCACTTTATTCAAGGAAAATACCAAAGCCTAAGCTAAATAGTAAATACAAATATATATCACGCAGTTGACGAAAAAAATTATAATGACGTTGTAAGAACTGTAGCGTGGATCATAACTCATTATTGTGCATGTCACGGGCATGGTGACCACATCGAGGGCAGGGTGGAAGATTTATTTCTCTTATTTCTATTCCAGGATAATTCTCATTCGTACATAAAGGACCTTGTTCTTATCTGGCTTTCGTCAGTCAAACAATTTTTCACCCGTGTGATTAATTTTCAACAAAAGGATTAACTGAGGAGAGAGATATGAGAAGTTGAGAAGTATACATTCTAGGGAGTGTTGGGGCAGGTATTAGTCCCTCCATGGAATTGAAGAGGAGTGCGGGATTCGAACCCACAGCTAAGCGAATGCGAGACAAGCACCAGGCTACTGAGATATGCAGGAAATAAATAAAGATCTATTCAATTATGTATGCGATGTCCGAGGTACAGGATCAATCTCGAGGCTTTAATAGCCGCGTTGGTATGTTAACTTATGATAGTATATCCGCATGTAGATCTACATGTGGATGCATATGCGGCTGTGCAAAAGCATGCGCACATGAACGAGACTCTTTAGTTCTGTATGTGGATGAAGAAGATATGGGTAAATGAGGATGTATATGCGAATGTGAGTTAACTGTGGATGAAGTCGTGGATGTAGTGAAAAGATGTACAACTTCTGCACCTTATTTTTTTATTTATTTTTTTTTTTTTTTAGGCTATGGTTCTTTTTCTTCCAAATACTTGACTCTCCTTTTGAAACGAACAACAATACACTGTTGCAATTTGTGAGCGAACTTGAAGCTCCAAACATGGCATATTTCTCGGCTACCTTTCCCATCCTATTATCTTTTTCATCAACCGATGCAGCGACCAATTTGAAGGTGTGGGAGTAATACTCACACTTCTCACGCAATTCCTTCACAAGCCTTAACCATCTGCACGTGTTCGTGTTCTCCCGAGCTTCCACGAAACCAAACGATAGCATGACTGACTTCAAATTGCCTGAAGCTTCATGTTCAACAAATTAACGACAGCTTCTCTACATGAAAAGTCTTGACGGTCTTCGGCGAATTAGCACCAAGTGGGTCAAGAATCTTGATCCCAAATTGGGGGGGCGCCCTGCAGAGAGGCTTGAGGAAGATACAAGGTGGGCGTGAAGTCATTTGCCGAACAACTATTGTTTAATAAGAATAATGAAATCATTCCAAGAATAAGTATCTGTTGTTACAAACGTGCAAAGTATAGTTCGATAAGTCACTCCAACCCATTTTCTGTTAAAATATCTAATACAAAAAAAAGGTCAAAGCTGTCGTTTCCGCCTGAAATCCCTCAAGAGGACACGTTCCCACCGGCCCCTGATTGGCTGAGTGGTGACGTCACGGCAATGGAGATGACTGAATGGACGAGTGGTGACGTCACGGCAACGGAGACGACTGATTGGCTAAGAGCGGTGACGTCCCGGCAACGGAGACGACTGGTTGGCTGCGAGCGAAGCGAGCTCGCCCGAAGGGTCGAACCCTAGCGTAGCGGGGTCGGGCGCAAACCGTTGCTCGTAAATATAAAATATATAAATAGGTGGAGGGTGGCGTGTGGGTATGCAGGAAGCAAAAGTGGGGCACAGTATAAGATAGTTTGGGAACCTCTACATAAGAATATAAGAATGAAGGAGACGCAAGAGACCATAAGACCTACACTAAATAGTTCCATCCCCATTACCATCTATCATCCCCATCTATAAAGTTATCTAGGCCTCTATTAAAACAACCAATAGTTTCAGCGCTCACTACATAGTTACTATGTCTATTCCATTCGTTAAACACTCTATTGGTAAACTAGTTTTTGCTAATTTCACTGTTCTAGATCGTTTCTAGACATTATTAGGTCGTGTGAACCTTACACCAAGAGGCACTTAGGTACCATCCTTCTGGTGATCGCCCTTGGCCAGTGTATATTCGTTGCCACAGCAAGCAACAGCTCTCTATCCCATGTTTAATCATAGTTATCTATATATTTTTTCTCTTCTTTTTTCTCTACTACTTCCTTGTACCTTCTTCCTACTTCCTAGTCCTTCTTTTTTTTTTTTTTTTTTTGCTCCCTCCTCTTCCTCCTTCTTCTTTGTCCTCCTATTCTTCCCATGATTAGGATCATTATGCTTAAACTAAATAAAATAGATTTGATTTTAATGAAAAACAGTAATGACCATCACCGTAACAATTATATCATGTCTAGCTTGATAAACATGAGTTTCTAAGCTGAGTGATTTCTTTTAAATCTAGAAATATCATCTGGACGCAGCCAGAAGAATAAAACGCACAGAGTCAAAGCAGCAAATGAATGGAAATAATTGTGTCTCTTTCTATGCTTTGAAAAAACTTGTATGCCCAAAAGGTCATGAATCAATGAATAAGAATGAATAAATAAGAATAAGAGTAAGTAACAATAAAAATAACAAAATAATAACAATGGGAGTAGGAGGAAAAGGAGGAGGAGGAGGAGGACAAAGAGGAAGAGGAGGAGGAGGAGGAAAAGGAGAAAGAGAATAAGAAGGAGAAAGAAGAAGGAGGAGGAGGAAAAGGAGAAAGAGAATAAGAAGGAGAAAGAAGGAGGAGAAGGAGGACAAAGAGGAAGAGGAGGAGGAGAAGGAAAAGGAGAAAGAGAATAAGAAGGAGAAAGAAGGAGGAGGAGGAGGAGGAGGAGGAGGAGGAGGAGGAGGAGGAGGAGGAGAATGATGATGATAAGAAGGAGGAGGACATATGTACAAATGGAAAGCAAAATGTCCGTGGATACGAACAAGTCTTTTTTCTTCTGGACTCATCTGTATGATAACGAGCACTGGATCAACTAGAATTCCTAATGAACATCAGCTAACTTCTAAGACTGCATGGAGAGTCCTTGAAGAAGTCTAGCTCCTGTCAGGAGCATTGTCTGCATTAAAATCTTTAACTTTGTGTATGAACATCATCCCTGACTTTCGATTTCTTTTTCTCAAAGCCGCGATACTAAAACAGGCCCGTGAGTCAACAGTTTCGGTACTCAACAACTAAAAAATTATAGTAATAGGAACAAAAATGAAAAGCTATATCAATATAAATTAGATAAAATTATACAAATCTGCACCGTTGTGAGAAAATAGTAACAAACGATAATCCAGCCCAAGTTTAGCTATATATGTACCATAGCGGTATTACAGTTACACTTTCAAGGAGAAGAGTATTTGGCCTTGTACAGCAAAGTGGAACTTGGAGTAAGTTGAATCTCGAAGTTCAAAGTACATTGGCTTGTCAAAAAGACGCCATCTCAGAGGACGAAGACTCAGCCAATACTTCGCAATGTTCAAAGAAGAGTTTCGTCACTTTTCTTCCCTGATGCTTGGTATAGTTTTTTTTTTTTTTTTTTTGTGAAATATGAATTATTTTGTTCATCAGTTAAGATCAGGACACTGATTTGAACAGGGTTCAGGTTGAAGAAAATATCGTTCGGGGAGGGAAAATCTGTTTTCAATTGAATATCTTTTTACTTCACTCATGAGGAAATGAGTAACATGCATGAAATGGAATGAAAAATAAAATAAAATAAGATAAACTGATATATAATAAAGAATAATAAAAGAGACACCAGTAACACATACATAATCTAATGAATTAATAAAATTGATCGCTTGAATGTTTTCATATCAATATACCAAAAAAAAAAAAAAAAATCTTGTATCTTTTTTTATAGTTTGCTCTCCTAGAGTTTACGGCGGAGCCTCCCCCATTGTTATTCCCCAGAAGAGTCCATGGTGATCCTCAATTACCTTGCAATTAACCTGCTATAACTTCTTTTCCACAAAATCTTTTCTTTCTTTCCGCACGTCATAAACACCCCCCTCCACTTTCCCTCCTCTTCACGAAATTTTTCTTCATTTCGTTCATATTTTCTAAAAACTTCGGCAACGTTTTCCAAAATCTTTTTGAAATCTTTTGTACCTAAGAACGTCCTCAGGTTTCTCCTCTTGGTGAGCTTCAAGCATGGCGGTCGCCTCCTCTTCGCTGTAACCGAAGAACGCTTTTCGAAAATAGACTCCAAGAATATACAAAAATATGTTTCTGGGATCCAATTTTTTTTCTTCAAAATATTATAAATTCTTATATCTTTCAGACTAAACCTTGAGATTGAAGATTAGAAAACTTTATGGATGGGGATGACAGGTGGTAATGGACATTAAACTGACTAGTGTAGGCCTTATGGTCTCTTACAGTTTTCTTCATTCATATGCTCTTACGTTATGCTAATTTGTTGATTCCGCAAAGCTGGAAAAGATTTCTGAAAAAAAAAAAATCATCACACCTTCTAAAAGAGTAGCATTCCTGACAGACTTCGAAAGACCACGACAAATTCCTAGAGACTGCGACAGATTCCGACAGATTCCGACACATTCGAACACAATCCAACAGACTACGATACACTACGATAGACTTCGAGAGACTCTGATACACACTGACAGATTCTAAGTATTCTGACAGAGTCGGGCGAAAATCGATAAATTAGGACAGATGGAGACTGACTCGTTAAGTATAGCCCCACCGCCTGTGAACTATATATGTTTTCCCATATTCAGACAGACAGACAGACAGACAAACAGATAGACAAATAAATACACAGACAGACACAATCACACACATAGACACACACAAAGAAAAACACAGGTATAAAGACAGAGGTATTCAGACAGACAGACAGATAGGCAGGCAGACAAGCAGACTGACAGAAAAAAACAGAAAAACATAGAGAGATATTGAAAGACTTACAGATAAGTATAGATAGACATATAGAGAGACAGACAGGGAAAGAGGGAATGATCACGTGTTTAACTTATGATCGACAGCTATTAACCTCCCGGATGAGACCTCAGAGCTCGTATGACCAATCTATGGGTAATACTGTGACCTTACACGAACACACACACATACACATACACACACACACACAAACACACACACACACACACACACACACACACACACACACACACACACACACACACACACACACACACACACACACACACACACACACACACTGCGACTCGGTGGCGCAGTTGGTAGAGCGCTGAACTGCTACTATAGTGGCCCGTAGTTCTTGGTTCGAATCCTGCCCAGGGCCGAAATTATTTCGGTACCGCTGAGCTTCGGGTCGTTACTCTGACTCTCGTGGGTGGGGAGTTGGGTGTGTGTGTGTGTGTAAGGTCATAGCATTACCCATAGATCGGACCTACGAGCTCTGAGCTCTATTCCAGGAGGGAAATAGCTGTCGATCACGAGTCCAACACGTGATCCAAAAACCAAGTGAATACACACCTCCCCGCCCACGAGAATTGGGCGGGGAGGTGGGATACTGAAATTATTTCAGCCCTGGGAGGGAGTCGAACCCGGACCGCCGCGCCGTAGTGGCAGGCGAGACTCTAACAAAAGCGCCACGAAGTGAGTGAGTGTGTGTGTGTGTGTGTGTGTGTGTGTGTGTGTGTGTGTGTGTGTGTGTGTGTGTGTGTGTGTGTGTGTGTGTGTGTGTGTGTGTGTGTGCATGTGTGAATTCTGGTATGTTTGCACAAATAATAATCAACCATTTGAAGTCCACTACTAAAGAAACCTCTCCCAACCTCAAATAGAGATGTGCGACTGCGCAAGCCTCTATCTCGTTACGCCATCAAATATTTCTTACTCCTACATGGTTACTCTCTCGCGGCCTCATCTCAATAACACCCTTGCTCCATATCTTATTGCCTTTCCTATGTACCTTCCCTGTCCAATTCCATTTCCGCTCCTTTATTGTCTCCACAATATATTTTATTTTAATTTGCTCTCCCCTACGTAAGTAATAGTGTATGTATGTATATATATATATATATATATATATATATATATATAAATATTATATATATATATATTATATATACATATATATATATATATATATATATATATATATATATATATATATATATGTCTGTGTGTTCACATATCCATGTACATGTTCGCATGCATTCGTATACATATACACATATATACACACGTGCACACACACACACACACATACATATATATTTATATATATATATATATATATATATATATATATATTCATGCACAGGCAAGTAAAAATATTAATATACATAAATATAATTATACACCTGCATATATACATACACATATACGTACATGAACATGTACACGCACACGTACACTATTACTTATGTAAGGGAGAGGAGAGCAAACTAAAGTGAAATATGTTGTGGGAACAGTAAAGGAAGTGGTGTATGTATATATAATATATATATGTATATATATATAGATATATATATATATATATATATATATATATATATATATATATATATATATATATATATAACCCAGCTCGAGGACGTAGAGGTAGGGTTTGCAGCCGCTACTTCAACGGTCCCAGTTCGAATCTTTCCCAGGGCTGAAATAATATCAGTATCGCTACCGCGCTGCGAGCCGGCACTCCAGTTCTCGTGGGCGAGGAGTTTGGTGTGTGTGTGTGTGTTTAATGTCACGGAATTACCCATAAATTTGGTATATATGAGCTCTGAGCTCTTGGGAGGGTAATAGCTGTCAATCACGAGTCTATCACGTGATGCAAAACCATGTTGATTTTGTATATACGCAGACATATACATATACACACAAATTTACATGTACATACATACACATACTGAGGATTTCT
>NC_134777.1:13973734-13991234 GCF_046742065.1 Oratosquilla oratoria
TATAAACATTAATCTGAGGCACAGTGACTTAGTTTCTTGTGTCTGCGTTTGTACAAATACATGAACTGCAAAATTACGGTCGTCTCCTGAGCCCATGTTTACTTTCTCTCTCCAGCTTCGCCTCGTCCATATACAGCAGTGACAATCCTCACTGAAGAATCGTTCCTAGCGAAGACAAGATACACACAAATTTCTCCTCCTTCTCCTCCTCCTACTCCTCCTCCTCCTCCTCCTCCTTCTCCTCCTCCAACTCTTCCTCTTCCTTTTCCTTCTCCTCCTCCAACTCTTACTCTTCCTTTTCCTTCTCCTCCTCCTACTCTTCCTCTTCCTTTTCCTTCTCCTCCTCTAACTCTTCTTCTTCCTTTTCCTTCTCCTCCAACTTTTCCTCTTCCTTTTCCTTCTCCTCCAACTCTTCCTCTTCCTTTTCCTTCTCCTCCTCCAACTCTTCCTCATCCTTTTCCACCTCCTCCTCCTCCAACTCTTCCTCTTCCTTTTCCTTTTCCAACTCTTCCTCTTCCTTTTCCTTCTCCTCCTCCTACTCTTCCTCATCCTTTTCCTTCTCATTCTTCAACTCTTTCTCTTCCTTTTCCTTCTCCTCCTCCAACTCTTCCTCTTCCTTTTCCTCCTCCTCCTCCTACTCTTCCTTTTCTTTCTCCTCCTTCAATTCTTCTTCTTTTTCCTTCTCCTCCTCCAACTCTTCTTCTTCTTTTTCTTTCTCCTCCTCTAACTCTTCTTCTTCCTTTTCCTTCTCCTCCTCCAACTTTTCCTCTTCCTTTTCCTCCTCCTCCTCCTACTCTTCCTTTTCCTTTTCCTTCTCCTCCTTCAACTCTTCTTCTTTTTCCTTCTCCTCCTCCAACTCTTCTTCTTTTTCTTTCTCCTCCTCTAACTCTTCTTCTTCCTTTTCCTTCTCCTCCTCCAACTTTTCCTCTTCCTTTTCCTCCTCCTCCAACTCTTCCTCTTCCTTTTCCTTCTTCTCCTCCAACTCTTCCACTTCCTTTTCCTCCTCCTTTACTTCCTTCTCTTCCGTCTCTTCCTTCCTTTTCTTCAACTCATTCTCCTTCTCTTCCTGCTCTTCCTCACCCTCCACCTCTTCCTTTATCTCTTCTTTCTTCTCCTCCTTCACCTCCTCCTCCTCCCTCTTCTTCCTCTTTTACTTCTCCTCCTCTTCCTCCCTGTCCTCGTCCTTCTCTTCCACCTCTTCCTCAACCTCCTCTTCCTCCTCCTCTTCCTTTTCCTTCTCCTCCTTCTCCACCTTTTCTTCCTCCCTATCCTCGTCTTCCTCCTCCACCTCTCTCCTCAACCTCCTTCTTCTCTCCCTCCTCTTCTTTTTCCTTCGCCTTATCCTCCTCCACCTTCTCCTCCTCCTCCTCTCTATTCTCCTCGTCTGTAGCACCTCCTCGCCCCTCGGATGCACTCCTTCCCGACCCCACAACCCAGAACCCTTGAAAGAGTCAACGACCTCGCAACGTCCTTCGACGTTATGCGCCTCTTTACCCCTAAACCCTAAAACCACTCCCTTTAATTCGAAAGCCAAAATTTTACGGAGATGCCCCTCATTCCCTAAAACCACGAAGTTCTGACAAAACATGGCCCATCTCCGCCCAAATTGCAGCAATTGCTTAGATGAGGTCCCCCCACGTCTCAAGAGGCCAAAGCCCTCATGAAGTTGAAGTCCTCTTTGAAGAGACGACATCCCAAAAGCCACAATGTCCCTGAAGACTTGGTCTTCTTGAAAAAAGTACGGTCCCTAGGGATATGACAAAACCAACCTTCCCTCATCCCTTCCTCCAAGAAAAGAAAAGAAAATTATATATATATATATATATATATATATATATATATATATATATATATATATATATATATATAAGAGAGAGAGAGAGAGAGAGAGAGAGATATGCACATATCAGGAGTCACAGCTACTTTCCCTCTCACGTCAAACGCTTAGCCCCTCACTCCGACCCTACCACCACCACAATTACCACTACCCTTGTCATAATCATCACAACCACCATCATTGACATAATCACCATTTCTCCCATTTGCATAACTACTGTAAGCAGTACAAACAACAACAGCGACGATGATGATGATGATGACTACCACAACGACGTCCACCACCACCACCACCACCACCACCACCACCACCACCACCACCACCACCACCACCACCACCACCACCACCACCACCACCACCACCACCACCACCACCACCACCACCACCACCACCACCACCACCACCACAACAACAACAACAACAACAACAACAACAACAACAACAACAACAACAACAACAACAACAACAACAACATCCATATTACCCTAACTATTGCTCCGGTCTCAATTTGCTTGAATTGCTAATTATCTTATCGTCCTTTGCAATTGCATACACAATATCTCCAAATAACGCGTCTCCTTCCCATCATCACATCAAAAAAACATTAAATATAATTCATACCAAATTATTTAACTTCTTTTGATCTTCAAAGAACAAGCCACTTCATCAGCGCGACATTTTAATCGTGTTCTGTGATAATCAATTGGAGCATGTGAAACGTAGTCGCAACTCCTGTTATCGAATATATGGAGCTCTTTGGGAGGATTCTGCCGACTTCAAGCAGATGTTGGGCCACGGTCTGGCCATGTTACGCATTAGTGGTCCCACAGTGTGTTGTCTACTTAATGGCCATCACTAATAGTTCTTAATGTTCTCTCGTTCGCCTTCCTTGGCCTCTCTAGGAATTCTATTCTACCTGACATTAGACGATTTCATTATTTCTGTTCTCTTACTGGTCGTAATGGTATGATCATTTTATCAGCAGTCATGTTGTTTTATTCAGTTTAAGGAATTTTATTCCAGCAAATATTAGACGATTTTATAACCATTAACTCTTTACTGGTAATGATACAATTTGATTTTAACTGCTGTATTGTGTTTTTATTCATTTCAAAGGAAAAATCTAAAAAAAAAAAAAAAAAAAAATCAAACTCACCGATAAGGTACAATGCAAACCATTAGATGATTATATCTCCATTAACTCTTTATTATCATTTATTTGATTTTCATTTATTACCATTTACAATTTTCCTTTTTGTTTATTATTTAACTATACCTATGCATTTATTTTATTTATTCATTATTATTTTGTTATGATTTTTCTTTGTTTATCTATTTATTTATCATTATTATAAAAAAAAAATCGCATCCGACCTAGTTATGAACCAAAAGGTCTCCTGTCGGTATGCTCCTCTTTTGTAATATTTTTATATAACTCACTGATAAGTTAGGTTTATAAGTAACATGAAAGAACTAAAAAAATGATAAACACATACATAAATAGATACATACATACATACATATACCAAGGCTTTTTCCCCCTTCCAAGGGAGGTAGCCAAAAAGGGAAAGGCATAAAAACACTCCCACCCATTTCATCCCCAAATACACTCCACACCCCACCCACCCTTCCTCTCATCTGAGCACCTCCTGGATGACGGGTCATCCCTGCACCCCGCCCACCGCCCTGGGTCAGAAGCAGTGTCGCAAGACACAGTACATCCACAGCAAGGCCGCTTCATTTAATCGGCGACCCCCCCTCTCCGTCCCCCTTTGCATATAAGGAGAGGACGGGGAGAAATCCCTTCGGGCTGCGTCAAAATTTACTCACACATACTACCCCACTATCACATTCCTCCTCATGCAGTCACAACATTATCCATATACAACCATTCTCCACTCACCTCTGTCTTCCGTCCTCTCCCTTCCTTCCTCAACAGACATTCCCCTCTTCCCCAAAGCCCCCTTCACCCCATCCATCCACCTCATCCTAGGACGTCCCCTCATGTTCACTCCCTCCACATCTGCCTTCCATACCTCTTTTACTAGTCTTTCTTCACTCATTCTTTCCATGTGTCCAAACCATCCTAATATTCTTTCATCAACCCTCTCTCCCAAATCCTTTCCTGTCTGTTCCTCTCATAAATCCCTTTTACGTTTTTTTATTTATATACTTATCTATTTATTTCGAAAAGAAATAAATAGATAAGTATATAAATAAAAAACGTGAAAGGGATTTATGAGAGGAACAGACAGGTCATTAGAATGCAAAAGAATACGATCTTACTATACGTATCTATAAGGAACAATCCTGTTTATTTAGGCCTTCGAAAAACGATTTCATGCACATAAAAATCCTATCGCTAAATGACTACTTGGCCAAAAAAAATCTTAGTATTAAAGGTATAGACCCTTTCAGTGCGTATAAATATATATATATATATATATATATATATATATATATATATATATATATTATACGCACTGAAAGGGTCTATACCTTTAATACTATATATATATATATATATATATATAATATATATATATATATATATATATATATATATATATATACATATATATATTGAAGATCTTTTTAACTATTACAAAACTTAATTCAACTAAAATCTACCTTCATTTTATACTTTTCTTTATTCTGACATATGTATTTGGACAAGGTTTTTAATTAAACGATGAACATAGATCACCACCAAGTTAAGAGAGAAAAACTAAGAGACAAGACGAATCTATTCACATGAAGAGAGAATCTCGACTAAAGAGTTGGCAGTTATGACTAACTCCTCCAACTCAAGAACCTAATCTAACGATTTTGCTCTGGATATTTCTATGCAATTATATTAATTTTCCTTAAATCACTGAGGTGAGTGATGGACGTGGTAAGAAAAGGAATAAATCTTGATAAATTCCTAACCCTCAAAAGCCGCGTTTGATACTTTTTACGCTGGTTAACATCACATTGATATGCAGACAGACAGGGGCTGCCTATCTTCATAAGGGAATTACTGATGGATCTGATGTAATTTCAGCCAGTGGCGATGTCCAGACTTAATGTTGAGCTTTTGGTTAGTTGGTCTGTCCGTTTATGTCTTCAACCCTGTCCGTCTGACTATGTTTGTCTGTATCTACCTGTGTCTGACAGAGTTTGTGTCTGTATCTGTGCCTGGCTATCTGTCTGTCTGTCTACATGTCTGCCTTTCTGCCTGTCAGACTGTCTGTCTGTCTATCTATTTGATTTGTCTGTATCTATATGACTTCCTGTCTGTCTATCCATTGATATATGTGTCAGTGTATCTGCCAGCTTTTATGCCTGTGTGTATCTCTCTCCGTCTATTTATCTGTCCCTTTATCTATCCGTCTGTCGGTTTGTGTGTTTGTCTGTCAGCCAGTCGGTCGGTGTTGGGATCTGAAACGCTTCTCCTTTTGTATGCAAATGTCATTACACCTCGTCTGTACGAAGCAGCCAAAGGAGTTGCAATTATATTAGCAACATTTTTCTCTCTCTTTTTTTCTCTCTCTCAATAAATTCTAAAGTAGCATATGGCTTAACACAGGAGAGCTAATCGTCTTTTATAAGCTCGAATTGATTAAGTTTCCTTGTTTGTCTTTCGTAGTCTTGCGGTGGAGTTGGGTGGAACTAGAGTAAAGAGCAGTGAAGAGTGTGATGTCTTGTTTGTTTGTTTGGTTTTTTAATTCTTACGTAAAAGTTGACATATGCGTACCGAAAGATAAAATTGAAATTTTTTCCTTATCAAGGCATTCTGTTGGATGCAAAAACAGGATACCTGTGCAAAAATATAATTTTTTTTCGGTTTTCCCTGAAAGTTACAAAGCTACTGAAATCACCAACTGTCGTTTTTAAACGAGTTTACTAAGTAATACACGAAGAGATGAATGAATACTAAGATAAATACATAAATAACGACATTAATTAGTAAATGAATATAGACATTAATAAACAAGTCAATGAAAAAATAAATAGCTCAAACGAATACAGATAAATAATTAAGTAAATAAACAAATTATTAAATAAATAAAATAAACAAATAAACAAACAAATAAACAAAGATAAATAAAAATATAAATGAATAAATATAAGATTATATAAACATATTAATTTTTGAATACATAAACAAACAAATAAAGAAGTAAATAAATAAATGGATGAAACAAACAGACAAACAAGTAAGCAAACAAACAATCAGTGTGTAGGGTTAGGAGGCGTATTTTTACGAGGGATGGGTCAGAGGTGCCAGGGGAAACGAGTAGAGACGCCAGTAGTGGGCGGAAGAAAAATCCGCACGTTTTCGAGAGAGATGGATCAAGTGATGGTTACCCCTGGGGTAGGGAATGGGTGAAGATGTACGGGAGAGGAAATTGGGAGAAATAATTTGTGCTGATGATTATGAGGGGAGGTCAGGTTGTCAGCACTAGTGGTTGGTGGTAAGGAGGAGGTTGGTGATGAAAATGATTAAGGAATGGTAGTGATAATGATGAAAGTGGTCTTAACAATAAATGGTGGTATTGGTGGTTGTGGAGAATGCCTATGGTGGTGACTAAAGAAACGGGGGTGTGGTGACATTGATGTAGTAGTGGTGTAAGTAGTGGTGATAGTGGTGGTACTGATTTCAAAGAGTACTCCTGTAGGTGATAGTACTGGAGGAAATGGAATGGTGATAATAGTATGACGGTGGTGATGGTGGTTGTAGTGGTAGGGTTAGTGGTAGCGGATATGTTGCTGATGGTACCCCACAGGTGATGCTGATATGACAGGAACAACACTGACAGCTCTCGTAATGATAATATAATAGAGTATTTCGTTGTTGTTCAGAGTTGTGGTTCACTATGGAAATGGTAGAGAGCGCCTTAGATGACTCATCGGATCAACAGTGTGTAGGTCCTAATAAGGAAATCAAAACATAAGCAAGGAGACTGCAAGAGACCATAAGGCCTACACTAGGTAGCTCTGTGTCCGTTACCATCTATTATCCCCATCCATAAAATTATCTATCTCTTAAAAAAAAAAAAAAAAAAAAAAAAAATTAGCTCTCACTATATGGTTACTAAGGGCCCACTCACAGCAAGTTTACGACCTGTTTCCGACCACCAGCGACCAGGCTGATTTGTACTGTTCCTCTGTTTATAAAAAAAAGAAGAAAAAATCAAAACAATGCTGCAATTGGAGTGAATCTCCCCCGTCATGAAGATGAATATGAAACAGCCACCTGGCGCTAACCATGAGAGAAACAAAAATGCCACCGTCGAAGGTGGTCGGAAACAGGTCGTAAGCTTGGTGTGGCGAGGGCTTAAGCCTATTCCATTCGTTGACCATTATGTTGGTAAACCAGTTCTTGCTTATTACCTTCTTAAATCTAAAAGTGTCCAATTTAAACCCGCTAAAACACGTCCTGCCCTGTTGCCTTAATATGTTGACCTTGTCTGTATCAACCTTGTTAAAGCCTTTGATCCATTTGAAAACCTCTATTAGACCATCCAGCACTCTGCGTCTTTCTAGAGAGTGCTAAGCATCACCTCGTAAGGTAAAATTTCTGAGCCCATGTATCATTTTGGACATTCTCTTCTGTACTGATTCTAGTGAATTTATATCCATTCTATAGGATAGATACCAACGCTGTACCGCATAGTTAAGAATGAGTCTAACTAACGCTAGATAGATTTTGATAACTACCTCTGTATAACCGTCCTACCAATGAAACCTTGTGCTCTGTTTACTCTCTTCCTGGTGCTGACTGTGATAATTAAAAATTATCTCCACTTATGTAAGGCTTTGATATAATCAAAACTAAAAATCTTTCGTATGTAACAGCCCTATACATGTATTTCCTCTCATGAAAGCAGATAATCATTTCAAACTTCAGTGACACGGTAGAAACTGGCATGTCCAGTTCTCGTGGTATCGTCGGCAGTGAAGTACAAGAGCAACTCAAACTCAAACGACGAAAGTTCGAATGAACTTCGATATCAAAGTACATGACGTCACTGCTCTCAGTCGATAAATCCTTTATCTGTGACGTCATCGATATCAGTCGAGAGGTTACTCTACTGAGGGTCTCACTGATATCATTCAACAGGTGTCCTCCATTCGTCAAAACAAGAAAATAATCACTTAAATAATATGAACCAAAGGGACTGAACAAGACGAGGTTATTGAAGTGATGATATCAATACAACTTGACTACGGCAGACGCCATCAGACTTTCTTCCACGTGCAGCCAGGGTTAATGGTTATATTATTATTATTTTAATTAATTTATTTATTTATTCATTTACTTATTTATCTACTTATTTATTTATTTATCTATCTATCATTATTATATTTTTTTCTAATCCTAGTTATGGACCAAAAGGTCTCCTGTCGGTGTTATCATCCTTTGTAATTCTTTGGTAATCACAGATACCATCAAGAAACCAGATACGGAACTACATAAGCATGAGGCACAACTAAAAACCAAAGTGTTAGAGGTACAAATATCTAAATCAGCATTTCCCAAACGGGATTTTTTTTTCACTTCAGGAAATTTTCAGAATTGCTGGTAGAGGGGTTTATCTAATATAGTTTAGTTATCAACCAAAAAATATATATATATGCCATATCACAAATATTCAGGAATAACAAAAAAAGTATTCTAATTCAAAATCTTATATAGAAAGAAAACCATAACACAGGTGACTAAGCCTTTTGCTCCAGAATTTATGTATATTATTTGTTTTTGTTAAATTGAATATCTTGGTCAAGTTTTATGTTTCTGAATATTCATACGTTTTTCAATGTTCTTAACATACGAGGAGACGCAACAGTAAATTAATTTAGAACATCAAGCGAGAGTCCAAACTCACACATAAACGTGAGGAGATGGATAGACAGATAGAGACAGAGAGAGAGCACTGTTAACGAGTATTATTATAACAATTTCAGGAAAACCGTACGTATTAGCACAAAAATACGAATCGATAAACGAGATGACAGGATTTTTAGGAATTACATTCTTATAGTTAACATGCAAGGCAATACAGACGCTTTTGTATTTATGTAAATGGATGCGTACTTGTGCGTGTGTGTGTGTGTGTGTGTGTGTGTGTGTGTGTGTGTGTGTGTGTGTGTGTGTGTGTGTGTGTGTGTGTGTGTGTGTGTGTGTGTGTGTGTGTGTGTGTGCGTGCGCGTGTGTGTACGTGTGTTTGTGTGTGCATGCGTGTGTTTGTGCGTGTGTGTATGTGTATATATATATATATATATATATATATATTAGGGTGCTTCTAAGAAATGAAAGTTTGATTTTTAATTTCTTCAGGGCGGCAATCAATTCTTTTTAATCCAAAACTGATACAGAAAAAAGGGTTTTGGAATCAAATGATATTTAAAGGTCGCGCAGTAAACTTCAAATGTTTATTTACCGTGCTTCAGTAAAATTGAACTGAACGACCAGCAATACTCAAACAAACGGCACCAAAGCTCATCAAACGATGAGTTATTTCCTCCCAATGAGTTGGGATTTACAAATCCCAACACATAAATTTCAGCCTTCAATCTTTCTTCAAGGCAGCTGCTTTGGTCGAAGCGGGGAAAGATTTCCGGTGTGCTTCAACTACTTAAAGGACGAAGTGTTACTGCTCTTCGTTTCTCTTGAGTGAGCCATTGAATACATGAGCGCCACTCCTCGCTCCGCCAAGTCGTTGACCACCTTCAGAGATCCAACAAGGCATCGAGAATGGCGGTACTCTTCGTCTCCTGCCCACTCCCCAGGATCTTTCCCGAGGAAATCAGCTGACAGCTGGAGGCACTTGAAGAATGTCATTGTGGCTGAGGTGACAAAATCCGAGAGGTCCTTCAAGCTGGCGGAGAGTGGCGGAAGCCTTTTCGGAGGGTCGTTCGGGGTTACCCTTTGAAGATTCGTCACCATTTTCTTCTTCTCTGCCACTGTGACTCGGTCGTCAAAGAAAGCAAAGGCAACAAGCACTTCCAACACGTACCACAAGTGGCGATTGAATGCACTTGAAGCTGCCTTGCCAATGGCTTTGATGGGGAATGCCTCTAGGGCTTGAAGGAAGTCGAGATCATTCTTCGGAGCGAAGACAGCGGAGGGGACCTCGAACCAGTACTTCACGTAAACTTTTGTGATAAAGATGGCCACTTCCTCCAGATGGTTCCATGTCGCCTCGCTCCGTGACGGCCGCCGAGAAGGTCCAGGTCGATCTTCGATGGGGGTACTGGGTTTTGAAGAGAACCACCTTGAGTGTGTAGATGGCACAAGCCATCCATCTCGCCCGATGGATTGCTCCAGGCTGCTTGAATCGGATCCCTCCCGGGAGATGATCACCGAGAAATATTATGGTTAGCTGGAGGAGTTCCTTGTAATCATCCCTCGGTTGTTGCTGCTGGAGCTGTCTTGCAGAACAAGATTACCTCCTCCTTCCATCCTTCGACCAGAGGTCCCAACTTCTCATTTTGAACGCTCGTCGTGAATGAATTCTGGCAAATTCGGGGCCAGTAGTCACGGAACATGTCAGTGCTCGGGGATGCGGAAGTTTCGAACATTCCAAACACCTTTTCCAAGGCGATTTCAGCCACATGATGCCAGCAGGCAAGATGAAGAAGATGCCGGCCGATTTCCTTCTCGAGGATGACACAGACCCCTCCTTTGTGGCCCGTGTTAGAGGTCGTTGTGTCAAAGCACAGCCCGCTGACTCGGTCTCTCACTCCCCATTCATCCACTGTCTCGAGAATCGCCGTTGCCATCACTGAAGCAGTCCCCGAACGAAGTTTCGGAATGGCAAGAAGCTTGACAACGTTGTCACCAGACACAAGGATAGGTAGTCGGTCGACGGTTTCCTTGCCAGGAAGGGAGAAGTCCTCCATGTTCTTTCCGTCCTAGTGGAGAACTAGAGGGACTTGTGGGTTGAAGGCCTTCTTCATTTCAGTGGCCAGGGCAGCTCGGTACTTCATTCGAACCCGCCGGATCCCACTGGGGCTGATGATGAGTTCCTCGACATCCCCTTCGAGGCGGCTGGAGGAGCAAATAATTTAACTTCGATGCGCGACCTTTTACTATACATCGATTGTAAAATGATTATATCTAAGACGTTTTTTTGAAGAAAGAAATTTTATCACTTTGAAATTTCGCCTATATACGATGGAAGCACCCTAATATATATATATATATATATATATATATATATATATGTGTGTGTGTGTGTGTGTGTGTGTGTGTGTGTGTGTGTGTGTGTGTGTGTGTGTGTGTGTGTGTGTGTGTGTGTGTGTGTGTGTGTGTGTGTGCGTGTGCGTGCGTACGTGCGCGCGCGCGTGTGTACATATATATATATACATATATATATATATATATATATACATATATACATATATATATATATATAGATAGATAGATAGATAGATAGATAGATACATGGACAGATAGATGGATATAGGTGTGCGTGCATGTATGCGTATGTGTGTGTGTGTGTGTATGTGTGTGTGTGTGTGTGTGTGTGTGTGTGTGTGTGTGTGTGTGTGTGTGTGTGTGTGTGTGTGTGTGTGTGTGTGTGTGTGTGTGTGTGTGTGTGTGTGTGTGCCTGAGTGTGTGTTTGTGAGTGTTAGTGTGCGTTTGTGTGTGTACATGTGTGTTTCTATATGATTTAAAATTATATGTTACGTATAAAATTAAAAAAAATAAAAGGAAATTGATTATATCTTTTCTTCATGTTTCAAATCACATTGATGCTTATCCTAAAAAGGAAAAATTTAACATAGTCCTTCTAAGAGGATTAAACTGACCAATTAAATGTATAGAGGTAATCCGGAAGACTGCTACAACTATCCTTAAGCTAATGAATACATGTATTGAATTTTTCTATTTAATGCAGAATTGAACTGAATGATGAGGTTTAAGCTTCCGGAAACAAAGACCATATGAGACGAAAAGAGGTTGAAGAGGAAGAGAGGTAAGGGTGATAAAGGGGAGATTTAAGAGAAGTTGGATAAAAAAAAGTATATAAAGGGATAAAAAATAATATATTTCCTTTTTACTCTCGCTGGAGGTGCCAAGATAAGAGGGAGGGAGGAGGGTGGAGTGAGTGGAATATATAGGAAATGGAATGGATGGGAGTGGTTTCTATGCCTTTTTCTTTTTGGCTACCCCCCATGTAGGGGGAAAAAGCCTTTGGTATATGTATGTACTCTCGCTGGCAGAACGATATAGAGCGTCGCTACATTCGGCGGTGGTTGAAGTGACGATAATTCCAAATTCTGCCGCCAGCGAGTTGGACCAAGGGCATGGTTCATTCAATTCCACGCTACAAACTCCTCTGTGAGGGGCATCGTCCTAGCCTCCTGATAGGGGTAGTTCGCGACGTTAAATGCAAATCAACAAATAATGACTCAGAGATTTGTTAAACAAGAAAATATACAAGTCAATGGAGTAATAATCTTGACAAAATTAACTAATTAAAACATGAGAAAAGAAAAATACAACAATAGGAAAGTGTAATATAATAAAAAATGATAATTCTAAAACATCTTTTTGGATTATTAGTGAAGAAACTGTCAGATTAATATGAACAGTGCAGTCGCGAGCAAAATAAATAAATAGATAAATAAATAAATATATAAAATAAATAAATGAATAAATAAACAAATGAATAAAAATACAAAGAAAAAAATAAATAAATATACAAAAAAAGTAAATAAATAAATAAAATATGCGTGGTCCGAGGTGACCAGCATTATGAAAATTAATTTTTGTATCAATTTTGAAATTCAGAATATCATTACTGGTATCCTGGTAGCATTGTACATACATTACACATACAGATACGAAATATAATGGAACATATATGGAAAAAGTACCAAACTTTCTTATCAATTCGTCCTTAGTTTCTCTTAGAATTACAGATTTAAATAATAATAATAATAATAATAATTTGATATTAATCTCATCTTTTTATCCTTCGTGATTCATTTGAAGTCATCTTTTCAAATATAACAGTGATTTTAATTTTTATCTATATACCTATATCCTGTAGATAGATAGATCGATATATTTATAGATAGTTTGATATAGATGGATGTCACTGCAACTAATATTTTTCTATTTCTTAAAATTGAACGTAATTCATAATGGCTGAATGCTTAAAATTAATATTTCTAAACATTTTAATACATATCACGTGTCTTTTTTTCTTTTTTTAAATCTATTCGATAACAAACAAAATCACAGGACAATATAAAGTTGTACTTCATGTTTGTATGCCTCAGAATCATCATAAACTTTAGACTGCTCTTTTGGTTTCTTCCTTATTCTGCTACTTATGAAGTTATCAAACTTTGTATGAATTAAGATCTATATATTCATTTTGTCTTACTCCCATATATTTCGAGATAAAGGATGAGCATTGCATCTACTTATACTCGAAGAGCATGGGATTAATTATAGATACTCAGGTTCACAGTCTTAAACAATACAATTATACTACAATTCGCATTATTTACAAAATAATATAAATATACAAACATATAAATAAGCAGATAAATAAATGGGCGAAAAAATAAATTAATAAACCTATATATAATAAACAAATAGATAAATAATTTTTTTTTTTTAATTTTGAATAAAAGAACAAATAAATTAACAATTAAATAAAAATAAACAATTAAATTAATGAATAAATGAATAGATAAATTATTAGATAAATGAATAAGTAGATGAATATAAAAACAAATCATTGAATGATGGATACATGAACAAACAAACGAATAAATAAATGAATAAAAGAGTGAATAAATCAATAAATAAATAGAGGACTAAAGAAATAAATTAATAAAGGATTAAGTGAATGAATAAATAAAAAAATTCACAAATGAATAGATTGATAAATAAACTCATAGATAAATCAATCAATAAATTTATAAGTAAATTAATAAACAAATGAATAACCACAAGAATGTACCGATTGATAACTGAATAAATAAACTAATAAACAAATCAACATATAAATAAATAAATAAAATGACAAGTAAATAAACAAACAGTTAACTAGATACCTCAATAAGAAATATAATTTTTATTTCCGGATTATTTTGCAAAAGAGGAATTCGTATTTATTAAACTCTGGCACGAAAGGAAACTTAATTACTAATCCAAAGTCTGGTTTTCATAATAAGAATAGTCTATTGCCTTGCCAAGACGTAACAGAATATTAAGATGAAATCGAGCGTGCCTTCAATGATAAGACAAAAGAATTAGATTAATCATGAATATATATGTCATAATGGTATTTGAACATTTATGAGCTCTTGGGTAATACGCATACCGAAGCTATGTCATCCATATGTACACTCATACGTATGAGTATTATTCATATCAAATGGTGTAAGAAATATGAATTTCAAAACGTGCATCACAGATTATATCTTGATTATTCTTAGGATTGAATATTATTGATGGGGAGACTACACACTAAAAGGGTTTAATCTCTTCACGACGAAGATATCTTATACTAGTTTTATCACAGATAACGCCTGGACATATTGTTCCCTTGAGATGTTGCTTTAATCCAATTTAATTAAATTGGTCGGGAGTGTGTCGTCGGAAGGAAAGGTCCAATGCATGATTGAGACGGGAGAAGTGACAGATCTGTTATGTGTTTGACAAAATCATCCATGAATACCCATACAACAGAGCTACAAGCTCTTCCAATTCAAGCATACACATTACTTATGTCTGCGACTCGTATTGGCTCAAGCGCAGCCAATCAGGAACGACGCTTTTGCTGGCAAACTCCAGTGAACAACCAGTCATGCAAGAACAAATCAGTATATATATATATATATATATATATAATATATATATATATATATATATATATATCTATATATTTATATATATATATCTTTATATGTTTTTATATATATTCATATATATATATATATATATATATATATATATATATATATATATATATATAGATCTGTGTGTGTGTGTGTGTGTGTGTGTGTGTGTGTGTGTGTGTGTGTGTGTGTGTGTGTGTGTGTGTGTGTGTGTGTGTGTGTGTGTGTTTGTATAGATATATATAGATAAAGATATATACATGAGAATTAGAAATTGAAACAATTCAATTTAAATATGGTCTCAAACGAAAATCAAATTTTTGGAGAAAGCTACAGACAACTATCTGATAGTCTACATAACAACATAAGAAGGGAGGAGACTGCAAGAGACCATAAGGCCTACACTAGGCAATTCTATGTTCATCCCCCTATCATCCTCATCCATAAAGTTATCTGACCTTTTCTTAAAACAACCAATAGTTTCAACGCGCACTATATTGTTACAAAGTCTATTGCCTTTGTTAACCAATCCATTGGTAAACTAGTTCTTGGCTATTTCCTTCTAAGTCTAAATTTGTCCAATTCAAACCTATTACTACGAGTTCTGCTCTCCTGTCTACGAATATATATACCTAAATTAAGGGTCGTATACACTCATGGTGATTGTATGCCCCCTATTTAGTAAACCCTGCTGAAATGGAAGGAGGCAAGACTATCGATCTATCCCTAACATAAACGACACACTTACGAATACGAATTCGTTTGGACGAGATGACTTTCAACGAAATAAAGATGTTGAATTTAATTTCCGTATTAAATTATTCAATCTAGTGACACATTTGGAGATTTTTCGTTAAATTACCATTAAACGAACCCGGACTTCAGCAAAGGAATCTCTAGTATAAGGTCGATTGAAAACGTTTACTTAAACATTAAACTTCAAATGAAACATTAGAGACACCAAACGAAACGTTAAATAGACCAAAGTTAATAATTTAGTCACCCAGGTACGATGATTTAAATATGGTATTCGACATAATTTGAACTGACACCAGAACCTAATCTGACTTAAGCTTCGCCATATTCGTCCAATCTGACTTGAGTATAAATTGAAAATGAGATAGTGGGAATAAAACTCAAGGTTTTCGAGAAGAAGTGATCTGGTAATATGAAAAAATAAAAAAATAAAATGTGAGAATGAACTAAGCCACTCATTATGAGAATGAATAATGAACGAAGATAAGGACGGAGGTAAAAGTGAGGTTGAGAGGCAGAGAGTAGAGGGAAGCAAAAGAAGAGGTAGAGAAAAATATATAATTGCAGAAATATATGGAGCGATAAAAAGAAAAAAGAGGGAGAAAAAAGAAAGAAAAAGAAATAGAGAGAGAGAGAGAGAGAGAGAGAGAGAGAGAGAGAGAGAGAGAGAGAGAGAGAGAGAGAGAGAGAGAGAGAGAGAGAGAGAGAGAGAGAGAGAGAGAATGAGAGAGAGAGAGAGAGAATGAGAGAGAGAATGAGAGAGAGAGAGAGAGAGAGAGAGAGAGAGAGAGAGAGAGAGAGAGAGAGAGAGAGAGAGAGAGAGAGAGAGAGAGAGAGAGAGAGAGAGAGAGAGAGAGAGAAAACAAAAGATGAACCAAGGAAGAGAGAAAGCAGGAGAGAGAGAGGACAACAGAGAGAAAATGAGCAAGAGAGCAAGGGAGAAAGAAAGAGAGAGAGAGGGAGAGATGGAGAAATATAATAAGATTAAAAAATATAAGAGGTAGAAAGGAAAGGGATAAAGATATAAAAACAAATGATAGGTAAAAAAAAAATATTACGGAAGCGAAACAGCGGGACAGAGCGGGCATGATCAAAGAATAATGAGACACGAGAACAGGAGTCAATCAAATCGAACTCTTTGTAAAAAAAAAAAAAAAAAAAAAAAAAAAAAGGAGGAAGAAAAACATTTACACACTTTCACAACTTGTGTTACTTCCGCTTCGGTTATGATCTTCTACTTATACACGTCAGATTCGTTAATTAACCTATTTGACCTCTTTCGTACAGTTTGTTATTTTTCTTTAAAACCTGTCTTCCGTTCACTTCATTATAGTATCCTTATGACAAGAAGAAGTAAAGAACTCTCACGATATAAAAAAAATATACATATCAAATGAGGGACGAGCCTCTTTGTATATGATTACAATGCATAAAGATAAACTGATAAACTCATAACTAAGATAAATATCATTAATCGATATGTAACTAAGTAACTGAATAAACGAATAATCAAACATATAAAAACGCATAAGTAATCACCCTTCAAATAGTAAAAAGAAAAATAATATTTTTGCTAATCCCACCTTTTTTATTCTTCTTAAGCCTTGTGCTAATGAACCCAGAGATCAGAGCTTATGATTTCGGTGGATGAAAGGAGATCCCACCAACAATTTTCAGATCATGGGAAGCGATTAGAGAGAGAGAGAGAGAGAGAGAGAGAGAGAGAGAGAGAGAGAGAGAGAGAGAGAGAGAGAGAGAGAGAGAGAGAGAGAGAGAGAGAGAGAGAGAGAGAGAGAGAGAGAGAGAGAGAGAGAGAGAGAGAGAGAGAGAGAGAGAGAGAGAGAGAGAGAGAGAGGTAAAATGCTTCTCACGACCAAGTACAGAGGGACCTTGTACTTGCTAGAAGGATAACTAGAATAAGCTCACTTTCATGCACACCATCACGCACATGCTCTCACGTGCATGTAGATATACACGCACATACTGTATCCTTGCGAATTAGATAGATGATTATGGTGAGTGGTGTATGCATTTATGTATATATTATATATA
>NC_134777.1:13996234-13998734 GCF_046742065.1 Oratosquilla oratoria
ATAGATAAAAAATGAAGATAGATGAATATAGACAAATGAATGAATAAATGAATAAATGAATAAATGAATAAATGAATGAATGAATAAATGAAAGAATGAGTAAATGAATAAGTGAATGAATTAATAAATTATTAAAATATCAAATCAATTAATCAATAAATCAATAATTAAAAATCTAGTTATTGAATTATTATATGATAAAACTGTTGAAGGAATAAATAAATGAATGCATGAATAAATGAATCAATGGAAAATGGATACATGGATAAATTGATAGATGTATAAATGAATGAGTGAATAAATAATTAAATTGATAAAACGTACGAATAAATAACGATTAAGTAAACAAATATATAAACTTCTATATTAGTTAACAAAAATAAATAATCAAATAATAAATGATCATATGAATAAATATATAAAAAATATATCCGCAAACAAATAAACACTTCCTGACTCTTTCTTATGTGCAAATGCTAACAAACGAGACCTCTTTATCAGAGGTAATATGATAAAACCCACAGCACTTTCTTGTTGATATATATAATGGCTAATAAAATGTTATCTCGCATAATTGTTCATGTAGAATGTTATTGATTTTCTCGTTGTTCATCATTTTTATTTACCCATTTTTTTGTTCCTATTATCTACATAATCGTGTAATTACTAGTTTATACACGATCACACCGAAAACTTGTATCAAGTTGTATCAGTTACATACCATCAGTACCTATAAATCTATTCCTCTTCTGTTGCAATCTAGAGAAAAATGCTTAATTTAATTTTATACAAGGCTTTAAATTTAGGAAAGACCTTCCGAATACAGTAGTAAGGACACACTCTTACACAAATTCTGCTTCTATTTAAAACATTATATGAACTATTAAACCTGTTGATATTTGTCATTGGGTTTATTTTTTAATACAATAGAATTATAATATTTCTGTCATAATACGAGTGCAAATTTGCATAAAGTTGAAGAAGTATTCACCATGATAGGAATTACGTGAACAGTGCTCTGTCATCAAAGTTTACGAAACTCAATATTCATTTAAACGTTCTGGCCTATTCTATCATTTTCTCTGTACAGCAGTGTAGTGTGCAGTATATCTCGTATGCAAGAAAACGCTTAATTGTATATTTAATACAGCGAGCAAAAAGAATCAACAACTAAGTCTGTATCTGTACTTTGAAACTCGTAGAATAGTTCAAGGCTTTTGTCACTCCGAGTGCTAACTTTCCATCCTGACCCAGCATCATTAGCATATATATTCCCCTACCTTCTCTTTTATTTTCGCATATATTAAATTTTCGCCCACATCCCCCTTGTGGCCATAAAACACACTATATATCTTACGATTTTTTTCTTTGACCTTCATCAAGACTTTTCTTCTTTCTTTTTATAAAAACGTTTATGTCACTTATTTCTAACTTATTCCCACGTTCGCTTTCCCCCAACCCCTTCCATCGAAGCTGAGAAAATTGTTCAATTAACTTAACAACTTCATACAAATGCATACGTTGTACACATTTATTTTCCTCCTGTGTGGTGTTTTATCTCGTTAGATGGTGGATCATAAATTGTTGTTGCAAGTATTTTTCAAACTTTCATTTTTTGATTCTTTAAAAAAAGACTCATTCACATAATTTCACCTTTCCACATAAATGTTTATATATATATATATATATATATACATTTATATATACATATATATATATACATTTATATATACATATATTATATATATATGTATATATATACATTTATATATATACATATACATATATATATATATATATATATATATGTATATATATATTTATATATATACATACATATATATATATATATATATATATATGCATATATATATATATATATATATATATATATATATATATATATATACGCCAGATGGCGCAAAACTCGGCCACAGTCACCTCTCCCCTATGCGTTTTAGGGGCGATTGGGGCAGGTGACATTTACCAATGGGGATTGGCGAAAATTGCGCGATTCGAACACACAACAATGTGTAGGCTATCAAGTTTCCAAACTACTCCACCGGCTCATAGAATAGGACGGTATCTATGAAAATAGTTGGGTTGAGTATACATTTCTTAACATTATACCACGAGTACGACAAATTAAATATCTGAATAAATACTTGTCTATCAAGACACTACTCTCTTAAGTAAATACGTGTTCAATGAACCCTCAGGCCCGGTCAGTCTTTTGCCAGTGAATCATTCTTTATTGAGGGTCAGAAGACGTCCAGGAGGGTGATCCAGTAGGGTTTGCATTGTGCCCTGGAATGTGGTTAGGATGGCAATGGATGGAAATGGGATGCAGAGGCGAAGGTCCCGCCGGGGCCTCTGGGGCAGAAAGAGAGAGAGGCAGACGACAGGAAGAGATGAAGGCGGGCGGCAAACTGGGGGACGAGGTGATCGTGTCGAGGGGGTCAGATGGAGTCTGTAAAGTGGTGCTCGTTCTTGTTCTCAG
>NC_134777.1:14003734-14016234 GCF_046742065.1 Oratosquilla oratoria
TTCTCTCTTTCCTCTTGATCCTCCCTTCCCTTCTCTTACCTCTTCATCTCACCTTTACTCCTCTCTCTCTTCTTCATCTCCTTTTCATTCTTACATAAATCCTCTCTATCAGTGCCTCTCTTTCCCTCCTTTCCTCTCCTCTTTCGCTCTCTCTCCTTTCTCTTGCCATCCCATATATCAGTTTTACTTTAGCATCATTTCTTTTACCTCTCCCTCCCTCCCTCTTCCCTCTCTCTTTCCTCTTCCTCTCTCCTTCTCCCTCCGTTTTCTCACTCTCTCATTCTCCCCCTCTCCCAATCTCTCTCTCCATCTCTCTCCCCCTCCCCACCTCTCTCTCTCTCTCTCCCTCCACCTCCCTCTCTCCCTCTCCCTCTCTCCATCTCTCTCCATCTATCTCTCCCTTTCTCTCTCTCACCCTCTCTCTCTCTCTCTCACCCTCTCTCTCTCTCACCCTCTCTCTCACCCTCTCTCTCTCTCTCTCTCTCTCTCTCTCTCTCTCTCTCTCTCTCTCTCTCTCTCTCTCTCTCTCTCTCTCTCTCTCTCTCTCTCTCTCCCTCCCTCTCTCTCTCTCTCTCTCTCTCTCTCTCTCTCTCTCTCTCTCTCTCTCTCTCTATATATATATATATATATATATATATATATATATATATATATATATATATATATATCTATATATATATCCTTCCCTCTTCAACCTCCTCATCACTAAAGCAACATTAGTTTCCAAAGTGGAATTGAGTTCTGGCCTACATTATTAGTGCATACATACACACATACATACATATACCAAAGGCTTTTCCCTCTTACAAGAGAGGTAGCCAAAAAACAAAGGCATAAAAACCACTCCCACCCATTCCATTCCCACACGTTTCACCCCAATCCACCTCCCAAACACTCTAAATTGACATCTATTTCCCCAAATATACCACTACCTTAGACACTAGACTTACTAGATAAACATACTAATCATACATCAACCCCAGCAACTTATCAGCTATTTGTAATAATACTTCACAAGAAAAGAAAAGAAAAACGTGAAAATAAATTAAATATTTTTGCTTTCATAACTACAATAATATTTATCAAGCAATACAACACCGCCACACATAATCTTTAATTCTCATTTTCACTTCGTATGTATTTATCAAACACGTCCAACCGACCTAGTAATAGTAACTAGCGAGGCTTGATGCAGAGAGATGCTCTGGGGACTATTATAACTTTGTATACAAGGCTTAGTACGCAATATGTCAGTCCTTTATGCTTGTCACTGTATATCTACATTGCCCAAGAGGCTATAAACCTAGGAACTCTGTCGAAAGCCAGTAGATTGTGTTTCCGCATTAAGGTACAATCAGTGATGTATGCTATGGATATTTCAAGGAAGGAATGTAATTACAACCAAGCTTTTAGCAAGGAAATGGATGAAATAAATGAATATGTGAAATTAATTTGTTGTCAAATGAATTTACAAAAAGTATGTAAATGTATGAATATAATATTAAATTATCAAAGATTCTTATATTATCTAATTATATTTGAATATGTGCTTAACTAAACACACTCACGCGTGTATGCAGAACCACACATACACACACATACACACACACACACATACATACAGACACGACTCGATGGCGCGGTTGGTAGAGTCCCTGACTGTCACTACGGCGGTCCGGGTTCGAATCCTGCCCAGGGCTGAAATAGTTTCAGTATCTCTGCAATTCGAGTCGTTACTCCAACTCTAGTGGGAGGGGAGTCGGGTGTGTGTGTAAGGTCACAGCATTACCCATAGATCGGTCATACGAGCTCTAAGCTCTCTTTCGGGAGGGAGATAGCTATTGATCACGAGTCCAACCCGTGATCCAAAGACCAAAGGTGAAAACACCAGAGGTAAATCACACAAACACACGTGCGCGCACACACACACACACACACACACACACACACACACACACGCACGCACGCACGCACACAAACATACACACTCATACTCTTACTCCGCTGTTCTTCGGGACACTTGATGATCCATAACCGCTTTTGAAACGTCTCGCCATGTCTTTCTGTCCTGTGCCATCTTCTTCCATTCTCTTGGTTCTATTCTGTATATATGCACATATTCTTCAACGCATCTCCTCCAGTCTTTTCTAGGTCGTCCAAATGGTCGTCTTCCACGCACTCCACTATTGAGCACTTTCTTTGGCCATCTATCTTCTTGCATCCTTATAATGTCCTGCCCAATTCAGTCTTTTTTATTTTATTACATTTTTAATATGTTTTTTTTTTGTTCCCGAATTTCCCAGTTATGTCCTATTCTCCATTCTTGTCTTTCGTTGTCATACACGGATCCTAAAATTATCCGTAAACTCTTATTCTCAAGAACTTAAAACTTCTTCTCCATAGTTTTCGTAAGGGCCCATGTCTCGCAGCCGTACAATATGACTGGTCTCACTATTGAGTTGTACAGTCTCAGTTTTGTTGTTCCGGGATATTGACCTTTTTTTTGAATAATTCTATTAGTAGTGACATCGATTTTTTGCTCAGATTCTGGCTTCCACTTTCTCTTTCGTTCTTCCGTCACTGGTCACCTTTACTCCATATCATTTAAGATCTTTAACGCTATGTCCATCCCCGCAATCTGTACCCTTTCTGCCACATTAGACTCTCCTGCTACCTTCATTATCTTTGTCTTGCTCTCATTGATGTTGAGTCCAACACTTTCTGCAGCTTCTTTAAAGAGCGCCGCCAGGTTTTCCATTTTCACTTGATTCTCTATCGTAATGTCAACGTGGTCAGCATACATTAATAATATTATGGTTATATCTTCCAATTTTATTCCTTCATCTCTCCCATTCATACTACAAAGGCTTTTTCCCCCATACACGGGGGGTAGCCAAAAAGAAAAAGGCATAGAAATCACTCCCACCCATTACATTTCCCATATATTCCACTCCCCTCCACCCTCCTCCCTCCCTCCTATCTTGGCACCTTTGATAATTTTTTCCATTGCCAGATTAAATAACAGTGGTGAGAGTATGCATCTTTGTTTTAGGCCATCTCCTATCTGAAAAGGTGATGTAGTTTTACTCCCACATCTCACTACGCTATTTGTGTTTTCATAGCATGCTTTTGTTAATCTGATGTACTTGTGTGGTATTTCTAATTCTTCCATTATTTTACATAAAGATGTTCTGCTCATACACACATACACAAATACACATACACAAGCACACGCAAACACACATACACGGGGCTGAAATAATTTCAGTATCTCTTCGCTGCGGGGTGTTACTCCAACTCTCGTGAGCAGGGAGTTGGGTGTGTGTGTGCGTGTAAGGTCACAGCATTACCCACAGATCGGTCATACGAACACTGAGCTCTCACCCGGGAGGTTAATAACTGTCGATCACGAGTCCAACACATGATCAAAGACCATAGTGAATCACACACACACGCACACACACATTCACACATAATTACATATACACGCGCACAAACACACATAGACATACACAAACACACACATACACACAAATAAACTCATACAAACACACACACGCACGCACACACAAACACACACAGAGATAGATAGAGATAGATAGATAGATAGTGAGTGAGTGAGAGAGAGAGAGACCTCACAGCGGAAATCAAATGTCCGTAAGGAAACCATCAAACACACAAGTTCTGCTCATACACACATACACAAATACAAATACACAAGCACACGCAAACACACATACACGGGGCTGAAATAATTTCAGTATCTCATCGCTGCGGGGTGTTACTCCAACTCTCGTGAGCAGGGAGTTGGGTGTGTGTGTGTGCGTGTAAGGTCACAGCATTACCCACAGATCGGTCATACGAACACTGAGCTCTCACCCGGGAGGTTAATAACTGTCGATCACGAGTCCAACACATGATCAAAGACCATAGTGAATCACACACACACGCACACACACATTCACACATAATTACATATACACGCGCACAAACACACATAGACATACACACACACACACACACACACACACACACACACACACACACACACACACACACACACACAAACACACACAGAGATAGATAGAGATAGATAGATAGATAGTGAGTGAGTGAGAGAGAGAGAGACCTCACAGCGGAAATCAAATGTCCGTAAGGAAACCATCAAACAGAGGACACAGAATACCTCACATTACATTGCCCCGCCCAAATCTTACTCACACAACTGCACAATATTTCTTCCTTGAGTGATTTATGAGCCAATCCGTTGGGTGTTGGTGGTTACCTGGACGATGTGGGTCTTCTGCATAGGGAAACCTATGCTAACGGATTTATATGAACACACACACACACACACACACACACACACACACACACACACACACACACACACACACACACACACACACACACACACACACCTTATATACGAGTATATATGTATATATATATATATATATATATATATATATATATATATATATATATATAAGCAGTTAAACGGAAAGATGCAGCCTCAGCACTCTACAAACACATTAACGAATCACAACACAATATTGACTGGGAAGGAGCCACAGTGGTACATAGAGACAACTCAAAGAAAAGGAGACTATTCTTAGAAGCATGGACGACTAAAGAAGTTAGCGTAAACAGGTGCATAGATTTAAACCCTATATACCTGGGCGCTAAAAACACAAACACAGACGTAGCATAAATTGGCCTCCTTCCAAACTACGTGAGCGAGAGTGGACGAGGTGAACAGAAGTCACAGGGTCGGAGATCAAGTTTTAATTTATTTCCTTTGCCCACAAGTGCGTAGTGCACGTTCAATTGTCGCATAAGTACCATTTTATTTTATTTCATTCTTTTATACTGCATTGTTTTATTGTACTTTATTTCACTTTGTTGTATTTTGTTATTTTATTATTTTATTTATTATATTTATTTCCTCCGTGTACAAGTGCGTAGTGCATTTTTCAATTGTTGCACAAGTGTCAGTTTATTTTATTTTATTCTGTTTTATTACAATTTATTTCATTGCATTTTATTATATTGTATTGTACTTTGTTGTACTTAATTTTATCATAATGCACTTATTCTTTGTAAATTAAATATATAAGGTGGTCAAGTCGTCCGGTACTCGGAGTGACTGGAAGATAGGGGGACCCAGACAGTTTCGGCAGTGCGGAATACCTCTCCCAATTCCAACCTCGGACAGTTAATAGCTCATGTGAACACTACATTTTCACACCCCTGAAGACGGTCCTAGGATTAGAACCGAAACGTTGGGCATTAAACTTCCCACTTTGAGTTTGGGTTTACGCTTCTCCCCTTACTATATATATATATATATATATATATATATATATATATGCATATATATATATACATACATACATATACCAAGGCTTTTTCCCCCTTCCAAGGGAGGTAGCCAAAAAGGGAAAGGCATAAAAACACTCCCACCCATTTCATCTCTAAATACACTCCACACCCCTCCCACCCTTCCTCTCATCTGAGCACCTCCTGGATGACGGGTCATCCCTGCACCCTGCCCACCGCCCTGGGTCAGAAGCAGTGTCGCAAGACACAGTACATCCACAGCGAGGCCGCTTCATTTAATCGGCGACCCCCCCTCTCCGTCCCCCTTTGCATATAAGGCGAGGACGGGGAGAAATCCCTTCGGGCTGCGTCAAAATTTACTCACACATACTACCCCACCCCCCACTTCCCCGCCCATTCCTCCTCATGCAGTCACAACATCATCCATATACAACCATTCTCCAATCACCTCTGTCTTCCGTCCTCTCCCTTCCTTCCTCAACAGACATTCCCCTCTTCCCCAAAGCCCCCTTCACCCCATCCATCCACCTCATCCTAGGACGTCCCCTCATGTTCACTCCCTCCACATCTGCCTTCCATACCTCTTTTACTAGTCTTTCTTCACTCATTCTTTCCATGTGTCCAAACCATCCTAATATTCTTTCATCAACCCTATCTCCCAAATCCTTTTTCACCCCTGTTCTCCTCCTCACCTCCTCATTTCTCACTCTATCCAGCCTAGTAACCCCCACCATACTTCTCAGACACCTCATCTCAAACACATTCAAACTTCTTCTCTCTTCTTCTCTTATGTTCCACGTTTCTGCCCCATACAGTGCTGTTGGCACAATCACTCCTTCATACAGTCTCCTCTGAGCATCCATTCCCAAATGTCTATTCCTCATTACACTCTTTAATCCACCAAGGCATTTACTCGCTTCTCTCAATCTACATTCTACCTCCACCTTCACTCCACCTTTTCCTGCTACACTTGCACCCAAGTATCTAAAACTATCCACTTCCTCCAGTCGCTCTCCCTTAATGCTCACTTCCAGTCTACTGCCACTTTCACCCCTTGTACATCTCATCACCTTACTTTTACCCACATTTATCTTTAGCTTTCTTCTATTACATACTCTCCCAAACTCTGCCACCAGCTTCCTCAATCCCTCCTCTGACCCTGCCACAAGCGCAGTGTCGTCCGCAAACAACAGCTGACTCACCTTCCACTTTTCTCCATTTTCTTTAACCATCTCCAATCCCTGACTCACTACCCTAGCATTCACCTCTCGCACCACCCCATCCATGTATAAGTTGAACAGCCAGGGCGACATAACGCATCCTTGACGAAGTCCCACCTTTACTTCAAACCACTCACTCTCTCCATTTCTAATCCTAACACATGCTCTACTACTCTCATAAAAACTCTTGACAGCTCCCAAAAGCTTTCCTCCTATCCCATAAATCTGCATAACCTCCCACAGTGCCTTTCTGTCTACCCTATCATAAGCCTTTTCCAGATCCATGAAAGCCCAAAAAACATCCTTCCCCTTTCCTATAGCTTTCTCACATATCTGTCTTACCACAAAGATCTGATCTACACAACCTCTACCCGTCCTAAATCCACACTGTTCCTCACCAATTACTCCCTCTGTTCCTCTCCTAATCCTCTCAATTAAGATCCTCCCATAAGCCTTCCCTACTACACTCAACAGGCTAATCCCTCTGAAATTACTACATTCACACTTGTCCCCTTTTCCCTTGTAAAGAGGAACTATACAGGCACTACTCCAGTCCTCCGGTACTCTACCCTCTCTCCAGCAAACATTAAATAACCTCACCAACCAGTCCACCATCACTGCACCTCCCTTTTTCAGACATTCTGCATGACATCCATCCAGACCAGGTGCCTTACCTGCTTTCATCATCTTTACAGCTGCCTTCACCTCATCCTTCCCTATTTCTCCTCCATTCTCCTCACTCATCACTCTCATTTTCTTCGCATTTCCCACTGCAGCTATCTTTCCTTCCCTATCCTCCTTCACATTCAGCAACTCCCTAAAATATTCTGCCCATCTTCCCCTCACTGCCATCTCTTCCATTATCAACTCTCCATCTGTACCTTTTACCTTTTCTTCCCTACTTGATTCGCCTCCTCTTCCTCTCTTAATTTCTTTCCAAAACATCTTTTCATTACTTTCAAAATTTTCTGTCATACTCCTACCCCATTTCACATCTGCTCTCCTCTTTGCCTCCTTTACCTTTTGCTTTACTTCTCTTTTCTTTTCTTTGTACGTCTCATATTACTCCCCTGTCCTCTTTTGTAACCAATCTGTGAATGCTCGCTTCTTCTCTTCTACAGCCTTCTTTGTTTCCTCATCCCACCATTCACTACCCTTTCTTCTATTTCCCCCCTGTCCTTCTTGTTCCACACACCATCCTTGCACACTTTAAGACTCCCTCCTTGAACCATCCCCATTCCTCCTCCACATCCATCTCTGCTCTATCCTTTACTCCCTCCCACTCCTCCTTCAGCTTCTTTTCGTACTCCTTCTCCTTTTCCTTTTCATTCAAGGAGTTCACTCTAAGAACCTCCCTACCTTTTGTCCCTTTCCTCCTTCTCCATCTATCCTCCACTCTCAGCTTACCTTCCACCAAAAAATGATCTGATATTCCCCCACCCTCTCCCCTTAGCACATGTACATCCTTAACTCTTCCTATCATAATCCTATTTACCACTACATAATCCATTAGCGCTCTATCTACCACCCTTCCCTCCACCACCCTCTCCCATGTGTACTTATGCTTGACTTTCTTTCGAAACACTGTATTTGCTATCATCAACTCTCTTTCTAGACACATTTCCACCATCAACTCTCCACTACGATTCTTTCCTGGAACTCCACACTTCCCAACCACTCCATCGATTGGACCATTTCCCACCCTAGCATTAAGGTCTCCCAGTACTATTACATTGACATTTCTTCCTAAACCCTCTATGCACTCATTTAAATCTATCCAAAAGGCCTCCCTTTCTTCCATGTTCTTCTCACTGCCCGGCCCATATGCACTTACAAAGACCCACATCTCCTTTCCCAGTTTCACCTTCATCCACATTATCCTTGAGGAAACCTCCTTCCACTCCACTACCCCTTTACCTATCTCCTCACTTACTAGAATAGCCACCCCTTCCCTCCCTCGCCCTCTCTTCACTCCTGATAACCTCCCACTTACACTCCCAAACTTACACTCACCCTTCCCTTTCAACTTAGTTTCACTCAAAGCCAACACATCCAACTTTCTTCTCACAAACATACTACCTATACTACCATATATATATTATACACACACACACACACACACATATATATATATATATATGTGTGTGTGTGTGTGTGTACATATAATTTATTCAATCCTAAAAATTAGGACCCTACTACTCACGGTGAACTGACAAAATATTTGCTCTGAACTCTGACACTTTACGTGAAGATATTTCTATTTGAGAATAACAACTACTGGCCCAAGAGAGTTGGAGTAACGACTCGCAGCGCAGTGATAATTAAATTACTTCAGCCCTGGGCGGGATTCGAACTCGGACCGCCGTAGTGAAGGCCGCGAGCGCTACCACTGCGCTGTCTACATACCATCTCTCTAGACTGGGTGACACCCCTCTCTTACCATGCTAAATTATCTCTCCACATATATTTATCTCCCCACCATAATTCCTACAAGAGTCATTCACAAAAGAGACAAAATTAAAAATACTAATCACCTGTCCCAACTCATTTCCCCCACATCACATCATTACACTTTTCACCAAAACAAACACCCTCTTCCTTATTAAGAACTCGAGTCTCTTTAAGGCTTGATTTTCCTTTATAATCCTTTGTAATCCCCGTCTCATAGCCTGCCAGCACCAGAGCACACTATCTTCTAAGCCCAGACCAAGTCTCCTATTACCAACCTACATTCAGTCACGCTTGCTAATACCCCGGGCCGGGAGGACAGCGCGTGTGGCAGACTCTACCATTAAGCATTCCACATCATCGGTCTAACCCAGTGTGCAGCGCCTCCCTGGACCAAAATGATGAAGGAATATAAATGAAGCTCCCTCCAGTAATGCCTCACCTCAGGACTTCGGCAATTTACTAAAACCAGTTAATCACTTCGCGTAGATGAGTGGCCGTGGCTAATTCGCGACTCCGGAGGTCATCAGGGTCATACGAACCAAATCTTTGGAACCCGAACTCGGCATCGAAGTAAGTACGTGATCGATTTAGATTTTTTCACTGAGGTGATGACGATGATGATGACGATGATGATGACGATGATGATGATGACGAAGATGATGACAATGATGATAACGATGATGATGATAACAATGATGATGATGATGACGACGACGATGGTGATAGTGATGGTGATGATGATGATGACTGATAATGATGGTAATGATTATGAAATTGTACACTTACATTAAAAGATCATTGACAGATTCTCAAAATCACATTTTTAATCAATTATTATGAAATTCTACAATTTATTTCTTCAATAATTTTTTTTTTCAATATCATCTTTAAAACCTTGTATGCTCACATTTTTTTTCTTTATGTCCTAGTTATAAAACGTGTGCTCACGCATATCTGTATAGCTTTGAGGGGACGCACACCAAAGCTGAGGTAAATTAAATTAGTAATATAGTTCGCGTTCACGCGCGAACATATGGACGGTGCCAAATATTGTATGAAGAAGCGAACCTTACGAAATTGATGTCAAACAAACACAAATCGGAGGAACATTAATGTATAATGAATGTGCTTTCTACATCTATTTTCCTAATAGGAATTCATATACAAGGGAATATAATTTGACGTCTAATTCATAAAAACTACCCTTAATAGACAAATTGAACAATATAACTAAAGAAATAGGCAGACATGTGAATAAACAAACAGACGATTGAATAATTATATAAATAAATAAACGAAGGACTAAATAATTTGATAAATAAACACGTAAAGAAATAGATAAACAAATACAAGAAATAAACATATACATTTAAATTTCAATAAGTGTCATCTGATTTCCAAATTTAAAAGAATATTAGGTAATTAAATATCTAAACACCTAACACAGACTTTAAGCATTTCGTTTGCGCTAACAACAGACAACTTCAATCAGCCTAGAGGTATCATTTTTCCTATATCATAGATTAACCTGTAAATCTTAATGCCGCCGTCTCGTGATTCTATTACAATTGCGCAACCCTAAAAAAAAAAAAAAAAAAGAGCAAGGGCATAAGAGGGTCTGGGAGGATTTTTCCAACCAGAACCCTAAGGTTTGGGTCTTTTAATGTGCGTGGAAGTGGCACAGATGAGAGTAAAAGGGAAGAGATACACAGAATGTCTGTGAGAAGAAAATCGATGTGTTGGCATTGAGTGAAACTAAGTTGATTTTATCCCCGTTTTTTGTCTACCTCCCTTGTAAAGGGAAAAAGCCTTTGGTATATGTATCCACAATCCTATATACTAATGATGATTCATTTTGTCGCATACTTGGGATTACGTAACGTGGAAAATAAGAAACTATTGCCTTGGTCCATCTCGCTGGTGGCAAAGTTCGAACTGTTGTTGCCTCGACCTCCACCGCAAGTAGCGACGCTCTAAATAGTTCGGCCAATGAGCACCATACTACTATTACGTATATTAATTCACCAACTGGAATCTATTGCACTCCCTTAGGACTTCGAACCCAATTTATTACAAATAATAGTGAGAGGCAGATAAATTATATCCCACTTCTGAACTCAGTGATATAAACTGGATATCCTCTGTTCTAATCCAAGACCCTTTGTACTCGTATATGTTCACCCGATTGTTGAAATCTATACGCTTCACTTCCCATCCTTCTATATGGGCAAACACGCATACATGAATGGTCACAAATACACACATATAAGCACAAACGCATACTCAAGCGTGATATGTGCATATAAGGTGCACACGCAAACATCTATGTATATGTATATATACAAATACACACACACACACAAACTATATATATATATATATATATATATATATATATATATATATATATATATATATATATTCATTATATTCGTATATATGCAATTTCCCATCTACCATCACAACCGCACATGCATGTCAATGTTTATTAATTGTAATCATACATCACGGATGCAACCAGCAGTTATCTTTATAGATTATTTTGATTGATAGGCTCCACCCTCCTCTTCCCTTTTGCAATGCAAATGACTGATGGACAGAGAGTGGAGGGTACGTGTAACTGATGGGCGTCTTTGTGCAAAACATTGCAGAAAATTATATGCTTTCCCACCCCAGAGTCACACACTTTTACTTTACCCTGGGCATCATTTCAGTGTTATATATATCCATACATACATGCATGCATGCATACATATTTACATACACATGTATAGATACATGCACATGTGCACACATACATATTATATACATATATATATATATATATATATATATATATATGTATATATATGTATATATGTATATGTATGTATATACATATATATACATACATATATATATATATATATGTATGTATACATACATACATACATACATACATGCACACTTACATGCACACATACATGCGCACATACACACATACACACATTCATACATATGTACATATGTGCATACATACATGGATACAGTACATCCATACAAGCATACATGCATGCATAAATATATACCTACCTATATACAACCACACATAATAATAATGTTCGCCCTTCATTAGTGAAGGTGACCATGACTTTGGATTCAGATTTAGAACCTGTGACTGTGGGTTCGGAGGTGGCTGGTGAGACCAATCCGGGTATGGGAGGCTCGCCCACATATGGGAAATGCGCGGGCGCTTGCCTAAGTGGAAATGGTGGCTGAAGCCTTACGTGCAGCGCTTTTTCCTCTAAGCCTCATCAATGTGTTTGGTCTCTGGTCCACACATACATATGTACATACATAAATACATACATACATACATACATATACGTACATACATATACATACATATATACATATACATACATTACATACATACATACATATATATATACATTACATACATACATACATACATACATACATACATACATACATATATATATATAC
>NC_134777.1:14036234-14043734 GCF_046742065.1 Oratosquilla oratoria
GTGACTCGTACAACATTCATTAAGACTGAACATTTATATACTAATCATGTCACAATGTGTTCGATCACAAACTGAAGTTTCCCAGACCTTTAGTAACCATTTCAGTACGACAGTGCACTCTGTGGATTTCATTTTTTATTCACCAAACGGTTTTATTACTTGGTTGAAGAACTGATGAGAATTATCCTGAACTTTTCCTTAAACTTGAGATTGTATTCTACATGCTCAAGAGGGATAAACAACAACAACAACAACAACAATTGCAAATAAGATGATATCCATAACACAATGATAATTACAAAACTAGGTGAATGCTCTATGCAAATGGGCGGAAAATTCCCAATGTTTTTCAGTATAGTTAAATGTAAAGTACTTTATATTGATAACATTAACGTCCAAGCCAACTACCAAACCTAGAATACTGTGTACAGTGCTGGTTTCCATATTATTAGAAGTATATACTCGTACACAAGTTAGAAAGAGTGCAACGTAGTGTAACAAAGCTCATTCCTAGGTTGCGTAACAAGGCGTACGAAGATCGCTTAACCCATTCAACTCCGATGACAAGATGTCTTGTCATTTGGTCAAATAAAACAAAAAAATCATAAAACACCAAAATGTTTGATCAAACACCAGAAAAATAGGACGTCAGTCGCGAGCGAAGCGAGGACTGACGTCCTATTTTTCTGGTGTTTGATCAAACATTTTGGTGTTTTATGATTTTTTGTTTTATTTGACCAAATGACAAGACATCTTGTCATCGGAGTTGAATGGGTTAAGTGAACTGGATTTAGTTAGTCTCTCGAAAAGAAGAATGAGAGAAAATCTAATTGAGGTCTTCAAAATTGTCAAGGGAATTGAAAACAAGAATGTGGAAAAATATTTTATTACTTACGTCTCCTACAAAACTAGAGGTAATGGATGCAAGATTGTAGGAAACGATTTCGAAGAGATGTATCAAAGTACTATTTCTTCAATCGCGTTGTTAATATATGAAATGATCTACTAGCCAACGTCATCGGCTGTTCCACTGTAGAGGTATTCAAGAAACGTCTTGACATTTACTTAGTCACAAATCCCCGACTAGATTTATCTACTTCTAAATAAATTAAGAATAAACAAATCAATAAATGAATAATAATAGTAATAATGAAAGTAATAATAATGATATTAATGATAGATTAAGTACCAAAGCAGCCATGTAAGGACCAATAGGTCTGTTGCTGTTTGTTTATCCATGTAACTCCATATAACAACGATAAGAACATCAACAACGACAAAAACAACAACAGCAGCAGCAACTACAATAACAACAGCAACAAAAACAGTAACAAAGTAAATAGATGAATACACGAATGAAATGATAATAATAATAGCATTCATAATGATAATTGCAAAAAAAAAAAAAAAAAATGGGAAGGAAGTAGTTGCGAGAGACCTGGGCAAAACAAAGTCTCTTATCGCATAAGACCTTTTATTATTTAAACACCCGATAGATGGAGCAACCAGACCCGTACGCCTTCCCAGGGGGCATAATAACGAAGGGTAATATGATACAAAGAGTGAATAAGATATAATTACAACGCCAAAGGAGTAAAATTAAATTTAAGAAAATAATGAGAAAATGCATCAAAAGAACAGTAGGAGGAAATGAGAATAACGAAGGGGAATAAGAATACACAAGAAAACAAATAACATCGATTATATGAGAAGTTGAAGAAAGGAGGAAGTTTGAGTAAAGAATGAAAGGAAAGGGGAACGAGACAAAAGCGAAGACAAGATGATTAGGGGAAATGATGATAGATAAGGAGAGTAGGACTCAGATAACAAAGAGAAAGGAGAGAATAGAGTATATTACAGGTAAACATTGTAAAGAGAGAGAGAGAGAGAGAGAGAGAGAGAGAGAGAGAGAGAGAGAGAGAGAGAGAGAGAGAGAGAGAGAGAGAGAGAGAGAGAGAGAGTATACGGTGAGATAGCGTACTTTACCAATTCTTCTGGCTAATTTCAGATAATTTCATTCAGCTAAAGATAAGATCCTTTGCTGACAATATTAAGAAATAGGTAGGTAGTGATTAAACAAACTATCAAAAATAAACAACCGTTAGTTAGCTAATACTAGCAAATTTTACCTGGTTGAAAGTTAATGGTTTAATCAACTCAATAGATGAAGTTCAAGGCATTGGGGAAAATAGAAAATTAAAAATAAATAAAGGGAATAGATAAACAGTAAAAGAATAAGGTAAGAGACGACGAAGATGAGGAAATAGAAAATGAGAATATATATTGATTCTGTTACATTTCCTGTAAGAAGAACCGAATACAGCCTCGACAGGGAAAGGTGAAATGTAGACGTAGGGGAACAAGATGATGAAAAAAATAAACGATTATAATGATGAGGAAGAATATTTGAAATAATGATAGGAAAAGGTTGGAGTAGGAAGAGGAGAGGGAAAGAGAGTATGGGGAGTGAAAGAAGAGAAGAGAGAAAGAAGAGGAAGAGGAGGAGGAGGAGGAGTAGGTGGAGGAAGAGGACAATGAGGAGAAGTGAAAGAGGAGAATGGGAACGAAAACAAATATACAAAAAAATGTAGGGGGAGGAAAGAAGGAAAAATAGAGCGAGAACGAGAATAAGGAGGAGGAGCAGGAGAAGATGAAGGAAGAGAAGAAAAAGGAGAAGGAAGAAGAAGAAAATATGAGGAAAAATAGAAAGAGGGGAATGAAGAGAAGATGAAGGAAAAGGAGAAGGAAATAGAAAAGAAGTATGAGGAGGAGGAGGAGGAGGAGGAGGAGGAGGAGGAGGAGGAGGAGGAGGAGGAGGAGGAGGAGGAGGAGGAGGAGGAGGAGGAGGAGGAGGAGGAGGAGGAGGAAGAGCACGTACTGGAGACAGAGAAAGAGGTGAAGAAGGAAGGAAAATAAAAGTCTCAAAAGGAGGAAAAGGAGAAGGAAGAAGAAAAGGAGGCGGAGGAAAAAGAGGAGGAGGAAAAAGGAGAGGAGGAGGAAGAGGAGCATGTACTGGAGATAGAGAAAGAGGTGGAGACAGAAGACCATAGCCTCGTGGACTCGTACAGATATATCAGGGCTCAGTCACAAATAACCTCTGTAATCGAAGAGAGACTGAAATAAAAGCTACACAGTAGTACACAATAATAAAGAAAAGAACAAGGTCGGAAAAAAAACACAAAATAAAACAAAATGATTCTTGAATAACGATGTCAAACGTGGGGAAGAGGAAAAATAACAATAGAGAATAAAGTTACGAATATAGAAACGAAAATATTAGTGGATAAACAGAATTGGAGTTGTCTGTGTAGAGAACGGGCACGAAGGGGAATGAATAAAGAAATGTGGAGGAAAATCATGATGGGTTGAAAAAATAATAAATATAAAAATAAAATAAAAATAAAATAAAGATAAAATAATGATAGAAAGGTGAAAGGGGAAGTAAGTAAATGTAATGATGATTGAACATCTTGGTGAAATGATAGATGAGCAGTGTAAACAGGAGGAAAAAGATAAACAGAATAAAATAAAACGGAATAAAGTAGAAGACACTAGATTAAAATAGGATGGAATAAAACACAATAGCATAGAATAGGATAGAATAAAACACAATAGAATAGAATAGAATGGAATTTTATAGATTAGAATATAATAAAATAGAATAGAATAGAATAGAATATATTAGAATTGAATAGAAGAGAATGGAATTTTATAGAATAGAATAGAATAGAATAGAATAGAATAGAATAGAATAGAATAAAATAAAATAGTATAAAATAGAATAGAATAGAATGGAATAGAACAGAATAGATTAGAATAAAGTTAGAAATATTAGAAAATAATAAGATGAAATAGAATAAGATAAAGTAAAATTTGATTAAATGAAATAAAGCAAAATAAAATAGAGTAAAATATATGATACGAACAAGACAGATGAAATAAATGGAACAAATGAAATAAAATTAAATAGAATAAAAGATAAACTGAAGTTGAAAAAATATATATATAAACGGGCCTAAGGCGAAATGGAAACTATATCAAATGCGAACGAAACTTTTAGAAACTCGATACAAATAGAACCGAGTGGAATGGAAACTATATTGAATTTGACTGAAACTTAATAGAAATTGAACAGAACAGGGGCCAATTGGGATGGACACTACAATGACCCTGAACGATATCTAAAGGGAGTTCAATAGATGAGGAATCAAATGAAATAAAATTCATAACAAAAGTGAACGAAACATTAAGAGAATTTAATAGAAAATAGTGTGGAAGGAAAACAACGTGAACGAATTCTAATAGGAAGTCAAGGGACGAAACACAAAGAAAAGTGAACAATAGAATAGAAACTATAGAAAATAGTGAAGAAGGAAAACAACGTGAAGAATTCTAATGGGAAATCAAGGGACGAAACACAAAGAAAATTGAACAATAGAATAGAAACTGGAGTGGAATCAAAATCATAATGAAAGGAACGAGAGAATGAAAAAAAAAAATAAACTATACGGAAGAAAATAGTGAAAAAATAAAAAGAATATATAGATTCATTATTTCGTATTATTTGTGCCTAGGCGATTTTAAAGGTAGTTTCAAGATGTTGAAACTACAAATAAAATGTCCCCATTTCACATGTATCATATTTTCAAATAGGTTAGTTATCCTACAATAAAAAGGACGTTTTATTGGCGACAATGTGCAGTAGGATATAGAAGTTGTATAACTGTAGATGAATTCAGAAGTAGAAACGACTTTTTAGAGCAAGTGGAATGATATTTGCAAAACCATTTCACTAAAGAGATACTGAGCAATGAAAAATTAAATAAGATAAGAAAAATACAAAAAAAATTAGTATCTAAAGCATAATATTTTGTAGAAATAATCGAAATCTGAAAATGTTGCATCACGTCACAATTGAAGACCAGCCAATCACAAGAAAAGTCTACAATAGGTAAGAATTGTTGAAGATATTTGAACAGAATGTTAAGTTAATGAACGATGAGCAACTAGCTGTAGAAGGTCATTTAAAGGAAAGCACAACACCCCATCGAAGCCGGGACGGGCACAGCCCGTGGATCATGAAATACAAAAATAAATAAATAAATAAATAAATAAATAAATAAATAAATAAAAATAAATAAATAAATAAATAAATAAATAAATAAATAAATAAATAAATAAATAAATAAATAAATAAATAAATAAATAAATAAATAAATAAATAAATAAATAAATAAATAAATAAATAAATAAATAAATAAATAAATAAATAAATAAATAAAAATAAATAAATGAATAAATGAATAAATGAATAAATAAATAAGTAAATAAATAAATAAATAAATAAATATATAAAGATTAAAAAAACTAAATCAAATAAACATGTAAATAATAAAAATTATAAATAAAGAAAAATAAATACAGGGCAGTGGGCGAGATGCAGGGATGACCCATCATCCAGGAGGTGCCAAGATAAGAGGGAGGGAGGAGGGTGGAGGGAAGTGGAGTAAGTTAGGGATGGAATGGGTGGGAGTGGATTTTATGCCTTTGTTTTTTGGGTACCTCCCTTATAAGGGGAAAAAATCTTTCGTATATGTATGTACAATAAACAAATTTGATTATGTGAGAAAATCTGAAATAAACTGAGACAATATGCAAAAGTCCATATTAAGAAATGTAGAAAAAACAAAACAAAAAACAAATAGAATCAAACACGGAGATATTTTTTCCAAAAGACAGAACCTACACTGATTCTGTACAATGGTAAAGACATAAAAAAAATGGGGAGGAAAATAAAATAAACACAATCCGAAAGAAACGGTAGCGTTAAAGATAAAGAAAATAATAATAAAAAAAGAGAATGTAGGAGAAAGACAAAATCGACAAAATTCAGAAGGAATGGAAACTCTGCAGACAAGATGAAAAAATGAATAATAAGAAATGTAAAAAAAGAAAAATCAAAACATATAATCCAAAAAAACTGGAAACGGTAAAGAAAAGATAAGAGAGAGAGAGAGAGAGAGAGAGAGAGAGAGAGAGAGAGAGAGAGAGAGAGAGAGAGAGAGAGAGAGAGAAAGCAAAATCAATACAATTCTGAAGGAATGGAAAATGTGAAAACAAAATGAAAAAACAAATAATAAAGATATATGAAAAATATATAAAATAAAAGAGAAAAAAGATATAATCCAAAAGAAATGAAAACGGTAAAGATAAAGATTTAAAAAAAAAAAAGAGAAAGAAATCAAAATCGATACACTTCAGAAGGAATGGAAACTCCGTGGGCAGCAAACGGACTGCAACAGCGATGGAACAGAACGGGGAAAGTGAATGGAATGGGACTGAGCTCCGGCTGCTTCGAAGGCCAAGAGACAATAAGCCCAAACTGAAAAATGTGGAGGGCAATTTGGGAGGTCACAGAGGCTTGTGGGTAAAGGAGGAAGAGGAGGAAAGAGGAGGAAGGAGGAGGAAGAGGAGAAAGAGGAGGAAGGAGGAGAAAGAGGAGGAAGGAGGAGGAAGAGGAGGAGGAGGAACAAGCTTGTGGGTAGAGGACGGGGAAAAGGAGGAAGGAGAAGGAAGAGGAGGAAGAAGAGGAAGGAGGAGGAAGAGGAGGAAGAGGAGGAAGAGGAGGAAGAGGAGAAGGAGGAGGAAGAACAGGCTTGTGGGTAGAGGAAGGGGGAAAGGAGGAATGAGAAGGAGGAGGAAGGTGAAGGAGGAGGAGGAGGAGGAGGGATGAAGAGGAAGAAAGAGGAGGGACTGAAGGGATAAAGATGAAAGTGAGATGAATACCAGGAGGAAGAGGAGGAAGAGGAGGAAGAGAGGTGAAGAGGAGGAAGGGGAATAGGACAGAAAGAGGAGGATGAGAAAGAAGAGGGGAAAGAGAAAGAGGAGGAATAGGAGAAGGAGGAGGAAGAGGGGAAGAGGAGGTGGGAAAATAGGAGGGGAAGAGGAGGAAAGGGAATAGGAGAGGAAGAGGAAGAGGAGGAGGAGGAGGAGAAGGAGAAATAGGAAGAAGAGGAGGAGGAGAAGGAGGAATAGAAAGAAGAGTAGAAAGAGGAGGAAGAGGAGGAAAAGAGGAAGAGAAGGAAGGAGGAAAAGAGGAGGAAGAAGAGGGGGGAGTAACAAGAAGAGAAAAGGATGAGCATCGGGAAGAGATGGATAGGAAAGAGAAAAGAGAAAAGAGAAAAAAGAGAAGGAAGGAGAGGAGGAAGGTGAGGAGGAAGGTGAGGAAGAAGGTGAGGAGGAAGATGAGGAGGAAGAAATATAGAGAGGATCGAAAAAAAGGAAAGAGATGAGGAGAAGGATAAGAGTTGGAGGAGGAGGAGGAGGAGGAGGAGAAGGAGGAGGAGAAGGAGGAGGAGGAGAAGGAGGAGGAGGAGGAGGAGGAGGAGGAGGAGGAAAAGGGTGTAGAACAGGTGGAGATAAGGATGTGGAATAAGGAGAAGTTGAAGAGACAAGGTGGAGAAACAAGGGAAAATAGGAGGAGAAAATGAAAAAGGACAA
>NC_134777.1:14048734-14051234 GCF_046742065.1 Oratosquilla oratoria
CAATGAAATTACGCAGTATAATTGATCGTGTATGGGCCGCTTAAAGTTGTCCAGTTTAAATCAATTGAGTCCTGCTCTGTTATCTTACGACGACCTTGATTACGTTACCCTTGCTAAAACCTTTGATCCACTTGAACACCTCTATTAGATCACTCCACAATCTGCGTCTTTCCAGACAGTGAAAGTTAATGTGCCTAAGCTTCTTTTCGTAAGGTTAATTTCTGAGCCCATATATAATTTTGGTCATTCTCCTATGCACGGATTCTAGTGAATTGATGTCCATTCTACGTTTAACACGCTACATTTTAAGATATTGAAGTTTATTTGCCATTTCACCGACCATGTGAACAATTTGTTGAGATCATCCTGTAGAATCTCGGCGTCTCCTCACCTAATTTGGCGTCCTATTTAAGTTTCGTCAGCAAACTTACAAACATCACTATTTATTCCATTGTACAAGTCATTTGTGAACATAGTGAATAATAAGGGACCCAAAACGGAGCCCTGGGGGACCCCACTAGAAATACTCCCCCACCTGGATTTTACACCATTTACGTAACTTGCTGTTTTCTGTCACTGATCGAAGCTCTAATCCATTCTAACAATTTTCCTTCTATGCCATGGGCTTCGACTTTATTTAGTAGTCTCTGGTGGGGTAATTTATCAAACGCTTTGCTAAAGTCAAGGGAAATAACATGGTAACTAACATTGTTATCTCATGCCTTATATACTTTAGTGTTAAGGGATAGAAGATTAGTTCCACATGACTTAACCTTGGAGAAATCATGCTGTGTGTCACGAATCAAATTTTGTCTCTTGGTGTGTTCTCTGAGTCTATTAAATGATATTGATTCAAGCATTTTACCTATAACTGATGTCAAACTGATTGGCCTGTAGTTACACATTTATCTCCCTTTTTGAAAACAGGAACAACGTTTGTCTGCCCCCAAGTAATACCCATAAAACTAGTGTTTACCGACTTAATAAACATTTCTGTTAACTGGTCGCAGATTTCATATTTACACTCTTTAAGCACTCCCGGGAAGAAAAATCCTCTGGACACGGAGATTGTGTAGCTTTATGTCTTTCAATCTGCTTGGCTACTTCTATCTCACAAATACTGATATTAGTTTACTTTCTTCATCCCCAATGAAAATCGGATCGCAGTCGGGTACCTTATCTAACCTCTCCTTAGTAAACACAGAGAGAAAATATTTGTTAAACGCCTCACTCATTTTTTCCTCCGATTCTATCATGACATTTTTGTCATTTTGAATTGGGTCTACCCTTTCCTTATTTTTTGTTCTGTAAAGATGGAATAAGCCCTTTGGGTTGGATCTCGCTTGTCTGGCAACCTTAATTTCACAGTTTTAAGAGAGACAGATAGATAGATAGGTAGATAGATAGAGATAGAGATAGATAGATAGATAGATAGATACAGACAGACAGACAGAGAGGCAGACAGAGAGGCAGACAGAGAGACAGACAGACAGAGAGACAGAGAGAGACAGAGAGAGAGAGAGAGAGAGAAATACAGAGGGAGAGAGAAAGACAGAGACAGACAGACAGAGAGAGTGAGAGAGACAGAGAGAGACAGAGAGAATGAGTGAGAGAGAGACAGAGAGACAGAGAGAGTGAAACAGAGAGAGCAAAACTCGAATGAGTCTTTCTTCCAAATCCATTTACAAGAAACAATTGGGCCGGCGGCCATCCTTGGACGAAGACCAGAAGACGAAGACAAGGACAGAAGAAGAAGAAGAGCAAAGAATGGAAACGTTCCAAAGCGGCCGCAGGAGTCGGGAGGCCAATTGCTATGCAAGCAAGAGTTTCCGACTCTGACAGCTACAGATTCGCTCGGATTTTGATGCGATGCGATGCGATGTGATGCTATGCGATGCGAGTGAAGGAGAGGGAGAGGGAGGTATACCGGGAGGGAGAGGGAGAGGGAGGGAGGGAAAGAGATGGGAGGGAAGGATGGGGAGGGCAAAGGATGGAGGAAAACAGAAAAAGAAGGAGAAAAGTGAGATAGGGAGGAATAAATGAAAAGAGAGAGTACTGGGAGAGAAAGAGGGAAAGAAAGAGAGAGGGAGAGAGAGAGAGAGAGAGAGAGAGAGAGAGAGAGAGAGAGAGAGAGAGAGAGAGAGAGAGGAGAAGAGAGATGAGAGAGGAGAGGCGAGAGAGGAGAGAGACGAGAGAGGAGAGAGAAGAGAGGAGACAGAGGAGAGAGATAAAAGAGAGGAAAGGAAAGAGAGAAGAGAGAGGTGAGAGAGAAGAAAGAGGAAAGAGAGGAGAAGAGAGAGGAGAGGAGAGAGAGTAGAGAGAGGAGAGAGGAGAGACGATAGAGATGGGAGAGAGAAAGGAAGGAGATCGGGAGATAAGATATATATAGAAGGAAAAAAGGGAGGCACAGAGACAGGAGAGAGGGAGAGAGAGGGAGAGAGAGAGAGAGAGAGAGAGAGAGAGAGAGAGAGAGAGAGAGAGAGAGAGAGAGAGAGAGAGA
>NC_134777.1:14056234-14061234 GCF_046742065.1 Oratosquilla oratoria
TTGGTCTTTGGATCACGTGTTGGACTCGTGATCGACAGCTATTTCCCTCCCGGAAGAGAGCTCAGAGCTCGTATGACCGATCTATGTGTGTGTGTGTGTGCGTGTATACATGAATGCATACATAATGGAGTTCTACACTACAAAGCTACCCATCTTCTGCTCTGATCAAATCTTACTATGTATACCCCAAACTAAAATTACTTCCTTTAACGAGGTTAAACTCTTAAATGCATGTTAACCTACTTATTACGGTCGACAGTTCCAGTATACATGTGTGAGTGTTTCTTAAGCCAAAATTTCATTAAAAAATAAATAAATAAATAAGTAAATAAATAAATAAAAAAGGAAACAACCACACTTATGGGCAACGATCACCTTCGACGGGAGTTTCTGGGAGAGAAGGCGGTCATTGCGCAAATTCCAACTTCAATTTCCGCGTCATTTTCACTGGAGCAAACCCATGCCGTCGAACTATTATTTCATGGCGCGGGTTACCCCACCTCGCCTCCTCCTCTTCCTCCTCCTCTTCTTCTTCTTCCTCCTCTTACTTCTCTTAATCTCCATCCTCCTTCTCCTCCTCCTCCTTGTTGTCTAGTCCTCGTCCTCCTCTTCATCTTAGTCCATCTTCCTTTTAGTCCTAGTTCCTCTTCCTCTTACTCCTCTCCATCTTCCATCTCCTCCATCTTCCCTCCTCTCTTCCTCCTCCTCCTCTTCATCATCCTCTTCATCCTAGTCCTCCTCCTCCCCCTCCTCCTCTTTCTCTTCCTAACTTCCTCGTACTCCACCTCGTCCTCTTCCTCGTCCTCCTCTTCATCCTCACCATCGTCTTCCTCCTCATCATTCTCCTCGTCTTCCTCCTCATCATTCTCCTCATCTTCCTCCTTGTCTTCCCTCTCGTCTTTCTCCTCGTCCTCCTCTTCCTCCTTGTCCTCTTCCTCCTCGTCCCATTCAGCCACGATATTTTCCGGAAATACACTCCTGAACTGTGGATTGGTTTTCTACACCGTCAGCAGGTATTATTGAGAGCTAGATAGGTAAGCATATTAGGTTAGGTTAGGTCAGTTCAGGTCAGAGTAGGTCAGATTAGGTTAGGTTAGGTCAGGTAAGATCGAGTCAGCATTAGTTTAGATTAGATCAGCTTAGGTTTGATTATCTATTTATTTATTTATTTATTTTTATTTATTCTTCTTTATTTATTTATTCATTTACTTATCTATTTATCTATTTATTTATTTATTTTAGTTGAGATCTGCATTGGGGATTTCGAATTGAATTAAATTGAATTAGATTAGGTCAGGTTAGGTCAAGTTAAATCAATTTACCCAGGTTAGGTCATATAAGGTAAGGCCAGGTAATATAACTTCATGAAAGGCCATACAGAGCCATATAAGCTTATGTAGGATTATGTAAGATTCAATAAGGCTCAATAAGGTTCAGGAAGATCCACTAGGACCAAGTAAAGTCCAGTAAGGTCAGGTAGTGTCAAGTAAGGTAAGGCAAATTTAGGTAAATGTATGCAAGGTTAGGTAAGGAGAGGTAAGTCTGGTTAATTAAGGTTAAATAAGATTAGAACATAACATAAGAACATAAGAATAAAGGAGACTGCAAAAGACCATAAGGCCTACACTAAGCAGCTCCGTATCCATCACCACCTGTCATCCCCATCCATAAAGTTGTCTAATCGTTTTTTAAAACAACTGATAGTTTCAGCGCTTACTACATGGTTACTAAGTTTATTCCATTCATCGACCACCCTATTAGTAAACCAATTCTTGCCTATTTCATTCTTAAATTTAAATTTGTCCAGTTTATACCCATTACTGCGAGTCCTGCCCTGTTGTTTTATTATGATGACCTTGTTTGCATCACCCTTGTTATAGCCTTTGATCCACTTGAACACTTCTATTAGATCACCCCGCACTCTGCGTCTTTCCAGAGAGTGTAAGTTTAGGTGCCTAAGCCTCTCTTCGTAAGACAAATTTCCGAGTCCTTGTATCATTTTGGTCATTCTTCTCTGTACTGATTCTAGTGAATTTATGTCCATTCTGTAGGACGGAGACCAAAATAAAATAAAAAATAAAATAAAACAAACAAACAAATCAATTAATCAATAACGTTTATCGTGGTGTCATAGTATTTTGTTTCGTGGATCAGGACGCAAATGACACGCTATTGTAATCTGTTCTCATTATATATTTCAGTCAAGTGGATGGCTATGCGTTTTGCAATACGAATCTTCAATATTAACTCTTTTTCAATGGTGGCGTGCTTTATCAGGTTTGTGCTGGCTTACGGTAGATGATCTCGTTTAGCTTGGCAAGGGTCATGTTAAAAGTATTAAGGTAACCTTGGTAAAGAGGATTAAGGTTCATTTGATTACCCTCGTTGTCACAATGACCAACCCTACATACCTCGATTTAACCATGCAATTCTATTGTGCTTAGGAAACATCAATGTAGCAAAGAATTGGTTAACGACTGGAGGGAGCGCTGAATTTATTAGCTTTTCTACGAAAAGATTAGATAACTTTGTGGATACGAATGATAGGTGGTAAATGACGTGGTACTGCCTAGTGTAAGCCTTAAGGTCTCTTGCAGTTCTTTAATTCTTATGCTCTTATGAGGTCTCGTGGTTCGACCAGAATACGGTGAGAGAATGTCTATATGGCAAACACCAGTTCATAACAAGAGTGGAACGAAATATTTAAAACAAAGTTGAAGTTGAAAACTTCCCTTTTTTTTCTCAGTGACTTCAATTCCTTTCTGGAATTTGAGATTATTGGAACGAGAAGTCGATTTGTTTCCAAGAATCTTAACCTCAAGCGCACAATAATAAGATCTTAACCTTTTTTTATATATCGTGACAAGTTTACGCCCTTTTAGATATTATGATTTACTTTTTTGTTGTGTGAATGACGTTTGGTTTTATTTAGTATTGAATGTAATCGTCTGAGTTGTTCATAACGTCACGACATTTACTTAAAGTAATGATCCATTTTCTATTCGTTTAATGTCACGAAATCCAAGTCTCAGAGAAAGAGTTAGGACGGTGCTTTTTTACGAAGGACTTTCTTAAACAAATAATTCTGTAACCTTAATATATATTGCTTAAATCTAGGTAAACAACATCAATAAGATCAGGTAAAATTAGGTAAGGTTAAATTATGATAGGTAAGATTAGGTTAAGTTAAGTAAGGCCAGGTAAGGTTCGTTTAATGTCACGAAATCCAAGTCTCAGAGAGGGAGTTAGGACGGTGTTTATTTACGAAGGACTTTCTGAAACAAAGAATTCTGTAACCTTACTATGTATCATTCATGGAAAACTACATCAAACACACACAATCACGAACAAATATACATCCGCACCCCTCTAGGCTAGTACCATCACGTGTCCAGAGCCTGAGAATAGCTAAGAGGACAGACAACATTTATTCCAACAAAGTTATACTCCTTACCCAAATAAATACGAACACAAATTAAATTACAATAAACAACTACATCATAGAAACAGTAATATATTATACCATGTACAAATGTCTAACCTCCCTGTTATTTGAATTTAATGTTAATGGTTATTAAGAATGTCAACCCCTCAGTAGATAGCTGTGTCAACATATCAACTGGTATAAAAACCAGAATCGAGCGAGGGGACAGGTACTTAATAGATGAACGTAGATCCACTAGGATCTACGAAGTTTATCTTATCATACGAATATACATCCAGAAGCAAAGTGAAGTGCTTTAACTAACCAGTAGCACATACTAGAAACGAGGTCTATGAGATACACACAACTAATTGATTCAGTTCTCTATAATCTGCCTTTACTACGAACTCACTCTGTGCCAGGTAGGACTCCAACACACTCTAAACCACACAACAACAAATAACTTGACCTTGCATATCTATGTTCCTTTTTCTACGGTTATTATTTTCTGGGTTGAAAAGTGTGTTCATACTTGTTCATTGTATACATGTGTTCAAAGAAATTATAATTGATCTTAGACCCTTTGAACTCTTTATGATCATTTGTTCCCTAGTATAGTTGGTATCATTCTTGGGATGCATCATTGAAAGACCATTAAATAATTGATTACTGAAAAGAAGGCAAGATTTTTTAGAAATAAACAATGTTACTGAATACTGGAATACTATTAAATTGGTGTATAGACGAAAATGGATTTAGTTACATAATCTATGTATGCCAGTCGCTTCGAATGTATTAAGTGAAAACAATCAGAAAAAGGGCATATCATTACACTGAGTTAATTAAACTCAAGTGTTAATAGTTATTAAGTAACTACATCCTGGGGGACGTTGAAGTGTTAATGGTAACTTAGATAATTGTTTTCGAAAGAAATTAAAGTTTTAGGAGTAAAAACAAAAGCTACACTCGAAGAAAAGCGCTTTTATAACTTCTATACATAATTGAATACAACCGACATGGGACTTTTTGTAATTTTATATTCTTGGTTGATCTTCCTTAACTTAGACTACGCATTACACACACACACACACACACACACACACACACACACACACACACACACACACACACACACACACACACACACACACACACACACAGACACACACACACACACACACACACACACACAGACACACACACACACACACACATACACACACACACACACACACACACACACACACACACACACACACACACACACACACACACACACACACACACACACACACACACACACACACACTCACAGTTATATTCCTAGTATTTCAATTAGGTAACATGGTATAAAGTGTAGACAAAAGATTATCACTTAAGTAAATATAATTGGAAAGAAAATCTGGTCTACTGGCTGTGTTATATAGCATTAGTGTGTTTCTTTCTATATCACTTTATTAGAGTAATAAGAAGAGAAGAGCAATTAAAAGCTGTCAGATCCTCATATGCAAAAAGGTCAAGGAAATATAACTGACTTCAATATTGACATATCTTAGATTCGGTCAGGCACCGAATG
>NC_134777.1:14066234-14071234 GCF_046742065.1 Oratosquilla oratoria
TTAAACGAAACGGAATGGAACAGAATGAAATGAAATGAAATGTAATTAAAAAATAAAATGAAATGACATTAAAAGGAACGGCATGGAATGGCATGAAATGAATTGAAATAAAGTGTCGAAAATCATTTTTGTATATTTTGCTCTCTACAGCACCCTTCTTCTTTATTCAGCCAAAGTAAGATCCTATAATAATCGAAGACATCACGAGAGAAAATTCGTAAAAATAAAAAGAGCGGAAACGTCAAAACACACCAAAAAGGAAATTACCCCACATGGAAAAATCGAAAAAAAAACAGACTGAAAGGCTTCAGAAGGAAATTAGAATGTCTGAAAATGTCTGAAAACATGACGAAAAGAAGAAAAAATAGATATATGCAGTCTCCAGAGAATATTAACTCAGCCACCGAAACTAAAAAATTTGTGTGTGGGGAGAGGGAGGTGAGAGGGGGGAGGGAGGGGAGAGGGAGGAGTGAAGGGGAGGAGGGAGATGGAGGGAGGAGGAGGGGGTAGGGGGGAAGGGTTGGGACACAAGTTTCTGTACACAATTGCTATTCCAGCGAATTTTAAACCATAAATCACTAACACAGGAATAGAGTGACAACTTTTGTGCCAAATGTAAATAGACCTAAGTTTATTCATTTGTGACAGAGTTTCACGTTTTTCTATGTATATATTTGTATTCGCGGAAATGTGTTGAGAAACTTGTTTCCTCGACTGTACCATCCATCACAAGCTTCGCGTCGTAGCTCTAATGGACTTTTTCCGATTTCAAATTTCCCGCATCAGACGAATCGTCTAAAGATAGTTTCCAAGTAAGTGGCTTCCAAGTTGAGCATAAATAATGTAAATAATAAAATAACAGAATAATATCATATGCATTTATTCATGCATAGATAAATTATTAGATAATAAATAAGATAGTTTCCAAGTAAGCGGCTTCCAAGTTGAGCATAAATAATATTAAGTAATAATATAATAGAATAAAATCATATGCAGTTATTCATGCATAGATAGATAATTAGATAATAAATAAGATAATGAATGTATGATAAATAAATAAACAAGTAATTCATATGTAGTTATGTATAAAGAAACAGAACATGCAAACAAGTTAATGAATATACAAAAGTCATATAAATGTATTGATAGATACATGAATAGATAGATGAATCTAATAAGAAATTAACAAATATACAGATGAATAAATAAATGGTTGAATAAAAAAATAAAATAAAAAAAATTGATAGATATGAAAATGAAAATAGATAAATAAAAAACACGACGATAAATAAAAGTGATATAGATAATCCTATAAAAGATAAACAAATTGTTGAATAAACTATCAAATATATAAAAAATGCGATTAGATAACAAAGTTGTGGAGATGTATAATATTCAAAGTACGAGTGCAACCGAGTTAGATTATCATTATCTATGAATACGGACTCTTCCGTAAACTCTATGGATCATTTCCAGTAACGTTCCAGGCCAGTTCCAGTGATATATTCACCATATTCATGAAAATATGAAATTAAAGAATATCGCTCCAATTGTCACACCTGCAGCCTACAACTTGGCAACTTTGCTTCCAGTGAAGACTTACACGTGTTTCTACTCCAGAACAATTCCAAATAACATGTACGAGGCTTTGCTGGATTCAGGAGGGACGAGTCAGAGCGTGGGTCAGACAAGGGGAACATTTGTTTGAGGTCAAACTACCAATAGTTTCTTCGTATGTTGTTAGGTTATGTCTTAATATCATTCTTTCTGAAGATGCTGGGTGGTCGAGCAGGATAGAGCGTATCTACTTGTGATAGAGACTGGGGTAGAAACTTTTCGAGTCCAGCCGACAGCAAGTGAGTTCATATTAAGGGGAGACTATAGTAAATCCTCTGATTCGATTCGTAAAATCCTTTGTGTTGAGGCACCGTACTAGATTCCTCTGGGGGAAGTTTGTGCCGCCAAAACAAATAAAGGAAAATGTCACATAATAGAAATTCTGGATTATTAGTGTGTACGATTGCTGCATGATCTTCTGGTTCTTTGACTGAGATATCTCAAGATGGCTGTAGAATGAAGAAATATATGTACGATATTTGACTTTTAAAGACCATCTAACGACTGTAATGAGAGACTGTCTACAAAGACACATGCGCAGGTAAATCACAGTCCACAAAACATAGAGTTTTGTCTAGTAGATTTTTTATGATAAATAATCGTCAGCTTAATCCTCCTCGTATGTTGAAGGTGATACTACATATTGTGGAATGTCTAAGCCAGTGATTCTGAACCATGGTCTTAGGGATAAAAAAAAATTACACAACAAGGCGTAAATAATTGATGTACCTGATTCATTTTTTTTTCTTTGTAATATGAATACATATTCTTGCTTTTGTGCATAGCCTGAATAATGAATTTTACTTTTTTTTATTTTTCCCCTTTTTGATGGCTATGAATTTTCGTATGTCAAGGGAGAAATATATCAAGCTGAAGGGGATAATGGTGGATGAAAGTTTGAGAATCTTTGGTCTAATCTCTGTAAAACTTGTCCGTATGCGTATATGATGCTCGATGCGGATTTCGGCTCAACTGAGTCTTCTTCAGGTGGCGATATTGATGTTCGATGGGCGGTATTTAACCACTGGTTAAGCATCAACGAGGGGAGCTCACAACAAATATATATAGATTAAAAAATTCACAAACAACAAAAGAAATAGATAGCTAAGTAATTAAGCAAATATAAAAAACTAAATATAAAAACAAAATAATGAACGAACAAATAAAAAAAAAAAGATAAATAAATAAATAAATAAAGCACAAAATACCACTTTTGCTCGCACCCCCACCTTTATCCTGTGGTTTACTGCGTTCCACTTTAATTTACTGTCCCCGAGTTATGCGTCCACAAACAAACTATCTTTCTCTGCAACGGCATCTTTCCAGCTCGCCAGACTATTACTCACACCAGAAATCTGCTTAACCCGACTGTCGAGGAATTTTCCTCCTTGGTTTGCAATGAATGTCCCGTCAGGTCATACCAGATCTCGTGCATAAGAGTCTACCTTATCTGTGTAAAAAAAAAAAGAAGAAAAAATCACCTGGGCTTGTTTACGAGTCTATAAACACGTCCATGATGGCGTTGATTTTTTTTTTCTTTTTATTCCTTACCATGTGCCACATGGAAAAGGTTCTGGTTAAAAAATGTCATGCAATTTGGATTCCTGGAAAGACTGCTACCTGAATACCATCTTCTAGTATCGATTTTCAACAAAAATATACAGATACATTTTAAATATTTCAAATATAAGAAACCAGTTTTCTAATAGAACACAGAACATGAATAGAACATGATAACATAAGAATGGAGGAGATTGCAAGAAACCATAAGGCCTACACTAGGAGGTTCCATGTATATTACCACCTTTCCTTTCCATCCATAAAGTTGTGTGTGTGTGTGTGTGTGTGTGTGTGTGTGTGTGTGTGTGTGTGTGTGTGTGTGTGTGTGTGTGTGTGTGTGTGTGTGTGTGTGTGTGTGTTTGTATGTGTGTGCGTCTATGTGTGTGTGAGTTTGTGTGTGTGTATGCGTACATGTGCATGTGTGTGTACATGTGTGTGTGTGTGTGTGTGTGTGTGTGTGTGTGTGTGTGTGTGTGTGTGTGTGTGTGTGTGTGTGTGTGTGTGTGTGTGTGTGTGTGTGTGAGTTTGTGTGTGTGTGTGTGCATGTGTATGTGTGTGTTTTTGTGTGTGTGTGTGTGTGTGTGTGTGTGTGTGTGTGTGTGTGTGTGTGTGTGTGTGTGTGTGTGTGTGTGTGTGTGTGTGTGTGTGTGTGTGTGAGTTTGTGTGTGTGTGTGTGCATGTGTATGTGTGTGTGTGTGTGTGTGTGTGTGTGTGTGTGTGTGTGTGTGTGTTTGTGTGTGTGCTTGCATATCCCTCTTTAAATTATGGTCTCTGTTCTTTCATCAACCCCGAGGATGAAATCCATTACGAAAATGAACATTTAACCTATACAACTTAATATACACAACACAAAGAAGGACACTTATCTTGGCATTAACGACTTCAAGAGTTGAGGAAAGAATAGAAAATCCACGGTAGGAGGAGGAGGTGGTGGTGGAGAAGCTGGAGGAGGTGGAGGGGAGGAGGGAGGGGGAAGGGAGGAGGGGGAGGAGAAGGGGGATTTGGAGAAAGAGGAGTAGGTGTAAGGAGAGAACGGGGAAGGGGAGGACGAGGGGAAGGGGGAGGAGGAGGGGAAGGGGAGGAAGAGGGGAAGGGGAGGAAGAGGGGAAGGGGAGGAGGAAGTGAAGGGGGAGGAGGAAGGGAAGGTGAGGAGGAAGGGAAGGGGGAGGAGGAAGGGAAGGGGAGGAGGAAGGGAAGGGGGGGGGAAGGGAAGAGGGAGGAGGAAGGGAAAGGGAGGAGGAAGGGAAGGGGAGGAGGAGGGGAAGGGGAGGAGGAGGGGTAGGGGAGGAGTAGGGGAAGGGGTAGAAGGAGGGGAAGGGGAGGAGGAGGGGAAGGGGAGGAGGAGGGGAGGGGAGGAGGGAAAGGGGGAGGAGGAGGAGAAGGGGGAGGAGGAGGAGGGGAAGGGAGAGGAGGAGGGGAAGGGGAGGAGGAGGGGAAGGGGAGGAGGAAGGGAAGGGAGAGGAGGAGGTGAATGGGAGGAGGAGGTGAATGGGAGGAGGAGGAGAAGGGGGAGGAGGAGGGGAAGGGGAGGAGGAGGGGAAGGGGAGGGAGAGGGGAAGGTGGAGGAGGAGGGGAAGGTGGAGGAGGTGGGGAAGGGGGAGGAGGAAGGGAAGGGGAGGAGGAGGGGAAGGTGGAGGGGGAAGGTGGAGGAGGAAGGTGGAGGAGGAAGGTGGAGGAGGAGGAAGGTCGGGAGGAGGAGGGGGAGGAGGAAGGGGAGGAGGAGGAGGGGGAGGAGGAGGGGAAGGTGGAGGAAAGGGAGCAGGAGGAAGAGGGGGAGGAAGAAGGAGGAAGAAGGAGGAAATGGAGGAAGAGAAGGAGGAGGA
>NC_134777.1:14078734-14088734 GCF_046742065.1 Oratosquilla oratoria
CCTCCTTTTCCTCTTCCTCTTCCTCCTCGTTGTCGTCCTGCTCTTCCTCCACCTCCTCCTCCACCACTTACTACCTCTGTTCCTCTTCCTTCCCCTGTCTTCCTTTCCCGAAACCTCTTCTTTTATTCATACCCACTCAAACACATCTCACCTTTAGTGTCCTCTACATTCCTCGCTAGGCCTCCATATAGTTCATTTCAGCTCCCAGCTCCCATCATCCTAACACAGCTTTAACAACTCTTCTGCTTTCCCTTCCCACAGACGATTTTATTTACTCACGAGAGGACCTATATTAAAGGAAATTTATATTTATCTTCGTTAAGTCATTCGTCTGTTATTTATAATATATTTGTCACTTGAATTATTTTTTTAAGTCGTATGAAGCCTGTTAATAGAGAAAGGCTTAAATCAATTCTGTACAGACTTCTTTTATTTGTTCCATGGAAGCCGATTTTTATCGCCTATCTAATTCAACTATTTGTTCTACGCATTTATTTATTAACTTGTTCGTTTATTAACGTATTCTGATTCTTAGTTTATAATTCCATTAGATTTATAATTCAATATTTCATTCATTCATTCAACTATTTGTTCTACGCATTTATTTATTAACTTGTTCGTTTATTAATGTATTGTGATTCGTAGTTTATAATTCCATTTTATTTATAATTCAATATTTTATTCATTCATTTAATAATTCCATAACTAGGTCGGATGCAAAAATAAAATAATAATAATAATAGTAATAATGATAATAATAATAATAATAATGATAAATGAACAAATGAACAAATAAATAAAATTATGATAATACACATAATAAATGAAGTAAATAAATAAATAGGTAAAGTTTGATAATAAACAAACTGATAAATAATACATAATAATAAATTGACAGACAAATAATATTTACACACTTGTTCTCCCTAACACATGAAATGCAAAATAACGGAAGACAGCGGAGCGATATATATATATATATATATATATATATATACATATATATATATATATATATATATATATCAATTTTTTTATTATTATTATTTATTATTATTACTATTATTATTATTATTATTACTATTATCATTATTCTATATTTTGCAACAAGGTTTTCTCCCATACAATGTGGACATTGCTCATCCTAGAAAAATGAGTTTGCTCTCTGCAATATAGACCTTTGCACTTACATGAAGTTTTCCCCCTCTTCCCTACCTTTGCAATGTGAAGTTGCTCGACACTTGTAACATGAACTTTGCATTCTGTGCAAAGGAAGGTCATTACTATAAGGACCCAAGTTGTTGAGGCATGGCATTTGTCTTCTAAAACATATTGTCACACTCGAGGAAAACATCCTAGTTTTTAGTTGTTTTGTCTTTATATAGTATTTATTGATTAATCTATGTATTTATCTATTTGTGGTGTTGCGTGTTTATGTATCTATATATTGATTAATGATCATTCAAGTAACGAATTGATTAGTTTATTTTTGGATATTTGCCTATATACTTGTGTATTTGTGTATTTTTCTACTTATGTATCTAGGTATTCATATATGGATTAATTGTTTAAGTAAAGAATTTATTTATATTTTTTATTATCTACTCCTTTGTGTATTCATATATTGATTAATCTATACATTATATTTAATCATCAACCTCTATATTGTCTTAATTATCTACCTATTCATTTACTTTGTTTTGCATATTTCCGACTGTGGTGCTTATGCTTTGATCTACCTTTACAACAAGTAGTTTTCATTTATTTATTCATTTATTTGTTTATTTATTTTTCATTTGGTACTAAGAAGTACCAATCGTCTATGAAGCCCTGGCATATAGAACAATGGTAACGATAATTGAAGAAAAGGTGAGAAACCTACGCCAGGAGACGCTTACCTGCGGCTGAAGCCGTTACCTTTGCCCTATGTGCTTGCTATCCACCAACTTGTCCAGCCTTTCCTTAAAACAACCGATAGTTTCAGCGCTCACTATTTGGTTACAGAATCTATTCCATTCGTTGACCACCCTATTGGTAAACCAGTTCTTACCTATTTCTTTCTTAGATTTAAATTTGTCTAATTCAAATCCTTTACTGCGAGTCCTGTCGTTTTGTCTTAATATGATGACCTTCTTTGCGTCTTTGTTAAAACCTTTGATCCACTTTAACACCTCTATTAGATCACCCCGCACTCTGCGTCTTTCCACAGAGTGTAAGTTAAGGTGCCTAAGCCTATCCTCGTAAAATTTCTGAGCCTATATATCATTTGGTAATTTTCCTATGTACTGATTCTAGTGAATTGATATCCATTCTATAGAATGGAGACCAAAGCTGTACCGTATAGTCAGGGATTTGTCTAACACCAGATGGAGTTTGATAACTACCTCTGCACTTCTATTCGTAACCGTCCTTTCAATGAAACCTAATGTTCTGTTAGCTCTATTCCTGGCGCTAAAGCACTGTTTCCTGAATTTATGGTCAGGACTCACTAGAACTCGCAGGTCTTCCTTGCACTCAGTTTTCTCTAAACCAAGGGTTCTTAACCTTTTTTCTCCAATTCCCCACTTTTTAGTGAGCCAACTCTCCATTTCCCACCACAGCATCGGTCTTTGACAAATTCGATTTTAACCCATGCAGTGTTTAGTACGTAAATATACGCTTTGCTTTTTTGTGCCATTTTATGCCCCTTAATTTTTGTTTGCATATATTAGATAAACAAACAAAAAGAAACAAAAACACATCAATTAAAAAAAAAAAAGACAGTGGTTCTTCTGTCCGACCGGTCATTCCCCACTTGGCAACTCCGCCATTCCCCACCAGTGGGGAATTCCTCACAGGTTAAAAACCACTGCTCTAAACGATTGTTATCTAAGGTATACATGCTCTGGGTTGTGTAAAGGCAGGTAATAGTCATTGCGGGAATCGAAGAAGATTGCGGGATTCAAACACACAACTAATCTGAAGTGAGGCCAGCGCACCTGAATAAGAAGAACCAAAATAGTAAAATGACATAACTTCCAAAATCCCTTTACTAGCCATCGAATGGAAAAAATATACAAATAAAACATAATATGTAAAAAATTATGAATAAAAAATCAGAGAAACTAGAATAGAAACCATCGGAAAATAGCTCCTGAAAACCTTTCAGTCACCGAATGTAAAACAGAGGAGAGAGAGAGGGGGAGAGAGAGAGAGAGAGAGAGAGAGAGAGAGAGAGAGAGAGAGAGAGAGAGAGAGAGAGAGAGAGAGAGAGAGAGAGATAGAGGAGAGAGAGAGAGAAATGGAGTGGAAAAATGCTCAAAATAATCGAATTACATAATCTTCGAAATCTCTTCACTGACAGTCACAAAGTGTAAAAATGTTTGCTGATCCAACAAATCAAACCATTTGTGCACCAACTGCCTCTCCTCAGAGCCAAACCCATCCTCCATATATCTCCGCAGTTTTCTCCAGTTCCTCAAAAGAGAAAACTCACCTTGGGCCCTCAATCGCTTACAGATTCAATTACTGGTCATCCTCTTCATCAACTCGTCTATTTTCTTTTCTGTCACATTCACCATTCATTTATTAACTCGTCCTCTGACCCAATTCCATTTTCATATCAAACTTCCCTATAACTTTTTTTCTTTTAGGATTTAAGTTTTGTATACAACGACTGTCCCTCCGTTATGCTGTCCCCCAACCCCTTGTTGCTGTCCTGTACCATTTCTCTGAGTATTCTCTTTCTGTGATGGGGGAATTTCCCTGTGGTGGGGGAAAAGAATACTGCCACCAAGTATCCCACTTGGATCGTAAGAGGCGAGAAAAAAGGGACGGGGAGAGGGACTAGGCATCCTTCTCCCTGTAGCCCCACGGGGCACACATCCTAAAGAGAAAAGTGAAGGCATAAGGGGTGCTGGAGGGCCTCGGGCCAGCACCCTAAGGTTTGGGTCTTTTAATGTGCGTGGATGTGGTACAGATGAGAGTAAAAGGGAAGAGATAGGTAGTATGTTTGTGAGAAGAAAGATGGATGTGTTGGCTTTGAGTGAAACTAAGTTGAAAGGGAAGGGTGAGTGTAAGTTTGGGAGTGTAAGTGGGAGGTTATCAGGAGTGAAGAGAGGGCGAGGGAGGGAAGGGGTGGCTATTCTAGTAAGTGAGGAGATAGGTAAACAGGTAGTGGAGTGGAAGGAGGTTTCCTCAAGAATAATGTGGATGAAGGTGAAACTGGGAAAGGAGATGTGGGTCTTTGTAAGTGCATATGGGCCTGGCAGTGAGAAGAGCGTGGAAGAAAGGGAGGCCTTTTGGATAGATTTAAATGAGTGCATAGAGGGTTTAGGAAGAAATGTCAATGTAATAGTACTGGGAGACCTTAATGCTAGGGTAGGAAATGGTCCAATCGATGGAGTGGTTGGGAAGTGTGGAGTTCCAGGAAAGAATCGTAGTGGAGAGTTGATGGTGGAAATGTGTCTAGAAAGAGAGTTGATGATAGCAAATACAGTGTTTCGGAAGAAAGTCAAGCATAAGTACACATGGGAGAGGGTGGTGGAGGGAAGGGTGGTAGATAGAGCGCTAATGGATTATGTAGTGGTAAATAGGATTATGATAGGAAGAGTTAAGGATCTACATGTGCTAAGGGGAGAGGGTGGGGGAATATCAGATCATTTTTTGGTGGAAGGTAAGCTGAGAGTGGAGGATAGATGGAGAAAGAGGAAAGGGACAAAAGGTAGGGAGGTTCTTAGAGTGAACTCCTTGAATGAAAAGGAAAAGGAGAAGGAGTACGAAAAGAAGCTGAAGGAGGAGTGGGAGGGAGTAAAAGATGGAGCAGAGATGGGTGTGGAGGAGGAATGGGGATGGTTCAAGGAGGGAGTCTTAAAGTGTGCAAGGATGGTGTGTGGAACAAGAAGGACATGAGGAAATAGAAGAAAGGGTAGTGAATGGTGGGATGAGGAAACAAAGAAGGTTGTAGAAGAGAAGAAGCGAGCATTCACAGATTGGTTACAAAAGAGGACGGGGGAGTCATATGAGACGTACAAAGAAAAGAAAAGAGAAGTAAAGAAAAAGGTAAAGGAGGCAAAGAGGAGAGCAGATGTGAAATGGGGTAGGAGTATGACAGAAAATTTTGAAAGTAATAAAAAGATGTTTTGGAAAGAAATAAAGAGAGGAAGAGGAGGCGAATCAAGTAGAGAAGAAAAGGTAAAAGGTGCAGATGTAGAGATGATAATGGAAGAGATGGCAGTAAGGGGAAGATGGGCAGAATATTTTAGGGAGTTGCTTAATGTGAAGGAGGATAGGGAAGGAAAGATAGCTGCAGTGGGAAATGCGAAGAAAATGAGAGTGATGAGTGAGGAGAATGGAGGAGAATTAAGGAAGGATGAGGTGAAGGCAGTTGTAAAGATAATGAAAGCAGGTAAGGCACCTGGTCTGGATGGATGCCATGCAGAATGTCTGAAAAAGGGAGGTTCAGTGATGGTGGACTGGTTGGTGAGGTTATTTAATGTTTGCTGGAGAGAGGGTAGAGTACCGGAGGACTGGAGAAGTGCCTGTATAGTTCCTCTTTACAAGGGAAAAGGGGACAAGTGTGAATGTAGTAGTTTCAGAGGGATTAGCCTGTTAAGTGTAGTAGGGAAGGCTTATGGGAGGATCTTAATTGAGAGGATTAGGAGAGGAACAGAAGGAGTAATTGGTGAGGAACAGTGTGGATTTAGGACAGGTAGAGGTTGTGTAGATCAGATCTTTGTGGTAAGACAGATATGTGAGAAAGCTATAGGAAAGGGGAAGGATGTTTTTTGGGCTTTTATGGATCTGGAAAAGGCTTATGATAGGGTAGACAGAAAGGCACTGTGGGAGGTTATGCAGATTTATGGGATAGGAGGAAAGCTTCTGGGAGCTGTCAAGAGTTTTTATGAGAGTAGTAGAGCTTGTGTCAGGATTAGAAATGGAGAGAGTGAGTGGTTTGAGGTAAAGGTGGGACTTCGTCAAGGATGCGTTATGTCGCCCTGGCTGTTCAACTTATACATGGATGGGGTGGTGCGAGAGGTGAATGCTAGGGTAGTGGGTCAGGGATTGGAGATGGTTAAAGAAAATGGAGAAAAGTGGGAGGTGAGCCAGCTGTTGTTTGCGGACGACACTGCGCTTGTGGCAGGGTCAGACGAGGGATTGAGGAAGCTGGTGGCAGAGTTTGGGAGAGTATGTGATAGAAGAAAGCTAAAGATAAATGTAGGTAAAAGTAAGGTGATGAGATGTACAAGGGGTGAAAGTGGCAGTAGACTGGAAGTGAACATTAAGGGAGAGCGACTGGAGGAAGTGGATAGTTTTAGATACTTGGGTGCAAGTGTAGCAGGAAAAGGTGGAGTGAAGGTGTGGGGAAAAAAGGTAGATTGAGAGAAGCGAGTAAATGCCTTGGTGGATTAAAGAGTGTAATGAGGAATAGACATTTGGGAATGGATGCGAAGAGGAGACTGTATGAAGGAGTGATTGTGCCAACAGCACTGTATGGGGCAGAAACGTGGAACATAAGAGAAGAAGAGAGAAGGAGTTTGAATGTGTTTGAGATGAGGTGTCTGAGAAGTATGGTGGGGGTTACTAGGCTGGATAGAGTGAGAAATGAGGAGGTGAGGAGGAGAACAGGGGTGAAAAAGGATTTGGGAGATAGGGTTGATGAAAGAATATTAGGATGGTTTGGACACATGGAAAGAATGAGTGAAGAAAGACTAGTAAAAGAGGTATGGAGGGCAGATGTGGAGGGAGTGAACATGAGGGGACGTCCTAGGATGAGGTGGATGGATGGGGTGAAGGGGGCTTTGGGGAAGAGGGGAATGTCTGTTGAGGAAGGAAGGGAGAGGACAGAAGACAGAGGTGAGTGGAGAATGGTTGTATATGGATGATCTTGTGATTGCATGAGGAGGAATGGGCAGGGGGGTGGGGGGTGGGGTAGTATGTGTGAGTAAATTTTGACGCAGCCCGAAGGGATTTCTCCCCGTCCTCTCCTTATATGCAAGGGGGGACGGAGAGGGGGGGGTCGCCGATTAAATGAAGCGGCCTTGCTGTGGATGTGCTGTGTCTTGCGACACTGCTTCTGACCCAGGGCGGTGGGCAGGGTGCAGGGATGACCCGTCATCCAGGAGGTGCTCAGATGAGAGGGAGGGTGGGAGGGGTGTGGAGTGTATGTAGGGATGAAATGGGTGGGAGTGTTTTTATGCCTTTCCCTTTTTGGCTACCTCCCTTGTAAGGGGGAAAAAGCCTTGGTATATGTATGTATGTTTTCAAGTCATTTGTCAATAACTTTTCCCTTGGTTCAGGTTTGTGGATGCATTTTTCTAAGGAATATTTCACAAGGGATAAGACAATATCTGAAGTGATAAAACGACGTCATAATAATATGCTCTTTGTTATATAAATGTTATAAGATATATACATACATACACATACATATACCAAGGCTTCTTCCCCCTTACCAGGGAGGTAGCCAAAAAGGACAAGGCACAAAATCACTCCCACCCATTCCACCCCCGAAAACACTCCACACCCCTCCACCCTCCCTCCCATCTTAGCACCTCCTAAATGACGGGTCATCCCTGCACCCTGTCCACTGCCCTGGGTCAGAAGCAGTGTCGCAGGACACAGCACATCCACAATGGTAAAGTGATAGAATATAAGTAATGAAGCAATATATTAACCCATAGATTAGTTATCTAACACAATAATATCTTACGGTAAAAACAAACGTAATAAATTATATAAATGTTTTACGTATGAAAGACGAAAATGTAACATATATGAAAATTTGCATTAAGACCTTTGTTAGCACCCAAAATTGATATATATATATATATATATATATATATATATATATATATATATATATATATATATATATATCAACCTTTTTCAACCACATTAATCCTTCACTTTAATTTCATGCCATCACGATCGAGAATGACAAGGAGCTCGACAGAAGCATATACTGAAACTGATACGTAGTCAAGCCAAGGACTCGAACCCAGATGAGACGCAACAACTGAACAGTGACTTAAACCATTGCGCTATCATGAGAGATATAAGTTGAGCATAGTTTCTTATATATGTATGCACGAGTTAAATACATATACATGAATTTTATGTTCAACCCATCCCCACTATAATAGTACAATTGGTAATATGTACGCATGTACGTGTATTATACACACACACTGAATGGTCCCCAGTACAGAGATATTAATCTTTTTCAACCACATTAATTTTTCACTTTAATTCCATGCCATCACGATCGAGACTGATAAAGAGCTCGACGGAAGCATATACGGAAACTGATACGTAGTCAAACCAAGGACTCGAATCCAGCTGAGACGTAACAAGTGAACGATGATTTAAACCATTACGCTATCTCTCTTGACAGCGCAATGTGTCTTTAAAATTCTATAGAAAATTGACAACATCTAAATTGACGACATTTTCACTCTAAATGCAAGTCGGATCAGAAATAACTGTCTTAAACTGTTACCATATGAAACATCATAGTAGCAGATGCCTTAAGGCTATTTTGCATAATACCTTTAGTCAAGTGGATCACTTTACATTTTATCTATTCCTGCCGCTAGACGATTTTATTAAACTTGGGTTACGTCCCAAAAGCAAAGTTGGCAACATAACGGTCCACAGAATTATTCTACCTGTCGCCTGACGATTTTATTTATCTAAGGGGACCTCACTGCAGCATAGGGATTAAGAGCGGCATCAAAAGGAAATTATATAATTTTGAGTCTCTTTCCTTTCTTCGAATTTTAAATACTTTCACATTTCCATTTCAAACGTATTAAAGAACCTTAGATTAAGTTAACATTAAGGTTAGGTTAGTGCAGTAGTTCTATAGTCGTGGAGGAGCTACAACGTCGGGGAATAATGCAAACACGGGGAAGGATCCAAGTGTGAATGAATTCTATTTTCACTTATCTAACGCCCGTACATACATCATCCCTGTCCAACAGAGTGCCGGACGCGCGAGCGTTTGCCGCAACGCACGTCGTGAAACTTGGGTTAGTTTATATCTGCAGAGGCCAAGTCACGTAGAAGATCGCCCCATGCAGCATATGAGAAGAACTTGCACGCTTTTTTCACCTTTTTAAGATTATATGATTCATGTTGGAGCACTGATGCCCTTTTGCTATGGTGATGTTTTTATTTTTACTTATTTATTAATTTATTTATTTTTATTTTTTATTTTCTATTTTTTTTACAATTTTTGCTTGGGTACACATAATAAGATTTAGACTGTCCATTCGATCATATGACTTGCTGTTTTTGTGACTGTATGCCATGCAATTTTACTCTTAAGAGGATATACTCTTGAAAAAAATAGTTTTATGTATGTATGGGCAAAATTTTTATTAAGGCGTAGTTTCTTTTTATAAATGTATACGTTTGTATAATTGTGCAAGTGTGTATGTAGGCTTGTGTGTGTGTGTGTGTGTGTGTGTGTGTGTGTGTGTGTGTGTGTGTGTGTGTGTGTGTGTGTGTGTGTGTGTGTGTGTGTGCAGGTGTGTGCGCATGTGCGTGCATGTGCGTGTGCATGTGCGTGTGCATGTGTGTGTGCATGTGAGTGTGCATGTGTGTGTGCATGCGTGTGCATTGTGTGTGTGTGTGTGTGTGTGTGTGTGTGTGTGTGTGTGTGTGTGTGTGTGTGTGTGTGTGTGTGTGTGTGTGTGTGTGTGTGTGTGTGCGTGTGTGTGTGTGTGTGTGCCTATGTGTGCGTGTGTGTGCACTAGTTTGCTTATTTACTTAAACACTGATCGTTTGAGCTTGTCTGGTGCAGTACGCTGGTTACATGTTTATCCACTGCAGTTAAATGCGAGGTTGCTGCGGCAGAGACATTAGATATACAAGCTATTTTGTGTGTGTGTGTGTGTGTGTGTGTGTGTGTGTGTGTGTGTGTGTGTGTGTGTGTGTGTGTGTGTGTGTGTGTGTGTGTGTGTGTGTGTGTGTGTGTGTGTGTGTGTGTGTGTGTGTGTGTGTGTGTGTGTGTGTG
>NC_134777.1:14096234-14101234 GCF_046742065.1 Oratosquilla oratoria
TATCCTCACATGGTGTTTACTTTGATAGACTTGTCGACAATTGCCAATTACATACAGTTCCCTTTCTCCAATGGCTCTTTGTTCCCTCTACTGTACCAGATGGAGTTTCTTTCCTCATAGAAGACCTGGACATATATTGCTCTATTTCCCCATTCTTCTAGTCCCTCCTCACGTAGTGAGCGCTGAAACTATCAGTTGTTTTAAGAAACGATTAGACAACTTTATGGATGGGGATGACGGGTGGTGATGGATACGGAGCTGCCTAGTGTAGGCCTTATGGTCTCTTGCAGTCTCCTTCATTATGTTCTTATGTTCTTAATTTCTCTTACTTCTCCCTCTCTCCCCGCCCCCTCTCTTTATATATCAAGTAAAATCAAGATTTAACCTAGAGATACGACAATTTTAGTTAATTTATTCTGGTTAATGCTGAACGATTTTATTCAGCTGAAGAAGAACCACGTTACTGTGAGAGCTAATACTCTCTTGATCAATTTCCTATATTAAAATGAAAATTCTGTTGATTTTATTCTGGTTAGCAATAGACTATTTTATTCAACCAAAAAGAGGTCGTCGTAGTAAACTTGTTACTATTTTTTTTTTTACTAATTAGTGTATGTTATTTAAGACCACTTGTGATATAAATGTTGGCCGAGTTTAGCATGATAATGTGATGTGATATATTCGATCATGATGAAGATAACGATATGAATAAATATTGCATGAGTCATAAATCTATTAAGCTGACAAATTTTCTTAATGACTTTACCGTTTTTACCTCAGAATTACCGCCCATTAAAGACCTTTTATCCACACATAAATCCGGCTTTTGAGTACCTTGCTCCAGCAAAGACTTTCAAAAATAATCTCGGATAATGTTTTTAAAGTGGCTGTTACTGTCAGGCACTCATGCACGTTTTCTCCTAATAACGTAGTAATGACTGGACGCTTAAACCATACATGGGAAGTTGATATGGCAGGTACAAAAGTAAACAAAACTACCATAAATTGTAGCAAGTTAATAAGCAAAGAAGTAGGTTAAACGGGTAAGTAAATAAATAAAATGTGATTAATATGACTGGATAGAGAACTAATAGGTACGTAAATGAATAAGCAAAGAGTGAATATATGAACAAACAATTAGACAAATGGATAAAATATATCACAAGGATAGATGAACATACGGGAATGATTATTTGACGATTACTTTTAAACAGCCCAACAGTTTTAGAATCATTTGAATTGAAAGGAGCTCATTTGCAAAAAAAAAAACAAAAAAAAGGGGGGGGGCAGTAGAACAACGAGCCTTTCTACTAAGAATAATTAATGCTAATGTATCCGCACAGTAGCCCAGTGGATAGCGTGTCGAACTCATGGGCATGTTGTCGTAAGTTCGATTCTCGGGACCCGGTACGAGCTTTGCGTTTTGGTTCTTGATAGCCCTGTCATTAACCTCATCAATACGAATCAAATTCTTGCGCGCAGCATCGTATGCCTGAGGTACGATGATTGATGCATCACACTACTCGCCTTATAAAATGTAAAGTCACTGTGTTACTCATTCTTTTTCACTGAGTAATAAACACAGAAAACGTGATCAAACCAGTTCACAGATTTTGGGGGTCACAGGTACGACTACAAAAGAAATCAAATCAAAACGACGACACCGAAATCATCGTATACCCACTCACGCCTCATGACCTCTAAGTAGGGATCATCGTTTGGAAAGGGTTAAATTGAATATCTATATACCAAAAAGCCTCTCCCCCCTTATAATGGAGGTAGCCTGGTAAAGCATGCATCAATCACACCACTCCATAATTTTTTCTTCCTTTTTTCTCTTGCCTCGTTCAATTCAAGAAAAGTAAATTATATGCAGTAAATGAAGAATATAATAACTGGTCAAAATTTTTATTCGTATGCACTGTACAGTGAACATAAGAATAGACTTCAACAGATCATTAGGTCTAAATTAGGCAGTTCCATGTCCATTACCATTATCATCCCCATCCGAAAAAATGATCAAATCTTTTTTTAAAATATCGAATAGTTTCAGCATTCACCACATGGTTGCTACGTCTATTCTACTTATTAATCACTCATTATTCCATTTGTTAGCCATTCACTAATATGTTTCTTTCGACGAGAATTCAATTACCCGATCTTACGCCAAGAAAATCACAGAAATATTTACCTGATTTTACAAAACTAATTTCAGTTCTGTTAGATTATATTTGTAACGATATTAAAAAAGAATAATTTGTTCACCAAACAAATTAAGAAAATAAACAAACATGTAAATAAATAAATATACAAACAAATGAGTAAATAAATTAAGAAATTAAGAAATTAATAATTAAATAGATAAACTATTAAATAAACATAATAACTGATAAATAAATACACAAATCAATATATAAATGAAAAACTATATCGCTCTGTTTACAACTGCACAGACGAATTGATCATAGAAATAGTTTTATTCTGCTCGACCAAATAGAAAATTACAATATGAAAAATAGAACATCGTTGTGATTAGGAGCGTATAGCCGAATTGATTACATTTTTTACTTTGAGTACCAGCGGGACGCAAGTCTTCGAAAAGGGACAAGCCCAAGGGAAATCTTTGGGGGGGATTCTTCCTACAGAAAAAATGATGCATAAGGAGAGTTCTCGTTCACTACAGCGTTGCAATGAATGGGAATGAAAATTGAAATTATAAAATGAAATAGGAAATTAATATATATATATGAATGAGATAAATAATAATGATGATAATAATAACAATAATGACGACGACGACGACGAAGACGGCGACGACGGGAAAAAAAATATATATATATATATATATATATATCGTGATGAATGATGATGATGATTTGTGGTGGTGGTGATGGTGATGATGATGGTGGTGATGATGATGGTGGTGATGATGATGATGGTGGTGGTGATGATGGTGGTGATGATGGTGGTGATGATGGTGGTGGTGGTGGTGATGATGGTGGTGGTGGTGATGATGATGGTGATGATGATGATGATGATGATGATGATGATGATGATGATGATGATGATGATGATGATGATGATGATGATGATGATGATGATGATGATGATGGTGGTGATGGTAATAACAATTATAATAATAACAATTATAATAATAACAATTATAATAATAACAATTATAATAATAACAATTATAATAATAACAATTATAATAATAATAATAATAATAATAATAATAATAATAATAATAATAATAATAATAATAATAATAATAATAATAATAATAATAATAATAATAATAATAATAATAATAATAATAATAATAATAATAATAATAATAATAATAATAATAATAATAATAATAACGATAATGATAATAATAATAAATAATTCGATTCGGTTTAACGTCTTAAACTCCCCCTATCAGGAGGCTAGGATGGTGCCTCTTACTGAGGACTCAGTAGCGTGGAATTTGAATAACTATGCCCTTGGTCCAGCTCACTGGCAGCAGAGTTCGCGCAGCTTTCACCTTGACCTCCATCGCTAATACAGACATATTTATAAATAAATAAATAAATAGATAGATAAATAAATCAATAGATAAATAAATAAATAATAAATACATAAATAAATGAATAAATAAATAAATAATAAATGAATAAATCTGATATATATGACTATTTACCCAAAGCCCCATTGCAGCAGGTAACGATGCTCGTTGCACCCAACAATTCTTCGCAAAGAGATCTATTTGAAAGTTGAAGTACCGCTACCACCTACTTTGTGGCTGCGGGTTTCCAGTTAGCGAATACGAGGTAAGAATTTATATCCTAAACCCAATTTTAGAGTCTCACAGTATATATATTTTTTTCGAAGCCTTGGGTAGTGAGGAAGAATGTGAGTTACTCCACATCATAAAGCTATTCAGAAAGACTCACACAAAAAAAAGAGCGTCTCGTATCTGCACATTATCATCGTTTCTATTGATTTACTGTTTTGCAACTCCTTTGCCCTTGCAAAGGAATAAAGCAACAATGCAACAATATACCTTAAATGCTCTTTGTGGGAGTACATAAACTTAGACAAACAAGCGTATTAAGAAATTACACCGATTTTTTTTTTTTTTTTTTTTTTTTTTTTTTTGGTAATGTGGGAACCAGTAAATGCCCCTTTTTTTTAGGAACAATAATAAGGCAATTAGTGATGATAACTTACCACCTATTAAAATAAATAAACATTATAACCCTCAAACAATATACTTCAAGTCCTACTTGAAAGGGAATAGTAAATGAAGAAAAAATATGTAAAATGAATAAAAATAATCACATGACTGAAGTTCTTACATACGAGTCTTTTATTATTACCTGTGACGATCGAAAACATTCCAAATGCGCTTGCGGGCATATGAAGTCATGTGACATATAAATCACTACACAAAAAGTGGTCTGTGATAGAGTATATAGTCCAAAATCACGGGCGAACGTAAATCTAATGTAGGAAGGAGAAGCCTTCATTAGTTACATGTATACGATTTCTAGATAAAAATTATAATAATAATAAAAAAATAATAAATAAAAAAAAACATTAATTTGGTCCAAAGAAAACCTGATAGGATTTGAAAAAAAAAAAGATATTGATAAATGTGATCTGAATTAATCATATGATTTACTAATTGAATGATTCATTCATTCATTCATTGATCAATTGACAGAGAACTAGACAGACAGAAAAACAGACTAGGACAGAGAGACAGACAGAGAGACAGGCAGGTAAAGACAGACAGACAGTCAGACAGACAAATACATAATGATACAGATATTACAGATACTATATATATATATATATATATATATTATTATATATATATATATATATATATATATATATATATATGAGAGACATACAGACAGAGAGAGGGGAAGAGATAAGGAAAGAATAAGAGAGAGCGAGAGCGAGAGAGAGAGAGAAAGAGAAACAGATATGACAAATTCTTCACATAT
>NC_134777.1:14111234-14116234 GCF_046742065.1 Oratosquilla oratoria
AAAGATACTTGGTATAGAACGGGCTGATTGAGATTAGGTGTAAGTACCTTGACAATATGATGTTTATATTTTACATATTCTTGTAACTTGCCTTCACCATCGTAAATACACAGAGATATAACTATCGCCATGCATACCAATGGGTTACTCTTTTAGCGTATAAATTTCATTATAACTGAATAATGATGATGTCATAATAACCAAAAAATATTCTAAAATTATTCTGTTGTACTTATCTTTATATGTTAGTCATCCGACTCTCAAAGGATTTTATCAACTGAAGAAAGTCTTTTGTTAAGAGCCACAATAAAGCATTAAAGTTGTTGTCTATAGACAGAGGAAGCGCTTCGCAAACAAATATAAATATATCGTCTGAACATAAATACATGGCCGAGGGTAAATATATATCATACCCGGAATTATAGTGCTATTATTGTAATACGCTATGTCTGGCTGAATACATGTTATATACATGAGCAGGATACTTTTTTTTTATTTATTGATTGTTTTATTAGATTACAGGGTCATAAAAGACTCATTTAAATTGTAAGTTTACGATCTAAAATTATATATTTAGATGCACTCTCTGTGTACCACATCTATGAGGTGATTGATAATAGTGAGGAAAAAACGATTTCTCATAAGAAAAATCACATACAAATAATAATCTTTTAGACTTATTTTCCATTTTCAGTTATTTTTCTTTTCCCAATCGCGCTTCATATTTATTTCTTATCGAAAAAAATCTGCGCTGGTAAATAATTCATATTACCATTTGGCAATCCAAAACATCTAAATTTTGTATCAGGAATTTTTTTTCTTTCTTAATATTTTTCTTTTTCTTCCCCAGCTCATTTCAGATGAGAATGATCTGGAGAGGAAGAGTTTTTCTTATATCTATGAATCATTTCAAGATATATAAGATGAGTTTTTCAACCTGATACATAGGGTTTGGTTTTTCGACTTACCCGGGCATTCACTCTATGAGTTATAGCTTCTGTCGAGGTATAAAGCTGTTTTTCTTTACATTCTGTATTGGGGTAAGGGGTTGAGGTTCGGGCTCGGGATAAGGTTGGTATCGATGCTGGTGTTGGTAATGTTAGTGTTAATATTGGTGGTAGTTGTTGTGGTGATGTTGTTGTTATTGTAGTTGGTGTGTGTGTGTGTGTGTGTGTGTGTGTGTGTGTGTGTGTGTGTGTGTGTGTGTGTGTGTGTGTGTGTGTGTGTGTGTGTGTGTGTGTGTGTGTGTGTTTGTGCGTTTGTGTGTGTGTGTGTGTACGTGTATTCACTTGGTCTTTGGATCACGTGTTGGACTCCTGATCGACAGCTATTTCCCTCCTGGATGAGAGCTCAGAGCTCGTAGGTCCGATCTATGGGTAATGCTATGACCTTACACACACACACACCCAACTCCCCGCCCACGAGAGTCAGAGTAACGACCTGAAGCACAGCTGTACCTAAATAATTACGGCCCTGGGCAGGATTCGAACCAAGCACTACGCGCACCACCATGCTAGTAGTTCATCGTTCTACCAACTGCGCCACCGAGTGTGTGTGTGTGTGTCTGTGTGTGTGTGTGTGTGTGTGTGTGTGTGTGTGTGTGTGTGTGTGTGTGTGTGTGTGTGTGTGTGTGTGTGTGTGTGTGTATGTGTGTTTATGAGAGTGAGTGAGTGTGTGTGTGTGTGTGTGTGTGTGTGTGTGTGTGTGTGTGTGTGTGTGTGTGTGTGTGTGTGTGTGTGTGTGTGTGTGTGTGTGTGTGTGTGTGTGTGTGTGTGTGTGTGTGTGTGTGTGTGTGTGTGTGTATGTGTGTGCATGTGTGCTTATGTGGGTGTGGGTGTGGGTGTGGGTGTGCTTGTGTGGGTGTTCTTGTGTGTGTGTGTGTGTGTGTGTGTGTGTGTGTGTGTGTGTGTGTGTGTGTGTGTGTGTGTGTGTGTGTGTGTGTGTGTGTGTGTGTGTGTGTGTGTGTGTGTGTGTGTGTATGTATGTGTGTGTGTGTGTGTGTGTGTGTGTGTGTGTGAGTGTGTGTGTGTGTGTGTGTGTGTGTGTGTGAGTGTGTGTGTGTGTGTGTGTGTGTGCTTGTTTGAGTGTGTGTGTGTGCTTGTTTGAGTGTGTGTGTGTGAGCGTGTGCATGTGTGTGCGTCTGTGTGTCTGTGTGTGTCCGTCTGTGTGTGTGTGCGTGTGCATGTGTGTGTGCGTCTGTGTGTGTGTGTGTGTGCATGCGTGTGTGTGTGCGTGTGTGTGTGTGTGTATGTGTACGTGGTCAGGACTCGAACCTACACTGGTGCAATGCATGGTTCACACCATAGCCCACTGCGCCACGGAGCATGTGTGTGTGTGTGTGTGTGTGTGTGTGTGTGTGTGTGTGTGTGTGTGTGTGTGTGTGTGTGTGTGTGTGTGTGTGTGTGTGTGTGTGTGTGTGTGTGTGTGTGTGTGTGCGTGTGTGTATGTGTGTGTGCACGGGTATGTAAATCTATCTAAGAAATAAGAGCTTCAATGTTTAAATAGTCTGTATTCACCATTTCTAATATTTTCATCAAACTACAGCACTAGAACCAACGTTTTGAGTAAAACTGACAATTTTAGTCAACGGACGTAAAAGTAAAATCTAATGAATTCGTGTTTAATTGTTCTGTTACCTAAAAAAAAAAAAAAAAAAATCCTCGCACCGAATGGAGAACTTAGTAATCACGTAACGACCGCTGAAACAATTGGTTATTTTAAAAGAAGATTTGATAACTTTATGGACAGGGATAATAGGTGGCAATATCCAAGGAAATGCTTAGTGTAGGCCCTATGGTCTCTTTCAGTCTCTCCTATTCATATATTCTTATGTTCATATATAAAAAAAAAAAAACTCGACTTTTTCATTTTCATCCGAGGGAAAACTTTTTCTGTATCGAGAGATTTAATAGACATTTTGACAGAACCCGTGGTCAAATGGAATGTGTTCGGTAAATCATATAGACTATGCAGGAGAAAAAGAAAGTAGACAAAACAAAAGGAAAATTATCATATAGAGGTTGGTAGTCAACCTGAGAGCCGAGTTCAGAAACCTCCCTCCTAATATATATATATATATATATATATATATATATATATATATATATATATATATATATATATATATATATATTATATATATATGTTTGAGTGTGTGTGTGTGTGTGTGTGTGTGTGTGTGTGTGTGTGTGTGTGTGTGTGTGTGTGTGTGTGTGTGTGTGTGTGTGTGTGTGTGTGTGTGTGTGTGAAAAAGAACCTATGAATACAAAAATAGATAAACAGATGAACGAAAAGATGAACAAGTACATTAATAAACAGATTAAGATAAATCGATCAAAATATATAGATATCCAGGAATATGAGTGAACAAATAAATAAATAGATAAACATATAGATAAATGAACAAATGAATAAATAAATGAATAAATAAACAAGTACATTAAAATAAATTCACAGACTTAAACAGCTGAATCTGTAACAAATGAAATCGTTTGACACAAAATAATGAATTAATAATAATCAAATCAAATATCGTACAGCCTCTCGATATCATATCGAATTGTATCAGTTGAGGTCAGACAATTCTATGCGGTTGAAGAACGATTCTTTCGCTGAATTGATTAAATTTTCAACTATCACAGTCGACTTGCGAGAACTATTTTAATTGCTACCATGTGATCTTGTTCTCCTATGGCCTCTTCCATACGATGATACGTACGTTGGCGTCGTAAGGTGTGAGTGTGCATACGAAGATGCTAATGTTAGCGTCTTGACTATATCTATTTTGTAGTTGTAGCTGAGTGACCGCCGAATACTGTGAATTGGTTTGATCACTTTTTCTGTGTTTATCATTAATCAGTGAAAGAGAATGAGTGATACAGCAGTGACTTTATATTTTATAACGAAAGTATTGTACTGCATCAATCATCGTACCTCAGGCATCCGATGCTGCGTGCGAAAATATGACTCTTATTGAAGAGGATAGGATCCCCACGATTGCCAAATAATAAACATACTATTTTAATAAACTCCTCAATTGCCAAGTTCAATGTATATTATCTATACTGATTAACGGCAGATAGTGTTAACAATATATCGATTACTGCCTGCGGTACCGCATTATATTGAATGTATATTTTCTGCCTATGTCAACACCATCCTCTTGAAATAAGGATAATTCCATACTGAATATAGTTAGATGAACAGACTGTCAGTCACATGAAAAAATCATAGCAAAAAGAAAAATTTGTAAATTCACACAATATCATATATGAGGAGCACAGAGAAGAAAATATTATTCATGAAATACACGCGATTATCAACTATGAAAAAAAAGGAAAACAAAAATGAAGATTTGCATTAGATACATCAAGTTTTTTTAAAAAATATCGCATATTAGGAAGATATGAAAATTGTATTATCAACAATAAAAAAAAACGAAAAACAAAAAGTAAAATTTACATTGGATACATCAAGATTTTTTTTTTTTTAAACATCCCTTACAAGAAAGATATAACTTATTTATTTTGAAATGTTTGTAAAAAAGCCAAGTACAAATGATCAAATAAAACGAAAACTTCAACATTAAAAAGTGAGAACGATACAAAACAAAAATTACAGTTTTCACTGTATTTACCCAATTCTTCAAGATAACAAAGATGCAAAGAGACAGACATGTAGATGGATAGATATCTAAATAGACAGATACAGATACACATATATAGAATTAGACAGAGAGAGGAAAAAAAAAGACAAACATATACATACAAACACAACTGAGGACTGAACCTCATATTCAATGTATCAAATGCAACGAGGTAAAATAATAATAAAAAAATAAGAAGATAGAAATAAAATAACTCTAAAACAACAACAAAAATAACCTCTTTCCAGAACCAAAACCTGAGTGTGGCATGACAGTCCAAAAGAAAATAATAGCAACCAACTTTACGAACTCAGAAATGACGTTTGTTGGAGAATAGCACAGACATCGACTGGTG
>NC_134777.1:14131234-14136234 GCF_046742065.1 Oratosquilla oratoria
GTGTGTGTGTGTGTGTGTGTGTGTGTGTGTGTGTGTGTGTGTGTGTGTGTGTGTGTGTGTGTGTGTGTGTGTGTGTGTGTGTGCGCGTAATGTTTACAAAAATGTGCACGTTTGTGTGTATATTTGTATGTATGCATGCGTGAATGTACGTGTTTACGTGTGTACGTATGTGTGTATGTGTGCTTATATGCATTTATGTATGTATGTATGTATACATGTATGCATGTATGTATGTATGTATGTATGTATGTATGTATGTATGTATGTATGTATGTATGCATGTATGTATGCATGTGTGTTTGTGAGTATGCGTGTATTCATGCCTGTTTGCATGTGTGTGTATGTGTGTATGCCTATATGTATGTTTGTATTTACGTGTGACTGTTAGTTTGTGTATGCACAAGTGTGTGTGTTTGTGCACGCATACGTTTATTATTGCATGAAAAGAAAAAAATATATAAAACGTGATTGAAGATAAAGTTCAAGTAAACACTTTTACCTAGAAAACCCACAGAACCAAATGCTAATTTTTCATCTTAGAAACATCCATTAAAAATTAAGACAAAATTACGAGAAAAAAAAATAAACAGAGATGAGATTATGGAGCCATTACTTATGAAGCCATAGAGTCATTTAATTCTATCATTATTTATTAAGATAATTATATTCACAGTGAACTCAATATTTTTTTTTCAATATTCTCCAATATCTAAAGTCCTGGACAAAATTACGGAGAATCATAGCCCGAAGTTAACGTTTTCAAAATACTTCGACAATTTTATTTATTTTGGTTTGGTAAAGACCAAACGATGACATCCTTCCCTTTGAGTGGATGTCATATGGGTGAGTACGATTTTGATTGATCGAAATCCGTTTTTCGAAAAATCCATCTTCACTGAAGACATCACTCACTTTTTGTAGGAATAAATGTTTACAGTGTGTCAGTGTCTTTTAGTAGTTTTTTGTTTCTTTAGATAGAGGTGCTTGGAAGTAAGCACACGCGCGTGCACGCACACACGCCGAGGCAAACACACACGCAAACACGAAAACTCGCACAGGAAACACACGAAACGAACACGCAAACACACGCAAACACACACACACACACAAACACACATACATTTTCTTGCTCATTTGATTATATAAATAAAATATAGCCCTTTCAACAAATTGAAATACCTTCTAAATTTATTATGTTTAAAATCAAACGAAAAGATGCAATACCTTGCCCTCTTTCCTTTTCTAGTATTTATCTATTTATTTGTTATTATTTTAATTTTATTTTATTCTATCCTTTTTATTAGGAAAGTTACCACAGAAATTAAAATTATTTTTTTCTAAGACTAGACATGTTTATAACAGTTTTAGAGTACAAGTGTACATGTACATGTACAAAAAATATCATGCCACAGTACAAGTTACTTGTAGCCTGTCACAGTACTATGGGCAGACATGGCCCAACTTTATCTAGATTTACAGAGACATTCTTCGTACATGGATATAAAAAAGTTTTTAGTACAAAAGTACACTGTACACTGTACATGAGGTTTGTGTTACCTGCATAAGGCATCAGGCGATTCTGATGCAATACAATCATATGTAGCTTTTATATATAAAGTCTGAAAGTATCCATTTGTTTTACTAACTTATTCTTTGATTTGTTGATACATTTATTCATCTATTTATTCATTTACTAATTTATTTGTTTATTCATTTATTCTCTCATTCACTCACTTTTTTACTTATTAACTTATTTATTAATTTCTTATTTGATTTTAATTAATTTAAATTTCATTACATATATTTTCATTTTATTCACTTTTATTTCATTTTATCTTATCTAATGTACTTATCATTCTGCACCTTGGGAATATAATATTAGCTCATTACTGTGTGAAGCAGGAACGCTACCCCTGAGCCATCCAGATTCCCACGTTCTAAGTAACTATGAAAATAATTTATCTGTTGCAAAACAATTTTAGACCTCAAATGTGCCATACGTATCTACATCTTAATATATCCCAGTTATATGATCTACAATCTACCTTTCTTTCCGAAGGGAAAAAGTCTGTCGTTTCTCTTCAGAAGTTTTCCGAGATAAAGTTTAAGTATTCTCTGAGCGATAAAGAAAAGTTCCTTTTCTTTTTTTGAGCCAACTTTTCCATACTGAGTCGTCAGTACTGAAACTTGAGTATATTTTTTCTTAATTTTTTCTTAAGTTTCTTCTTGTGAATGAAATCTTTTCATACTAATCAATCATTGATACAGAGTAATTAATTAAGGTAGTAAGGTCTTTATCAGAAAGAAAAATCGACGAAGAAATAATGGAGGAGGATTGAATCCGGGGAAGAGAGATATCTTTATTCAAAGTTGAAATAGAAATGTGCAAGTAATAATACACTTTGGCATATGCGAGATTGTTTTTACATGTTGTGTATTCTATCGTTATTTGTTAAACTACGTATTTCCTTATATATTATTTCTTATCTATTGATATATATATTTATGAATTACATATATTCACTTGTTTATTGACTTGTTAATATTTCATTTACTTAGTTATATATTCATCTATTTGTTCATTCGTTTACATATTTACATTTTTAATAATCTATTTTATATGATCGAGGGATGGACTAGTTTTCATGTAAAAAATGTAACACCCATTTACGTAGTAAAATTTTCTTTAACAAAAATTATAATTATATAGAATAAATTAGTATACAGATCAATGAATAAATGAAAAATTAAATTAGATGAATAAATGAATAAATAAAAAAATGACACGAAATCAACGCGAGTGGTACCTGTATCGATTCCTTAAACCTGTTTCGTTAAGTGATTCTACAATGTCCACACTCAGGTCACTACTTTCCCTATTTTCATTGTTCCGTTACGACCATTAACGGTTACTCCAATAACCATTTTCTTTGCACCATTACCATCACCGTTCCCAGGTTGCAGTTAGCATCTTGCGAAACATATACACACACATAAACACACACACACACATACACACACACACACACACAATTATATATATATATGTATATATATATATATATATATATATATATATATATATATATATATATATATATATATCAACCACAATGCACTTTAATTCTAAGCCATCAACACCGGAAGAACCGTGGAGGCCCATGCAGAAATTGAAACGCGGTACGCCCGAGGACTCGAACCAACGGCGGTGAGCACGTGAATAGTGCCGTAGTGACTTAGACCAATAGACCATCAAGATATATATATATATATATATATATATATATATATATATGTATATATATATATATATATATAAACCACAATGCACTTTAATTCTAAGCCATCAACATCGGAAGAACCGTAGAGGCCCATGCAGAAATTGAAACGCGGTACGCCCGAGGAATCGAACCAACGGCGGTGAGCACGTGAATAGTGCCGTAGTGACTTAGACCAATAGACCATCAAGATATATATATATATATATATATATATATATATATATATATATATATATATATATATATATATGTATGTATGTATAATACAGCAAATATCTGCAACAAAGGCAGACAACATTGACACAATTACAAGAGAAGAAATAGCAGCAACTGCACTATCGTCGTTGAATGAATTCCACCAACGATCGACCGACCATTCATCACCAAGACCGCCCTTTCATTCATCACCACTTCACCACTTGCAGCGTTACCGCTACCTCCACCTCCATCTCCGATCTCAAACTTCAAATTTCATCTTCTCTTTGTCCTCCATCTTTATTTACTCAATCTCCACCACCACTTTCACCTTTAATACCATCGCCAACACCATCACTAGCACCAATATCATCACCACCATCTCTTTCACCATTAATACCATCCCTAACACCAATATCATCAACATCATCATCATCACCACCACTACCACTATCAAAGTAACCATCAGCCTCACCATCACCATTGTCATCACCATAATGTACATTTGCAATTACATCTTGGCCGATGTCATTTGCCATACGGGACTTAGAGTCTGTCTCCTCTTGATAACAGAGTTCTCGCCACTTCGACCCTCATCTCTTGCACGTCACTTCCGTTTGCCTCAGACCCTCTGAAGGGCTACGCCTGAAGGCTTTCAGAACTCATTAGTACTGTAGACCAAGAAGTTCTCAATTCGTTTCTTGTTTCTCCAAGAGCTCTCGTTTGGAGCAGTTTTAAGTCGAGGAAGAGACAATGACACTAGAAAGCTTTCAACCATGTTTGCCAATTTTATGAAGTTGTCAAAATAATAATAATAATAATAATAACACCTTGAGTACCTAAAATGAACGTCTGAATAATCATTTCTACAAATATTGAACAAATACAGTAGTATATGATCAATGGCTATACACTGGGCTATGAATTAAGAGATGTGATGGACACACAACACAAATTAAAATAGAGGTAATTTAGAAATAATGAGACGTCATTATGATCTTCATATATTTGGAGCATCGTAAGTGTTCATTTCTATGGAAACATAAACACGATTTTATTACACAGCAGTGGGTCGTGACCGGTCGACACCCATTTCAAAGAGTCGTCCATCTACTCATGACAAGGAAATTACCCGGGGCTTGTCAAGTCATCTGTGCACTTCAGCAAGATGACTGTGTATGTGTGTATGTGTATGTGTGTATGTGTGTATGTGTGTATGTGTATGTGTGTATGTGTATGTGTGTATGTGTGTGTATGTGTGTGTGTGTGTGTGTGTGTGTGTGTGTGTGCGCGCGCGCGTGGGTGTGCGTGCGTGCGCGCGCGTGTGTGTGTGTGTGTGTATTCACTTGGTCTTTGGAGCACGTGTTGGACTCGTGATCGACAGCTATTTCCCTCCTGGAAGAGAGCTCAAAGCTCGTAGGTCCGATCTATGGGTAATGCTATCACCTTGCACACACACACACACACCCAACTCCCCGCCCACGAGAGTCAGAGTAACGACCCGAAGCGCAGCGGTACCGAAAT
>NC_134777.1:14146234-14183734 GCF_046742065.1 Oratosquilla oratoria
ATATAGAAACATAAGAGCCAAAGCCTTGAGAAAATTCATGGGGAGAACTTTGTAGAGGACGAGGATGAAGAGGACAGGGAATAGGAGGAGGAGGAGGAGGAAGAGGAGGAGGAGAAAGAGGAGGAGGAAGAGGAGGAGGAGGAAGAGGAGGAAGAAGAGGAGAAGGAGAAGGAGGAAGTGGTGGTGAAAGAGTAGTATTGGAAAAAATAGAAGTTACATTGAGTTAAATGAACAAACGAACAGCAAGAGACCTATTGGTCCGTACATAGCTGTCCCGATACTTAACCTATTATCAATATTATTTTTACCATTGCCAATGCTACCATTACTATTATTACCATCATTACAATAACCACTATTATATATACATATACATATATATATATATATATATATATATATATATATATATACGTGTGTGTGTGTGTGTGTGTGTGTGTGTGTGTGTGTGTGTGTGTGTGTGTGTGTGTGTGTGTGTGTGTGTGTGTGTGTGTGTGTGTGTGTGTGTGTGTGTGTGTGTCTGTGTGTGTGTGTGTGTGTGTGTGTGTGTGTGTGTGTGTGTGTGTGTGTGTGTGTGTGTGTGTGTGTGTGTGTGTGTGTGTGTGTGTGTGTGTGTGTGTGTGTGTGAACCTATGTAGAAGTAAATAATTCTCGTCGGAGATATGTTGTTCAGTAACTGTCGAGACATTGTTTTTAATAACTCTAAAGTGGACCAACCAATGACTTTGGATGGTAGACCATTCCATATATTAACAAGACGATTAAAGAAAGAGTAATTTTTCACGTCTGTTTGAAATAATTTTCCTACAATCTTGCATCCATTATTCCTAGATGCGTTGGAGGTGTCAATTTTACAACAAAAAAATTCACATCCATGCTTTCATTTCCTTTAACAATTTTGAAGACCTCAATTAGATCCCCTCTCATTCCCAGTTTAGAGAGACTAAAAATGTTTTAGTTTCCTTAAGCGCTCTTCGTACGGCTTGTTCCGCAACCTAAGAATGAGCTCTGTTACTTTACGCTGCATTCTTTCTAACTTTCTTGGAGAATGAAGAAGAGTAGGAAAAAGAGGAAGATGGGCGGTATAAGAATGGTATTAGAAAAAGTAAAAGGAGGAGGAGGAGGAGGAGGAGGAGGAGGAGGAGGAGGAGGAGGAGGAGAATGTAGGAGCAGAGTGAAAAGGTACAAGTATGGAAGTGATAGAAACTATCTCAGTTTCCTATATATATCATAATAGCTATGCTGCGGGACACTGGGAAAGCTCATCCTCAGTACAATAACTTCGTCACTTCAAAGTGTGACGTAACAGCCTAGTTGAGACACTTTCCCTCCACCTCCTTCTCCTCTTACCTACCTACCACCATACTCCTCCTCCTCCTCCTCCTCCTTCTCCTCTTACCTACCTACTACTATACTCCTCCTCTTCCTCAACTTCCATCTCTTCCTCCTCCCCCTTCTCCTCTTACCTACCTACCACCATACTCCTCTTCTTCCTCCTCAACTTCTATCTCTTCCTCCTCCTTCCTCCCACTCCCCTCTCCTCCTACTTCTCTTCTCTTTCACTCACCTTCTCATCCCTATTCCCCTCCTTTATTTTCTTTTTTTTTTCCTTCTCTTGCAATCTCCCTCTTTTCCTCCTCCTTCCTCCCCGACCTCTTCCTCCCCTTTCTTTCCCCCCTTCTTCCCCCCTCTTTCATCTTTCTCTTTTTCTTCCTCCCCAACCCCCTACTCTAGTTTCTTTCCTTCCTTCTTCCCTCCTCTTTCCTCACCATTCCAGAGAAATCCCTAAGAGTACCCGAAGACCACTCCTAGCCATTGAGGTAGTAAATAAATAAATAAACAAAATAAATAAATAAATAAATAAAATAAAACAAAATAAAATAGACAAATACATAAATAAATAAATATTCATAATAAAATAAAATAATGGTTTGTAGGGAAACCATTGTACAGAGAAATGTGATAATAATGACTGGTCACTGGTAAAGATTCAGACCAACGTCTCAAAACTCCCCCCTATCAGGAGGCTAGGACGGTTCCCCTTACAGAGGACTTTGTAGCGTAGAATTTAATGAACCATGCCCTTGGTTCAATTTCCCGATGGCAGGATTCGAACCATCACGAACTCCATCGCAAGTACCGACGCAAGTACCCAAAGGCGTATTAAAGATATATTTCCGTGTTGAACAAATAAACATATCATGTAGTCCCGAGTGTATTCAACTGAACAAATGCCGGCGGTGATCACACTGCATATTACGTGATACCTTTGTTTAATCATTACAAATACATAATGTAATTAGTCTCTTGTATCGGATGTGTGCAGCGCACATTATGATTATTTGAGCCAAAACATTAGTTGCTGGTCGTTTATTGGCTTATCATCTTCAATTTAAGAGATTTCAATTAGTCAGATGACAGATTTCATTAAGTGGGTGATAATAATAATACCTTCAATAAGGTGGTGTCTTTGAATGTTTTTATTATGTATAATGCTATATAATTTTGTTCATTTGTAGGCTAGGTGCATGGGACCTTGCTCGATCGAAATCTCATCTTGTTCAATATGTTCTTCAACTGAACAAAATCATCTACCATTGGCTAGAATTAAACCTGAATGATATGATACCGTAGTGATGGGATTTATTTGAAAGATGTATCAAGGTGTTACAGGGATAATGATGGTCGAGTGACTATAATATTGTATTCGAGTTCTGGTAACTTTAAATTCATTTCCTCCCTCGGAATAAGTTAATTTAGCTATAACATCCTAGACATCTTGACGTGATTTACATATTTAATTCTGGTTAGCGTGAAATGTGGATTGAAGTCTAGATAACATCACTGTTGTATAATGTTGTAGAAGTCAGGTTTCAGTGAAGGAGAGATGGAAAATGGTTCTTTTGATTCTTGAATCTTATATCTCACTTGGGTATAATTTTTGTATATATATATATATATATATATATATATATATATATATATATATATATATATATATCAGGAGTAGTACTGACCTCGTCTCACAACCCTTTGACCCCAGAAGCCCCAAGGGAATCGCTAGCGCCACCCGGCCACTTGATGCGCACAAGTTCTTCGAGGAAACGCACGTGCAATACCTGGCTCTATTCTCGCTAGGTCACCAACATAAAAACAGACCCTATCGGCTCCCACAATGACCAACCTGTGCCTTGGCCGGCTGCGTCAGAACAGACAACTATTGAGGAACGCACGTGCAGTACCTACCCATACATTCCAATACGTTTAGATCAGCGGGCTGAGAACGTTTTGCGTTTAACTTCAGAGGCATCGACATTTCCTTCACGCTAATCAAGGGCACAAGTCGTGACCTGACCCGGGTATATAAGCTGGACGGAATCTCTGAAGATGCAGATCGTCTAGGAGCATCACACTAGCTCGCGGCCTCCGTTGTAGTCTCCTCTCCCCCCTCTCCTCTCTCCGACAAGCAGACCGCCTTGGGAAATGACTTGAAAATCACAGTCGTCAACTCCTTTGCGTCTCCTCTCCCCCCACTCCTTATAATTAGAGCGAGCCATATTGGCACCCAGCTTCAACCCTTAAATAAATTCCATTATTACAAATTGTTTGGCCTCCAACAAGTCCATATTATATATATATATATATATATATATATATATATATATATATATATATATATATATATTTATATATACATATATATTAGCGATATTACAGAAAAATATAAATCCTGTTTTCAGATGCACAGTGATTAACACTGTCTAATCTGGCATTCCTCAGTATAGTGTTCTCGGTTCATTGTTGTTTGATATATACACTAGCGACCTATTCGATCTAATTGAGAACACTGATAAGTTACGCTGACGGCTTGACTTTGCTTGCGACTATTTCCACGCTGGATTAAATCTTGTCACAATGTCAGCCTCTTCAAATGGAGTGTCGATTTAAATATGACATTCAACACGTCTAAATCTAAAACCCTGGTGGCTAATCGGAAGCGTACTGGTCTCGCATTAACTAAGTTGTGGGTTCGAATCCCGCACTCCTCTCCGATTCCCAAGAGTGACTATTATCTCTCCCAATAGGCTAAGCGCATAGGGAAAGGGTGACGGGTTCGGCCGTATCTCCGAGCCTAATAGCTTAGGTTCCTCACCTAAGTCTATAAGAATCTTTATATTTCTCAACCTCACAAAACTGATCTACCGTATGGTAATTTCTAATATATATATACAGTATATATATATATATATATATGTGTGTGTATATATATATATATATATATATATGTATATATATATGGATATATATATGTATATATATATGGATATATATATGTATATATATATGTATATATATATTATATATATATATATATATATATATATAATATAAATAACAATAATAAATAAACAAATAAATAAATGAATAAATAGATAAATTAATTAATAAATATAAATTAAAAACAATAAGTAAATAAATAAATAGGTAAATAAATAAAATAAAATAGAATAAAATAGAATGAAAATTATTAGATAAATAAATAAATATATGCAGAATATGGTTAACTTTTAAATCTTGAACATATATATGTCTTTTACTCTAAGATGACATTTAAACGACACATTTGGTCCATAGTTGGTTCTTCTGTTCGTAAGTTAAGTATTTTTAAGATAGTCTGATTAACCATGTTCTTTTCTCAGTCCGTCTTTTTTGTTTGGGGTGAAATGTTGTGCGATTTTAGTCATCTTCGTAATGTAAGCATATTTTGTATGCTGCAAAAGACACAGTTAAATTATTCCATCCATTGTACGATTGTGTTTTGGGCCTGCATGCGCCCTCCAAAAGTACAAAAATTTGTTCAGCTGTGCACTTTTCCAGTATGCAATTGATGAAGTGTTGTAAATAAGAACATAAGAACATAGGAACATAAGACATAAGGCATAAGACATAAGGCATAAGACATTTAGATAAACACCTAAGCAAGATGCTGTAATGATTATAATTTATTTTATATTATTTGTTTTTGTTTTGTTATCATTTGTCTGTTTTATTTTCATTTATTATTAGTTATATATCAATTTATTATTATTTACTATTTACCTGTTTATTATTTAACTATACCTATGCATTTATTTAAGTATTTTATTTGTTATTTACATTATTATAGTTTTTATTTATTTTATTGTTATGATTTTTTTTCGCATCCGACCTAGATATGGACCAAAAGGTCTCCTGTCGGCATGCTCCGCCTTTGTAATCCTTTGTAATCCTTTGACATAGGAACATAAGGCATAAGACATAAGACATAAGAACCTAAGAACGAAAGAGACTGCAAGAGACCATAAGGAAAGACTACACTAAACAGTTCCATGTCCAGTGCCACCTATCATCCCTATCCTAGAGTTATCTATCTAACGATGTTTCCTTTCTGGTTTATTGGTCTTGCTTGGACAGTGATACTTCCACAACGGATAAAAAGTTCTACGCCTTAACCAATGACTAAGAGGTTACAATTTTCTTAAAGAGCCGTTTGTCAATATCTAAGCTATGTAAAATATCAGAAACAGAGGGGCATCCTCGCCACTTTTACTGATTTCGAGTTAAACAAAGATATATACAGAGGAGGCTTACGTCTTTCACGATCCGTGCTTAACCCGAACCCAGTGAAAGTGGCGTGGATGCCCCTTTGTTTCAGGACGCCTCATTTCACAAACCTATTTTTATCATATATCTCTAATCATTTATTTTTGACTCTTAGCTATAGTCTACTCGTACGTCTGTTCACTTCTATACTTCTCTTTCTTCTCCTTTCTCTATTTCCTTTATTCTCTTTTTCCTTATATTCTTGTGTATGTTACAGGTGTGTGGGAACTGCTTAACAATGATAAATATAATATTATCGCACGGTAGCCCAGTGGATAACATGTCGAACTCACGAGCAGCTAGTCATGAGTTCGAGTACCGGGATCCGCTGTGATGTATGTCGCGCTGCTTCCCGACAGCCTTGTCCAGCCGGGGAGGTGACCCACTACATGAGAGTGGAATGGTGATGTAATAATCACAATAATGATAATAGCCATGTAAACTTTCATATAAACTTAAGATTTAGAATAAGAAAATTTATGCATTCGTAAAAGATATGAAATATTTTATTGTATATATATATATATATATGTATATATATATATATATATATATATATGTATATATATATATATATATATATATATATATATTTGGAAGTGGGTAGAAACAACTTGGCCAACCGTGTAGTTAATGAATGGAATAAACTTCCTGCAGAGGCAGTGCAATGTAGTTTAGTTCGAGGCTTTAGGATTCGTTTAGATAAACACCCAAGCAAGATCCTGTAATGACTACCATTTATTTTGTTACCAACAGCATTGTACGGGGCAGAAACACGGAACATGAGAGAGGAAGAGAGAAGGAGTTTGAATGTGTTTGAGATGAGGTGTCTGAGAAGTATGAAAGGGGTTACTAGGCTGGATAGGGTAAGAAATGAGGAGGTGAGGAGGAGAACAGGGGTGGAAAGGGAACTGGGAGATAGGGTTGATGAAAGGATATTAGGATGGTTTGGACACATGAAAAGAATGAGTGAAGAAAGATTAGTAAAAGAAGTATGGAAGGCGGAGGTGGAAGGAGTGAATATGAGGGGCTGTCCTAGGATGAGATGGATGGATGGGGTGAAAGGGGCATTACAAAAGAGAGGAACGTCTGTGGAGGAAGGACTGGAGAGGACAGAAGATAGGGGTGAATGGAGAGGGGTTGTGTATAGATGATGCTATGATGCATGAGGGGGAGTGGGTGGGGGATGGGGGTGAGTAAGTATGAATGGAAAAAAAATTAACGCAGCCCGAAAGGATTTCTCCCCGTCTTTTCCCTTTCTGCATGAGGGGACGGAGAGGGGGGGTCGCCGAATTTATCAAGCGGCCTTGCTGTGGATGTGCTCTGTCTTGCGACACTGCTTCTGACCCAGGGCAGTGGACAGGATGCAGGGATGACCCGTCATCCAGGAGGTGTCAAGATAAGAGAGAGGGAGGAGGGTGGAGGGGAGTGGAATATATAGGAAATGGAATGGATGGGAGTGGTTTCTATGCCTTTTTTTTTTTTTTTTGTGGCTGCTCCCCATGTAGGGGGAAAAAAGCCTTTGGTATATGTATGTATATTATTTATCTGTTTTTATTCGCTTGATTTTCATTTATTATTATTTCTGTCAATTAATTATTTACTATTTACCTGTTTGTTTATTATTTAAATATACCTATGCCTTTATTTGTTATTATTTATATTATTAGAATTTTATTTATTTTTGCATTTACCATTATAATATATTTTTTCGCATCCGACCTAGTTATGTTGCCATGCTCCTCCTTTGCAATATATAATGACTGCCTCATATTCAAATTACCCACACAATGAATTTCATCATTTAGTATTATCGACAGAAACATTCTTCATCTTCATCCCTTATTCGAATTTCAAATAACCCTCTCAGGAGAGTTCTTACTGGTAATCTAAAACCATCTTGAAATTACTGAAAGCTGTTCGGTAACAATGTTTTTTCATTCTAAAGATAATGAGGATAAGATTGTGGATCCTATATCTTGTTTGTTCAAGGATGCGATATAAGCTGAGGTTTATATGAAAATTATGATATATGTAATAGATAGTTTTATTAGTTATTCTAGGTATTTTTGAAATGTGATAACAATAGATAATTATCGTTCTTCGTTTTAATGTATATAAGGTAATGTAGACAATAGTAAGAAAAAATGTGTAAAGTACATATAGATGATGCAGAGCTATTGTTACTGTTCAACTGCCTCAGTATTCTTAGAGGATATTGATATGGGTTTTGGGTACAGCCCGAAAGGCTTTCCGAAATGGGAAATAATAATATTGATACAAGGAATCTATAATGGCACATATAATCACCTTTTCTACAAAAAAAAAAAAAAAATCTTTTCCTAGACTCAACTTTCGGTTTAGAATTTAATTTAGGAATCTTATTCAGATTGAAGAAAGATTAAAAGTGTGGTTTTGTCTTATCTCGAGGTTTTACCGCAATGCCACCCCTACCCCGTGATTGGCTCTTTCAATCTGTCAGTTTGAAGTAGCAGTCGACTTTAAATTCGCCTGAGTAAACAAAAACCTGAAGGAGGATTTCACGGAATTGCTTAAAAGAAGATTGACAAGGAGAGATTATGGAGATTCTTTTCCTATAAGCCAATGGATCTCAAACAGAGATATGCGATGATCTTACAGGTGGTACGCGAGCACTTTTTGGAGTCATATGTCATTTTCAGTCGCTGGCAATTTGGTTGTCAACTAGAAAAAGTCGGGTAGCGGCCCATTGGCGCAGCCATTTTCCACCTGCCTCCGTACTGTGATACTGTGTCTTACCACTTAGTAAAATATTTTGTATCTATCTATTTATTTTCTATTCCTTGCATTACATTTTAATGTATAAAATGTGTTCTTTCTTATCAGTTCATTTTTGTGTTCTGCTTATGAACAAATCTATATTTGATCAAAAGGCTTTTTTCTGGAACCAGGTGGTAAACGGCAATTGTACGGGACCTTCAAGTAGTACTGCATCAGAAAAAGATGATTACTTCAAGTAATAAATGTCCAACTAAAACATAGTGCCGAAGTACCCGGATGGGTTTAATCTATCAATCCGTCACCCCAGCCACTTTCCCGATCTGTCATGGGAGGTAGAGTAGTTTCCACATAAAACGAGGACACTACTCTCACTCTGTGACCGAAAAGTCTTCACAATTGGTAGCACTTTAATGTATGCTAAATGTGTTGCACGAGCAGTTACTTTTAAATGTACATTTGAGAGGGCACAACAGCGCTACCAAATGACGCTTAGACACAATACTTCTGTCGTTTCATGTATAGAAAGATCTTTGTTTATGGCAATATCTTCAACAATAACTATTGTTACTCTCCCAATACGATTTGTTGTCTTAATTCAAACATAATTTTCATGAGATAATCAAAACAAATATTAACTTATGAACTCGCACTCTCCAGTATTATAACAAATTATGAAGTAAATAGAGTTATAAAGGGAATAGGCAACAACTAATTTACCAACATAGTAGTTAACGAATGGGATAGACTTAGTAACCATGTAATGAGCGCTGAAAAACCGGTTGTTTTAAATGAAAATTAGATTATAGATAGGGATGATAGGCGGCAAGGGACATGGAAATGCCTACTGTAAGCCTTATGGTCTCTTACAATCTCCTCCATTCTTATGATCTTAGATTCTTCACAAGCGAGATCAGACCACGAAACCATCACCTTTGCCTTATCTATTCATATAACTAGTTCATACAACTGTTCGTTTTCACTCGCTTGTGATAAAACCTATTCCTACGTATTTATGAAGCAAATTCATTTCAGAGAGAAAAGAAACCTTAGCAATGATGGATGTAATGTTATGACGAGCAAATCTTAAAAGACAGTTTATCTACTACTGCGAGCAACTAAAGATACAACACGCTGAAGGACCAATGACGGGTACGTGTATGTTGCAGTCCTGCAAGATGGACAGTGAAATTACTCGTCTTCAGAATCCGCCAACCTCATCTCTATCAGGAAATGCAGCCTTGAGGGGCTGACACTCGGTCGTCAATGGTCCCAAGATATCTCTCTTTCAAATTCAATTTTTTTTTCTTACACTTTTTCTGACATGATGAGTTGATCACCAGCAACTAGTCTTCACTTCTCACCACTTTGAGTGGGTAACACAGAAAGAGTGTCACGTGGATACAAGAGACAACACTCCAAAGTTACTTTCCAAAGATCTCTTTCTCCCTCCCTCCCTCTCTCTCTCTCCCTCCCTCCCTCCTTCTGTGTGTGTGTGTGTGTGTGTGTGTGTGTGTGTGTGTGTGTGTGTGTGTGTGTGTGTGTGTGTGTGTGTGTGTGTGTGTGTGTGTGTGTGTGTGTGTGTGTGTGTGTGTGTGTGTGTGCGTGTGTGTGTGTGTGTGTGTGTGTGTGTGTGTGTGTGTGCGTGCGTGCGTGTGTGTGTGTGTGTGTGTGTGTGTGTGTGTGTGTGTGTGTGTGTGTGTGTTTACCAGCCACTGTGTGTCTCCGGGTTTTCCACTTAATGAAACTCGCGGCATCAATTATTAATACAACCCATTGTTGACTTATATAAGCACCATTTCGAAAAAGGAACTGTAACCTAATGTAACGAAAGCATAACTTTGTGAGAAAAAAGAAAAATCCAGAGAATAAGAGGAATTATTTAACTCGACTTTCCAGATTCCAGGCAGATATATTTCTTTTGTCTACTGATCTATCTACATACCGATAGGCTTCATCTCCTTTTCAGTGGAAGTAGCCAATCAGGGCAGAGATCCCACCCCAACCAATCTCACTTCCACCCGTCAATCATTTCCCTTTTATCTTAGCTCCTTGTGGATGAAGGGTCAAAATGGGATGGAGTGATGGGACTAGGGATCATGCTCTCTGTTCATCCTACGGGAACCCATGCCAATTCTCTCTGTTGATAATATGATTAAGTTAAGGGATTCATCCTAGATGTTTATCAAGAGCTTGACCTTCCTTAAGAACACAATTTCTGCTATACACGGAAGTCACGTTCACTCTGATTAATTAAATGATGATAGCTGATACGAGTTGAAACCACCTATATTAATACCATCTACCAACTGAGAAATTCAATCTTATCTCAATCATTTTACTGATATCATGTAAATACACTATTTAGAATACAGAATTACATGGAATGTTCTTCATGCATCACAATTATTCTACTAAATATATTGCGAAATAAATCATAGCATGTTCAAGATATAATCAATCATGAATAAATAAAAGAAAATGTAAGACAATTGCCATTAATGCTGTTACCCTTTTTCACAATAGATAAGTTATACACATATCATCCCTACTAAGATTTCGTACTCTCTCTCTATTCATTAACTTGCATTCGTCAATGTTCTATTTCCTCTCGGGGGTCATATATGGTAAACTCGTACATTCCTTCTTCCCGGCTCCCAATTCAAAGAGTGTAAAGATATGCACTTCCTGTTCCGCGCACTACAGGTATATATCGAAGTCTTCCTCTGATATACAACACTTATTTTATTCTACTTCATATCTTATTCTATCTCTATTGTACTTCTGTTATTCATTCATTTATTCATTTACCTATTCATCTATTTACTTGTCTATTCAATCATTTATTGATTTCTCTTTTATTCACTGATTGATCGATTGTCTGAAATGTTTATCTATTCATCTTTTTACTTATTTATATATATCAATCCATTTCTATTTCAATTATCTATCTTTTTATTGACTTGTTTGTTGTTCAATTTATTATCATTTTATTTAATCACTCATTTGGTTTTCCATTTATTTATATAATAATTTACCTAATAATTAATTTATCTAGCTAGTTATTTGTCCATGTATTCATTTTTGTACCTATTTATCATATTATATATTCGTTTATTTATTCAACATTTATTCATTATTCATATATTTATCTATTTATTTATACGTTTATTAATTTATTGCCATGGATTTTATGTTTTCCACTATTCCCTCTTCACTGTTCTTTCAACATACCGATACCATATTTCCCTTTGTCCATTTTTATTCCACTCTCGTTTTTTCATCCAACTCGGTAATTTCTTTTGTTTTTATATATTTCATCTGTTCTTTTAAAACCCAGATGCAGTCCTCAGGCAGCACAGAGCCATCGTTTCCAACATTTTTTCCAATCTGCCCGCCCTAGTGAGACCAGGTTTCGCCTACAAACAACAACAACACGGCCACAACTTTATCTGCAACAATTCTCACCTTTAACTCAATATTTTCCTTTCCACACTTTTTCTTTTTGTTTACCATGGCTGATGCAGTCTGCCACGTGATTTCTTATTTTTCTGTCTGTTTGTTTATTTATTTTACTCAATACTTTTCCTTTCATTTTTTATTTTTATTTTTATTTATCATGGATGATGCAATCTGCCGTATGATTTCATATCTAATTTATTCATTTATCTATGTATGTATATATCTGTATCTATATATATATATATATATATATATATATATATATATATACCTATTCATCTATGTATTCATTCTATTTATTTATTGTTCTTTCTCTCTCTCTCTCTCTCTCTCTCTATATATATATATATATATATATATATATATATATATATATATATACAGTATATATATACAGTATATATATATATATATATATATATATATATATATATATATATATATATTAAGAATTACAAAGGCGGAGCATGCCGACAGGAGACCTTTTGATCCATATCTAGGTCGGATGCGAAAAAAAAAATCATATTAATAATAAAATAATAAATAAAAACTATAACAATGTAAATAACAAATAAAATACATAAATAAATGCATAGGTATAGTTAAATAATAAACAAACAGGTAAATAGTAAATAATAATAAATTGACATATAACTAATAATAAATGAAAATCAGACAGACAATTGATAACAAAACAAAAACAAATAATATACGATAAATTATAATCATTACAGCATCTTACTTAGGTATTTATCTAAATGATTCTTAAAGCTTCGAACTAAACTACATTGCACTACCTGTGCAGGAAGTTTATTCCATTCATTAACTACACGGTTGGCAAAGTTGTTTCTACCTACTTCCAAATTGAATATATTTCCGGACAGTTTGAGACCATTGTTTCTTGTCTGATTTTCATTCAGTGTGAAAATTTTGTCACTTTTGATGTTGTCAATTCCCTTTAAAACCTTAAAGACCTGTATCAAGTCACCTCTGAGTCTACGCTTTTTTAGGGAAAACAGATTCATGTGTTTTAGTCGATTTTCGTATGATTTATTTTTGATATTTGGAATCAGTTTTGTTGCTCGCCGTTGTACTTTTTCCAGTCTGTCAATGTCTTTATGTATTCATTCGTCTATTTATTTATTGTTCTCTCTCTCTCTCTCTCTCTCTCTCTCTCTATATATATATATATATATATATATATATATATAAACATACATACATTACATATATATATATATATATATATATATATATATATATATATATATATATATATATATATATATATATATATATATATATAAACTGTATTAACTGACTCCTTTTCCTAAAGGGAACAATGATGGGTTCCCACCTTTTCTGGTCTCCCAAGACAGACGTCTGAGACGGTCATCTCCGTGTCACACTTTCATCTTTATTCTCACTTCTGTCTTGAGGTGCACCCCGAGTGGCTAACATTAGATCTTTGGACCGGGCACAAGATCTCTATCCATCAACTTTGGTTATCTATTCTATTTTTTCACACAAGGATAGGTGGAAACCTGTGACCGCTCCCCACCTCCTCCTCCTCCTCCTCCCTCCTCATCCTCCTCTTCTTCTTCTTTCTCCTGCTTCTTCTCATCCTCTTCCTTTCTTCTGATAAGCGTTGACAGAAGCATACGTATGTTAATGTAAGAAAGATAATCACAAAAAATAAATGAATTAATAAAATAAAAAAGATCAAGTTACAACCTGTTGCCGATCCCTTTATCCAAAATAACAGAACATACATTTTCCATCAATATCTCATAAAAAGATTAATTATTTAATTTCCTCTTCATTACTCATCCTCAACTCTTCGCCATTCTCATTACCTCAACTACCTAACCCCACCACAGAGCTTTTTTTTTTTTTTTTTTTTTTTTTTGATAAAAATATTGCGCTGTCGGAACCACAATACAAAAAATATATATAATAATAATAATAAGTTCAGATTAGGAAAAATAATTTCTACATATAATAATTTATAGTGACATATATTTTCGAAGTTGAATAATTTATATATATATATATATATATATATATATATATATATATATATATATATGTAATTTTGCCAAGAATATTTTACAAATTTACAAAATATGACGTCTTCGTTTTAATGGAATAATGATTTTGTAAGCAGCTTCTGGAGGCAAGAAATTGACCTGAAAGAGTTACACGTGACTCCTGGGACTCCTCAGTACGATGATCCCTACGTAGGCGTCTTGAGGATGCCGACGTCTGTGTCTTTATTGTGTTTATTTTGTAGTTGGCTATCCCCCATGTAGGGGAAATAAGCCATTGGTTATGTATGTATGTAGTTGTAGCTGAAAAACCCTCGAATTCTGTGAACTGGTTTAATCACGTTTTCTGTGTTTATTACTAGAGTGAAAGACGAGTAATGCAGCAGTGAATTCATGTTCTACAATGCGAGTCGTGTGATGCATCGTACGTTAGGCATCCAATCCTGCGCGCGAGAGTTTCACTCGTATTGAAGAGATTAATGGGACACAGACCCCATGAGGAGCTTACGCCACGAGACGCTGATTAGCTGCGCTTGAATTCATCACTTTTGACTTATACGCTATAGTGATTGTTGGGACATGTAACGGTCACTAATGGCAATTTAAGAAATGTGGGATTCGAACCCAGAACTTGAATGAAAGTGAGACCAGCACGTTTCCGATTACGCATCTAGTGCACATTACCCGAGAGCATCCAAACAATTTATTTATCTATTTATTTATTTATTCTAACCACGTTTCATTTTCTGCATGTATGCCTCCTCAAGCTTCTCGATGTTGATAGCTTAGAATTAAAGTGAATTGTGGTTGATAAATGTCTGTTCATTAGGACCCATTCAGTGTTGTACACACACACACACACACACACACACACACACACACACACACACACACACACACACACACACACACACACACACACACACACACACACACGCACAGACACACACACACACACACACACACAGACACACACACGCACACACACACACACACGCACACAGACACACACACGCACAGACACACACACACACACACACACACACACCACACACACACACACACACACACACACACACACACACATATATATATGAATATATATATATATATATATATATATATATATTGTGGGAGCTTTTAATCATCTGTTTCCCCTATCAATCGATGATAATAAGAAATATTCTTGTAAATATACTAGAGACAAAAGGTCATTTTTTTCCGGAGAAAATATCTATAAAGAGAGCCTAGCGTCCTCGGAAGGGTGCTGGTCTCACATTCACTTAGTTGTGGGTTCGAATCCCGCACTCCCCTCTGATTCCCAGCAGCGACTCTTACCAATCCCAATAGTCCTTAAGGCGAAAAGGGCAATGGTGACTACATCGGCCGCAGGTATTCAGCCTCCCCTAGCGTCCACTTGACATGGATTTTGAGTTTCCAATTCGCAAATTTCAAGGCATATATTATGATTTTAATTGATCCCTTTTGTACCTGGAGGCATTTTTTCATTTTATGCTGGCTGCCGCTATCTATTCCTGTGGCACAATCTATTTTTATCTGTGAATTTCGATTTTGATATAAATATATTTTCTATTTCATTGTTTTGTTCTTATTCTCTGTAATTTTTTTATTACCCATAAGTAGTACTGCATCAGGTAAAATTTGTGTTCACTAAAAAAAATAGCCAGAAAAGAATATATATTTCATAACTAATGAAGTGAGGACAAATATGATGCTTGATATAGACCAAAAAGAATATGAATAAAATATAATTCTTAAAAAAAAAAAAAAAAAAAATCAGCATCACTGTGATTATTACAGATTCAATCGAACCCTACAACAACACACTCTAACACTTGTTTTGATCCTAATGGATCCCGTTTACTGACACTTTCCCTCTCTATTCGACCACAGACATAAGAGCAGCAGCCTTTGCCACAGTTAGGCATCTGTTTGTGTAAGCTTTTTACTATAATGATTTATTATCTTTATTCTACTTTAATAATCTCAATATAGTTTCATAAACATGCCGGTATATGCATACATACATACGTACATATACATACATACATACATACATACATACATACACCCACACTTACATTAACCCCCTCCCCACACACATTCACAGACGCACTCACTCATACACACACACACACACACACACACACACACACATACGCCAAACTTGAACTACAGACACTAGAGCAAAGAGGAGAGAGAGGAGATTTGATAGCTATTTACAGAATCATGAAAGGCATAGAAATTATTGATAGAGAGAATCTGATAAAATGGGATGATAGAAATACAAGAGGACACGGAAAGAAAATCAAGAAAGACAGCTATAGAAGAGATGTGAAAAAGAACAGCTTTCCTCACAGAGTAATAGACAGTTGGAACAAGTTAGATGAGAAAGTGGTGTGTGCAAAAACAGTACATGAATTTAAAAATAGTTTAGATGAAATGAGATATGAAGACGGGACACCACGAGCATAGCTCCCCTTCCCGTAAAATACAACTAGGTAAATACAACTAGGTAAATACACACATACACACACACACACACACACACTTGTATATTCAAAGAGATTGTTAGTCTAACAATTTTGTCTTGTTAATGATGCTCTATTTCATGTATGTTTTTATTTTGTTTTATTTTAACTTAGCTTATTCTATCTTATTTTATTTTGTTTTGTTTCATTTCTATGCACTAATTTATTCAATTATACTTTTTCATCTCTTTTGTGAATATTTTTAGATTAAATATCTTAAAAGAAGTCTTGACTAACCACCTTTGAAATAAATGAATATTTTCTTCTAAGGGCAGACGATTTTGCAAAGATTTAGACCAGCTCTAGATTACAAAGTGAAAATACCCATCATCAGTTCTTATTAGCTGGTCTGACTTCTTTGTTCGTTTCTCGATAAATTCAGAAGACTTTATTTAGCTTAAGAAAGCCTCTCAAGGATACAGTGTCATTCTTCTTCAAAAGCGATGTATACCTTTGCCTCAGCCTGGCTCTCACATTAAATTGATCACTTTTTTATAAAATCGTTTAATCTTCATTGAAATAATATAAAGTATGATACTGGTTAACTGGGAGTAGTTATAATGATGTTAAAAGTATTTTGCTCTAATTAGAGGATTGAAATCATTGTGTGTTTTTTTTATCTGTTTAGTCTTTCTTTCTCCCGTCTTTGATGTATGAATGACAAAATAAAATTAAAAGATGAACAGGACAGACAAATGAAAAAATGAAATGAAAATAAAATGAAAAAAAATAAATAAGATAGAATAATATGAAAAACAAAATAAATGAAACAAGAAAAATAAAAGTAAAGTTAAATATGATAAATTCAGATACAATAAAATAACATGAAAAAATCATTCGCGACGTTAAACCGAATCAAATAATACATACATACTTATACCAAAGGCTTCCCCCCCCCTTATAAGGGAGGTAGCCAAAAAGAAAAAGGCATAGAAACCACTCCCACCTATTCCATCCCCTACATATTCCACTCCCCTCCACCATCCTCCCTCCCTCTCATCTTGGCACCTCCTGGATGACGGGTCATCCCTGCATCTCGCCCAATGCCAAATAATAATAAAAGAGGTTAAAAATCGCCTTTAAACAAACCTTCACTGTTGCACTTATTCCAATTTTATTCAATGTCAATATGATTTTCATTTACACCAGATAATTTCACATATCTCGAATAAAAGAATATAAAATCGAATGTAATCAATCTAAATCTTAAGCCAAATGATTTCTATTGGCTATTTAGTCGTTCTTAGAACAATAGTCTTTACGCAATAAAGAGCAAATCTAACCCTACTGTTCTTATTCTGGTGTTAAACCAGACAATTCTATTCATCTACAAAAACCCTTCGATGACACAGAAACAGTCCCACACTGACGCAACACAAACAAAAATCTAAAATTTCTTTCCAGAGAAACTTGTGGAAGGTTCCGATGACCGTTGCCAGATACTATGGGGTAGCGGGTTCTTCACTTAGTAAAACTCGATTGATAGATTAGTTGGCCTGCTTTATATTTCAATATTTCCTTTGAACTCTTCATTGTAAGTAACTGAAATGTGAGATAACGGTTTCAGATTTTGCTGTGTTTTTATGGTATGTTTTTATATTGTGACTAGTTTTTATTGATGTTGCCTGGATCCTGAGTTCTTTGCAGTTATGCCCACGTTAAATCTGTTATCATCTTTCCAAATGAGATTTCTTGTGATGGGATTGAAAGTCATGTGTGTTTCATTACCCCAAAGAACAACCAAAAGCAGCAATCAAACAACCAACCATCCCCCAATACACTTTGCCCATCATGCAAGCCAATCCAACCTCTATTTACAGACAAAATAAGAGCCACAATGGAATATGCATACTTGAATCCCTGACAAGCATGTAAGAGGGAGATGGGCCGTCATTGCTGAGTCAACAATAAGATCAAACACAAACACAAACAATGCAACAAATGCAAGAGCTAGGCATGGAGATGGACGTCCAGAACCAAAGGTTCTCCTCGTTTCAGAAGTCTTCGTTTACAAAATGTTTTTCACTCAACACTCAAACTTAGGAATGCACACACAAAGCTACATCAAACCCTCTGCTCTAGGCCTGGGCGACCTTTGGCACGCGTGCAACATCTGTCACACTAACGATTTTTTTTTTCTTACACGCGAAACATAAAGCTCCGCTTAAAAAAGATAGCTAATGATTCTCTTTTATCTTTCATCCATTGGTGACCATATGCTGCGTTGGGCAGCGAATAGAGGCCTTATGAGGTCAAGGAAAGAGACCCATACCCGTATGTAGGCCTATAAACATACACCGTTGCCACGCGAGAATATTTTGCAACCACAAAAAAAAAGGTTGTCCACCCCTGACATATTCCATCAAAAGTATAAAGTCAAACTAAACGACTGTAAATACAATTACCTCGATCCCTTGTATATGTGTGTCTAAGTCTAAATAAAAATATTCTTCTAAAAAACGCTGTGGAAGTCGGGGACAGGTGGTATTACGGTGACACTTTGTCCTAAAAATATTCTTGAAAAAGCGCTTGGGTAAGTCGGGGTCAGGTGGTATTCTTCTTCTTCTTCTTCTTCTTCTTCGCGTTCTTCTTCTTCTTCGCATTCTTCTTCTTCTTCGCGTTCTTCTTCTTCTTCTTCGCGTTCTTCTTCTTCTTCGCGTTCTTCTTCTTCTTCGCGTTCTTCTTCTTCGCGTTCTTCTTCTTCTTCTTCTTCTTCTTCTTCTTCTTCTTCTTCTTCTTCTTCTTCTTCTTCTTCGCGTTTTTCTTCGCGTTCTTCTTCGCATTCTTCTTCTTCGCGTTCCTCTTCCTCGCGTTCTTCTTACTCGCGTTCTTCTTCGTGTTCTTCTTCGCGTTCTTCTTCTTCGCGTTCTTCTTCCTCGCGTTCTTCTTCGCGTTCTTCTTCGTGCTGGGGATCCCGTGTTGGGGTTCCGCCCAGAGGCCGAGGCCGAAGGGGAAAACGAGGGATTAGAGCGCGGAAAGCTGCGGCCGTAGGCCGCTGTTTGCGCAGCCAAGCCCCCGGCGAAGCCCGCGGCTTGTATATATGTATGTATTTATATATATATATGTATATATATATATATATGTATATATATGTATATATATATATGTAAGAGGCCGGTAGTGTACGAATGGAAATGAGCTAGGGCATTAGAATAATTCAGACTCGACGCCTGCTCGAGGGCGATGTTATGTCTATGTGAGGGCGACGTTTTGTCTATGTAAACACACCGACGGTGGTGACTGTTTTATAATCGATTATGTAATCAAACTCTGTAAGCGCAGGTTAGCTTCGTTTGACTAATGCTGAGATAAACAATTTTGCTAGTGGCATTGTAATGGCTTTCCAGGTTGGTGCAAGGTGGAGAAGGAGGAAAAAACTATTGGTGCATGAATTCAAAGTCACGCCCATAAGGAGTGACATTTATTTGAGAAGTCACCGGAGATTGGTTTAGAAAAATTAGTGACGTCAGACGAAGGTAGCTTAGCGTAGGATACGGGATCTCGTAAGAGGGTGTAGAGAGAAGATATAGAGAGGGTGTGGAGAGAGGATCGAGAGAGGATCAGGAGACGATGTAGAGACGAGAGAAAAGAGATCCCGAGTGTAAGCAGAAGGTGAAATTACAGTGAAAGAAGAAAGAAAATTCACCACCCTTTTATTAACCCAAAGGACGAGAGAACTAGGCACGGGGCCTAGAAAATAGTGAGACTACAGGAAAAGAAGGCAAGGGGCCTTGAGACGAGTGATATTACAAGTCAAATTTAAGTGACAGTGGTGACAAGGGGTGGTGAAAGTGGTGAACAGCGGTGCGACGAACGAACTGGGTGTTAAACACCTCCGAAGAGAAGTGGCGCAAGAAGTCTACGGGAACAAGACAACCAAAATCAAGAGTGTATTACGACTACGAGAGAAATCTACAACTTCAAGTAACTGCTACGTTGGGAACAAGCATTCTTCAAGATTCTTCAAGGTGATCATCATCTACAAGGCGGTCTTCAAGGCAGAGTGTGTGATGGAGGAGGAACAACGTCGTTGACGAATGACAAGACCGTAGAAGGACGTCAAACCAGACATTGACATCACGAAGCGACATCGCAAGCAGCCAGGCTAAAGCAAGGTATTAGTAATAAGTATGAGTACCCCTCAGAATTCTAACGTGTTGAGACACGAAATTCACACATCAAATACAAATATTCCAAAATTCACAGGAGAGTCTAACACATATGGTGTAAACAAGTTCTTGAACCTCATTGACACTCTTATAGTTAGTAAAAACATTACCAATGAGGATCGTAAGATTGAGATTCTCAAGGAGAATATAGATCCAGAGCATGGAAGGGCGAGGTTTGTCATTAACTTCCAGCAAATGGAAGCAATTAATCAATATGATAATTACAAGAAAGCCTTTCTTAAACATTTCATGTCCAAATGTGATCAGGATCCTATTAGATCATTGGTAAAAATGATTAAGGAAGTTAGGACAAGTGAAACTGACACAGAGTACTTAGCTAGATTAGATAGGTGGTCAAAAGACATGAATTCTATCTTGAAAGATTCAGACTTGATAGAAAGATCTAGTGAGAAGATGAAAATCTCACAGGTAATCAAATTGATTACATTTAGCTTATTGGCAAAGAATTCTGATGACTTAACAGCAGAAAGGCTGTACAAAGATTTAAAATCAAATATCTGTTTAGGAGAAGTAGATTATCTTCTTCAAGGATACAGTGAGACCAGAACAATAAACCCATATGTAATGCCTATAAATCAACATAGCCAATATAGGAACTCTAGAGAGTTTAAGAAAACAGAAGTAGGACATAGGCGACATGCTAGAAGTCCATCTAGGGATAGGGATACCAGAATCCTATGTTTTAATTGTAATGCATGGGGACACAAGGCACAAGAATGTTTTTATGGGATTATTTGCAGAAATTGCAAATACGAAGGTCACAATGAGTATCAATGTAGGAACCCTCCATTCTGTATTTACCATAATAAAATCGGACACAGAACTCATGAGTGCCGGAAATTTTCGGGTACCCCCAGGGCTAAGAGGAAAAACCCCATACACAGAATAAACCATTTCAGACCTCCCCATATATATACCGATAGGCGGTATTGTATTAAATATGGGAATGCAAGGGAGATGAAAGAAACTGACAAACTGATAATTACTGTTGGTAAAACTTCTGTAGGACCTCTCATTGCGGGTAAAGTGTACAATAAGCCTATTCAAATTTTTATTGATACAGGGTCTGTAGTTAATGTAATTACTAGTAAAGTTTTAAACCAGTTGAACCCAGGAGTGAAAATGTTGGAACCAATCCGTTACACATTGCAAGGTGTAACTGGAAATCAGTTAAAAACATTAGGTAAGATTGAGCTAGAAGTTGCCTTATATACAAATGAACAATTGTACATCCCAGTGATAGTGGTAGAAGAGTCTGTTTTTCCAGGAGATTTATTGATAGGATTTGCAACTATGAGAAAAGAAAACATGGTAATTTGTCCTGCTGACTTAGGAATTTTAGTGAAGTCACAGTTAATCCCATTCTTAAATCAACCAGACTTAAGACCAGTGACAGGAATCAATGAATCCTTAGATAACATTTCTATCCTAGATAGCGAGGCCGAGCGGTCCAACCCTACAGAAAGTAAAACAATTTGTGAACCCAACTCAGAAGTTCAGGAAATCCCAGAGATTACTAAATTATCAACCACAGATGCCTTGAGAATTGCAGATTGCGGATTAACAAGGTCGACATTGCTACATCCCATGTCAATTAATAAGGTTGAAGTGTGTTTGAAAGGAATCAATGTAGACTCTGAAGTAATTACAGTCCCAGAATCAGTTAAAATTAAAGGATTGAAGTGGGACTCAGGGATTTATAAGACAAATAAGAACAGAGTAGAAGTATTAGTAATTAATACTATGAATAAAGAGATAGTTTTAAAGAAAGGTACACAAATAGGATGTATTCAGGTGTGTACTAAACCTATTAAGATTTTAAATGAGAATAGTGAGGAGATAGAATGACCAACTTCATCAATTTGTTCAGTACAAGAAGGCATAGACTTAAGAAATAGATATAAAGAATTATTACAATCAACTAATTGCCCTGAGTTGGATGAAGCTTTATTTGCTTTGCTTATGAAACATAAAAAAGCAATTGCTTTGCCGGGGGACGCCTTAGGCAAAACAACTGTTTTAAAACATCACATTAAGTTAAAACCAGGAACACAACCTATCTACATACCAGCCTACAGAGTTCCTCACTCTAAATTAGCTGTAGTAGATAAACTCATCACTGAAATGTTATCACAGGATATTATTGAACATAGTAAGAGTGAGTGGAATTTTCCGTTGATCTTAGTACCAAAGTCTGATGGGACTATGCGACCAGTTATTGATTACAGGGAACTGAATAAGCACACCATTCGTGACAGGTTACCATTACCCATTATCGGTGACATTTTGAGAAGTTTGGGAACTGAGAATAGATATTTTAGTACTATAGATATCAAATCAGCTTTTTGGCAAATAGAATTGCATGAAGATTCAAGAGAGTTTACAGCATTTTCTACTACAACAGGACATTATGAGTTCAAGAGAATGCCATTTGGGTTATATAATAGTCCATTAACTTACATGAGATTAATTAATACTATTCTAGATGAATTGTTAGGAAACACTGCCAGTGTATTTCTAGATGATATTTTAATAGTTTTTCAGACTGCAGTGGTGCACTCTAAGAAATTAGATTTGATATTCTCAAGACTAGGAGAAGCAGGGTTAAAAGTAAAACTTGAAAAATGTAAGTTCTTGCAAGACAGTGTCATTTACTTAGGACATAAGATAGACAGACACGGGCTGAGTACAGTAAATTCAAAGGTTGACGCTGTCAAGAATTTTCCAGTTCCGACCAATGTAGACAAGGTTAGGAGCTTTTTGGGATTAACAGGATATTATAGAAAATTCATTCAAAGTTATGCTGACATTGCTAATCCACTAAGTTCTTTGTTGAGAAAGGACTCAAAGTTCATGTGGGGACCTGCGCAACAGCAAGCTTTTGACAAGTTGAAAGATAAACTCACGAGTTCACCTATTTTAATTTTCCCCGACTATGAAAAAGAATTTATTCTTTGTACTGATGCGTCTGACATAGGGTTAGGAGGCATACTAATGCAAGAGAGAAATGGAACTTTGAAACCCATAGCTTACACATCCAGACTTTGTAATAGTGCGGAGAGAAACTATTCTATAACTGAAAGAGAAACTTTAGCAGTAATTTATTCTTTAGAACGTTTTAGGGATATGATACTAGGGGATCCCATCAGAGTTTGGTCTGGTCACTCAGCAATACATAACTAAATTAAGCATAAGAATTTTAGAGGCAGACTTGCTAGATGGTTTGCGATACTTCAGTGCTATGATGTTCAATTTAATATATTCCGGGTAGAAGGAATGTAGCAGATCCACTTTCTAGAAACATTAGTCAACCAATGACTGGGACTGGGTTGATTAATTTTGTTTGTAGTATAGAAGAATTAGTAACTTTAGATGAAGGAATGCTAATAAGAGAACAGAGAGATGATGAGACATGTGATTCAATAATCAAGCATTTGATGAACCCAAGAGGAGATCCTCCAAAGCTACCAAAGGGGTATAAGATAGAGGAATTTAATTTGATTAATGGAATTTTGTATAGGAAAACATTTGTAAATGGGAAAGATATTTCTAGAGGTCAAGTAAATCAGTTGGTTATACCACAAACTCTGGTAAATGAGATATTGAAGTTACTTCATGATAGTGATTGTAGTTCACATCCTGGAAAGGATAAAACTTATAGACAGGCACAACTTAAGTACTTTTGGCTAGGTATGAAGAAAACTATATATGATTATATAGAAAAGTGTGTAAAATGTGTAAAGGTGAAGGGAAATACACCAAAACCTGCTCCTATACTCACCTATCCCATTCCACAGAAACCTTGGGAAAGAGTTCACATGGATACATTGGAATTACCATTAACCGAGAACGGCTTTAAATACCTATTTGTTGCTATTGATTATTTTTCAAGATTTTGTATATTACAACCCATAATCAATAAGAAAGCTGAAACTATTGCTTCCGTAATCTATGATCAGATAATCTGTAATTTTACTACACCTAACATCCTAGTTTCAGATAATGGGACTGAATTTAATAACAAAATCTTGGAAAATCTATGTAATGTATTCCACATCAAGAAAGTCAATATACTCGTTAACCATCCCCAAAGTAATGGAGTAGTAGAAAGGTTAAACAAAAAGATAATTATATGTCTTAGAACCCTAATAAGTCCTCATAGTGTAACTTGGGATACTTGGATTCCTTGTGTTAAGTGTACCCTGAACAATCAAATTAATGTAGCAACTGGGGATACACCTCATTTTATAATTTTTGGGGAGGACAAAACTCTGCCATATGAAATGTTGACTGCAGAGCAAAAACCCATATATAATATGGATGATTATATATCCAATAGGATAAATACTCTTCAAAGTATTCACCAAAGAGTTAGGAAACATATGCAGGTGTATTCACAAGAGATGAAGGAACAACAACACAAAATAGCTCATAAACTAGAATTGAAAATTGGAGAATTAGTAATGGTCAAAGTAACCTCACCCAATAATAAACTTTCACCAAGGTACACTGGTCCATATAGGGTAATTGATTCTGCAGGTGGAAACAAGTTTAAACTTAAACATTTAGAATCAAGAGAAGAATTGATAGGACATTTAGATGACATAAAGAAAATTAGCTTGCAGATCTATGAAGATGATTATAGTAATACTTTGTGCATAAATATTAATAACCCTGGAGAATATGGAGAATATTATAATGATATTTTTCAAGAGTTGAATATTAATCTTGATGTATTTTACAGATAGTATTGACCATTTATATGTATTTGGGATGGGAGACCTAAACAACTGGAACTTGGTGTCAAGCAGATACATGGAAACCTAAAACCTAGGATCTGCTGTGGTCAGACTTGGAACCTTAAGGACTTAAGGACCTCTCATCTGAGTACACACATGAGTATTGTGACCATTTTAAAGTAATATGACTGTCTTTGAAAATGAAGTGTGTTGAAAATAAATATGAAGAATGAACAAGAAGAGACACTCAAACTCTAGATTAATGTGTTTTGCAAATTAATTGCTATTGAAAAGATGATAAACCATTCAGAATTTAAAATTAGTGCTCATAGTGAATTTTCTAATCAATTACATCCTTTCTGTAGACAATCTAAGAGAAAGCATGATCTCTTTTGTGTTCCGAGAGGCTTCGCATGAACTCTCTGGTTAGGAATATGTCTGTTATGAACAATTGTCATTACCAACGAATTTTGGTAGACCAGATCCCTCATTGTAACATACAAGGATCTCATTACCTGTTTTTCCCTAACAAGACAAAGGTATCAATAAATTGTCCCGGGTTGAGTCCTAAATTGGATTTGGTTGAAGGTCTTGTCTCTATTCAAGATAACTGCGAATTGCATGCAGACACTATTTCCACCATTTCTAATACCCTTAATACAATGCATTTAACCAAGGACACCTACATTTCAACCTTCAACTTCACAGTGCCTGAAAACTCTCCTCCCTTGAAAATTAAGAGAAGACCATTGTCAAGATCTCCCTCAAATGAATTACCTATGATACCAATCCTTATCATACCCTTACTTTCAGTGTTAGTGGCAGCACTGATTGCCTTTGTTGTATTCCGGAGATTGGCTCTGTCAAAGCAAATCAACCATGTAACCGCTTAATTCAATACCTTATATATATTGAGAGGCGTGTTATTCACATTTATAGGTATTATGTTTATGTATTATTCCCAATTTATTGCATGAATGATGTATTTTGGAGGGTAGATTAACAATTACGCAAGGGTAGATTAGCTTATTCTAGAAATATATTAGCAAGCCCTGTAAGAGGGAAATAAGAAATTGGTCGGGACGACCAAGGGTAGCTGCCGAGCCCTGTAAGAGGCCGGTAGTGTACGAATGGAAATGAGCTAGGGCATTAGAATAATTCAGACTCGACGCCTGCTCGAGGGCGATGTTATGTCTATGTGAGGGCGACGTTTTGTCTATGTAAACACACCGACGGTGGTGACTGTTTTATAATCGATTATGTAATCAAACTCTGTAAGCGCAGGTTAGCTTCGTTTGACTAATGCTGAGATAAACAATTTTGCTAGTGGCATTGTAATGGCTTTCCAGATTGGTGCAAGGTGGAGAAGGAGGAAAAAACTATTGGTGCATGAATTCAAAGTCACGCCCATAAGGAGTGACATTTATTTGAGAAGTCACCGGAGATTGGTTTAGAAAAATTAGTGACGTCAGACGAAGGTAGCTTAGCGTAGGATACGGGATCTCGTAAGAGGGTGTAGAGAGAAGATATAGAGAGGGTGTGGAGAGAGGATCGAGAGAGGATCAGGAGACGATGTAGAGACGAGAGAAAAGAGATCCCGAGTGTAAGCAGAAGGTGAAATTACAGTGAAAGAAGAAAGAAAATTCACCACCCTTTTATTAACCCAAAGGACGAGAGAACTAGGCACGGGGCCTAGAAAATAGTGAGACTACAGGAAAAGAAGGCAAGGGGCCTTGAGACGAGTGATATTACAAGTCAAATTTAAGTGACAGTGGTGACCAGGGGAGGTGAAATATATATATATATATATATATATATATATATATATATATAAATGTATATATATATATATACAAGCCGCGAGCTTCGACGGGGGCTTGGCTGCGCAAACGGCGGCCTACGGCCGCAGCTTTCCGCGCTCTAATCCCTCGTTTTCCCCTTCGGCCTCGGCCTCGGGGCGGAACCCCAACACGGGATCCCCAGCACGAAGAAGAACGCGAGTAAAAAGAACGCGAAGAAGAACGCGAAGAAGAACACGAAGTAGAATGCGAAGTAGAATGCGAAGAAGAACGCGAAGAAGAACGCGAGGAAGAAGAACGCGAGGAAGAAGAACGCGAAGAAGAACGCGAAAAAGAACGCGAAGAAGAACGCGAAGAAGAATGCGAAGAAGAACGCGAAGAAGAACGCGAAGAAAAACGCGAGGAAGAAGAAGAAGAAGAACGCGAAGAAGAAGAAGAAGAACGTGAAGAAGAAGAAGAAGAAGAAGAAGAAGAAGAAGAAGAAGAAGAAGAAGAAGAAGAAGAAGAAGAAGAAGAAGAAGAAGAATAAGAAGAAGAAGAGGAACGCGAAGAAGAAGAAGAAGAAGAAGAAGAAGAAGAAGAAGAAGAAGAAGAAGAAGAAGAAGAAGAAGAAGAAGAAGAAGAAGAAGAAGAAGAAGAAGAAGAAGAAGAAGAAGAAGAAGAAGAAGAAGAAGAAGAAGAAGAAGAAGAAGAAGAAGAAGAAGAAGGAGAAGAAGAATACCACCTGACCCCGACTTACCCAAGCGCTTTTTCAAGAATATTTTTAGGACAAAGTGTCACCGTAATACCACCTGTCCCCGACTTCCACAGCGTTTTTTAGAAGAATATTTTTATTTAGACTTATATATATATACATATATATATATATATATATATATATATATATATATATATATATATATATGTATGTATGTATGTATATACGGATAATTTGACCCTGTAACAGGTAGCTTAATAGCCTATTTATAATAAACCATTAGACAATAAACAAATAAATAAATAAATAAAAAACAAAATTATAATTGTAAAATGACCTACACAAGAAAACTTTTACGGAGTAGGGGGCATGTATATAAAATACATTTGTCATAAAATACGCTGAGTTCAGTTATAATGATATCAGATGAATTAACTCCTTTATCAGAAGTGGCATGGTTACTAAATGATATAAAAACATATTACAAAATTCGCATGAAAATTTTAGAACCAATACACCCATACAATACTGGTGCCAATGACTTGCCTATCTAATCATCAGTGTAAACATAATACAATACAAACACAAGCACAAACACACAAACAATACACAAACGTACACGCATATATAAAAAACAAATACGCACACTCATACAAAAACACATACAAATACACACGCACATACAAAATCATACGCACGCGCACACACACACACACACAAAACACACACACAAAACACACACACACGCACACATACACACATACACGCAAACACATACGTACATTGACGCACAGCATTACTCGTAGATTGGGCCATATATAGCCTTTTAACTCTTATCCGTTAAGGTTACGAGTTAAATTCGTTGTTCAAGACAATAATAGTGAATCACACACGCGTATACATTCTTACGCGTTCCTATATACCTTAAGTAAGTACAAATAAAACCATCTGAACCCCAAGCTCATGGGAAAAAAAAAAAAAAAAACACCATCTCCTTCTTCAGTGTCGCGCCATTTCTACTTACCGTCACGGGCGTAGCAGAGAAGCACGGGCGCCTCGCCCTCAAGAAAGGGTCCTATTGTCGCCCCGGTCGCATTGCCCGTGACGCCCTTGACGCCCTCGTAGCGCTTGGCACTTCCGGCCAGACCTCCTTCGCCCAGTTCCCAGGCCATTTCGACGTGAGAGGGGGGTACTGTAAGAAAGAAAAAAAAGAGTGCTTTGTAATATGATATGGTTTAACGTCACAAACTCCTCCCATCGGAAGGCTAGGACGGTGCCTCTTCACAGAGGACTTTGTAGCGCGCAATTTAATGAACCATACCCTTGGTTCAACTTCGCCGGTGGCAGGATTCGAACCGCCATCCCCTCGACCTTCGCCGCAAGTAACGACGCTCTAACCCGCTCAACCAGCGAGGTTTGTAATATATAAATAGAATAAATTTCCTGAGTAAATTACCTATGTACAAATGTTACGTGAAGTAAGTATAGTGTCCATTTTGTAACAAGTAATAAGCAAGGTGTCTACATTGTAATGTAGGAGTATAATAACATATTTTCCATGTACATTACTTATATAGAACTATTGTGTGAAGCAAGGGGGACTTCTGATTTGTAATATATGATAAAAACACATTTCCCTAGTATACTGCCTAAGTACAACTATGATGTATGAACCTGCTACCAGTCATTACCCAAATTGTTCTATAACATCATCATGACAAACAATTTTCAGTAAACAAATCATAGGAAGTATGATTCATGTATAAATCATGCATCTTAGAGGGCGGGGAGTTTACGCCATGAGGCCCATAGCTGAGGCCGAAGCAATCATCTATGCACTATGCGTTTGGACTGTTAAGGTAGGTAACATTCACTACTCGGAATCGAATACGAGTGCGGGATTCGAACCCTCAACTCAGCGAATACAAGACCAGAACGTTTCTGGTTATGCTCCCCAGCGCACACGTATCGACTTTTCGCCGTGCGCTGTCCGTAACATGACGTCATGACCTCGAATAGCCATAAGTGTCTATGAACGTTTTCACACGTGGTCGTGGCGTGTGAAAGCGTCCATAGATACCCATAGTTATTTGAGATCACGACATCGTGTCATGGACGATGCACAGCGAAAAGTTGTGGTCATGGTCTTGACGTTTGAAAGCGTCCACAGACACCCATGATTACTTGAGATCAAGACGTCGTGTCGTGGACGGCGCACGGCAAAAAGTCGATGCGTGTGAAAAGACCCGTAGTGTGATTCCCCATACTTACCTATGACAGTAAGATTAACTCGAGTGTTGCGAGTAGGAGAGTGACCGAAATCTACTCTGCAACGGTACACTCCAGCATCCTTCAACTCTACCCGATGAAGGAGAAGAACAGGAGGCGATGTGGAGGTGATGAAGGAGGCTCTTCCAGCAGTGGGGTTGGAGTTGTCCCTCCACACTTGTGGAGTAGCGGCGTCTCCACCTCGATAGTCATGGCTGTGTGGAAGATGTGGAAGAGAAAAGAATGAATTATTCTTTCGAGTTTCATCGAGTGAGAAACGCATAACACCACGATCCACAGAACCTGCCACAGATCTCTATGGAAAGAATCTTTAGACTCCTGTCTGTGTTATGTCAGTGTAGGACTGTTTTTGTGTCACCGGGCCGATGTGGTAGGAAGAGTAGACCAGTTTCCGACTGTCAAAGTCTCCATATATGATAAAAATGCAAGAAATACATATGAAATTGTTAAAGAGAGAAAGAGTGTCAGCTTCTGAGGGTTGTATGTCTGATGGGCCCGAGAGGAGACAACAGACAATGAAACCATAAGCGACATTATGACATGCAGACCTTCATATACAGTACAAAACAATGGTTTGGAATTTTAATTCAATAATAACATAACTATCTTTGGAAGATTACTGATAATTGAATCAAAGTTTTCTCTTTTTCTACAAGTTACTATTGGGATAATGAAATGTAACAAGTATGTGTTGAACGTTTCGTTCATTTATCTATCAAATATCTAGCAAATCAGTTAGTTAACACATAAATAATAAAAACTATTTAAATACCTATTCATCTAATTAATTACTTCTTTATTTGCTTGTTTGTTTGTTTTCTTACGTGTGCATTTTCATTAAACAGAACTTTTACTAACGTCGACATGTCTTTGGAATGAAGTGTTTGGAAAATTTACGGTGGGAAGGGGGAGAAAGAATAGCAGTGGGAGGGAGGAGGAGTGGGAGGGAGGAGGAGTGGGAGGGAGGAGGAGTGGGAGGGAAAAGGAGTGGGAGGGAGAAGGAGTGGGAGGGAGGAGGAGTGGGAGGGAGGAGGAGTGGGAGGGAGGAGGAGTGGGAGGGAGGAGGAGTGGGAGGGAGGAGGAGTGGGAGGGAGGAGGAGTGGGAGGGAGGAGGAGTGGGAGGAAGAAAGAGTGGGAGGGAGGAGTGGGAGGGAGGAGTGGGAGGGAGGAGTGGGAGGGAGGAGGAATGGGAGGGAAGGAGAGGAAGTAGGAGTAGGAGGGGAAGAAGGGTTATAGGAGGGGAAAGAGGAGGAGGAGGAAAAGGAGGGGAAGTAGGGGAAGAAGGGGAGGAGGTGAGGGGGGAGGTGAGGGGGAAGGGGAGGAATATGGGGACGAGGTGAGGAGGATAGGGAAGAGAGGGAGGAGGTGGGGAGGAGGGGAGGAGTATGGGGAGGAGGTGAGGAGTATGGGGAGGAGGGGAGGAGGGGAGGAGGGGAGGAGGGGAGGAGTATGGGGAGGAGGGGAGGAGTATGGGAAGGAGGGGAGGAGTATGGGGAGGAGATGAGGAGTATGGGGAGGAGGGGAGGACTATGGGGAGGAGGGGAGGAGGATGGGGAAGAGAGGGAGGAGTATAGGGAGGAGGAGAGAACGAATAGTAGTGGGCGGGGGAGGAGTGGGAGGGGGAGGAATGGGAGGAGGAGGAGGAAGAGTGGAAGTAAGATTAGGAGGGGAAGAAGGGTAGGAGGAGGGGAAAGAGAGTGGGGAGAATGAGTAGGAGGACGGGAAAGAGGAGGGGGAAGGGGAAAGGGAAGATGGATGAAAGAGGGAAGGAGAAGGGGAGGTTATGAGGCAGAGGAGGCAAAGGAGGAAGAGGAGGCAGAGGAGAAAGAGGAGGAGGAGGGGGAGGAGGAGGAGGAGGAGGAGGAAGAGGAGAAAGAGGAGGAGCAAAAAGAGGAAGAGGAGAAAGAGGAGGAGCAAAAAGAGGAAGAGGAGGAAGAGGAGAAAGAGGAGGAGCAAAAAGAGGAAGAGGAGAAAGAGGAGGAGCAAAAAGAGGAAGAGGAGAAAGAGGAGGAGCAAAAAGAGGAAGAGGAGAAAGAGGAGGAGGAGGAGTAAAAGGAGCAAGGTGAAGAAGAGATGGTTTTCAAGCGGCCTTGCTGTGGATGTGCTGTGTCTTGCTGCATTGCTTCTGACCCTGAGCAGTGGGCGGGAGATAGGGATGATGGTGAATGAAATACAATGAGTGGTTCATCCTAATCCCCTCCTCATCCTCATCCTATCCTCATCCCCTCATCCTCATCCTCACCCCTTCCTCATCCTCACCCCCTCTTTATCCTCATCCTCTCCTCATCGTCATCCCTTCCTCATCATCCCCTCTTCATCCTCATCCCCTCTTCATCCTCATCCCCTCTTCATCTTCATCCCCTCCTCATCCTCACCCCATGCTCATTCCCTCCTCATTCTCATCGCCTCCTCATCCTCATCCCCTCCACATCCTCATCCCCTCCACATCCTCATCCCCTCCTTATCTTCATCCCCTCCTCCTGCTCCTCCTCCTCCTCCTCCTCTTCCTCCCCCTTATCCCCTCCTTTTCCTCCCCCCCTTCCTCGTCCACCTCCTCCTCCTCTTCCTCCTCTTCCTCTTCCTCCCCCTTATCCCCTCCTTTTCCTCCCCCCTTCCTCTTCCACCTCCTTCTCCTCCTTTCTTCCTCACGTTCCTCCTCCTCTTCCCTTTCGGCTCACCATCACTTCTTCCTTTCTTTTTCCTTCAACAAGTTCTTGTATCAAGTTGTATCACGATAAATTTGCCTCGCCTATCTTCAGTACTACACTCGCAGGGGAGGGAGAAGAAAGCTCAATACTAGTTGAAGGACTTCCCTTTACCTCCTCCTCCTCCTCCTCCTACAACATCCTTCTCTTCCTCACCTATATCCTCTTCCTCCTCCTCCCCTTTTTCTTCCTCCTCCTCTATATCTTCCTTTCTTCCCTATATCCTCCTTTTCCTCCTCCTCCCCTATATCTTCCTTTTCCTTCCCTATATCCTCCTCTTCCTCCCCTATATCCTCCCCCATGTCCTCCTCTTTCTGCCTCTTATATCCTCCACCTCTTCCCTACATCCTTCTCCTTTCCCCTGTATCTGTCTTCTCCTTACATCCTCCTCTACATCATCCTACCCTATATCCTCCTCCTCCCCCTTACATCCTCCTCCTCCTCCTCCTTACATCCTCCTCCTCCTCCTTATATTCTCCTCCTTCACCTTATATTCTCCTCCTTCCTCTTATATTTTCCTCTTCCCCCTTACATCCTCCTCCTCCTCCTCCTTACATCCTCCTCCTTCCCTCTTACATCCTCCTCCTCCCCCTTACATCCTCCTCCTCCCCCTTACAATCCTCCTCCTCCCCCTTACATCCTCCTTCCCCTTACATCCTTCTTCTCCCACTCCTATTCTCCTCCTCACCCTTACATCATCATCCTCCTTCTACATCCTCTTCCTCCCCTATATCCCTATCTTCCTACAGTCTCTTTCTCCTATATAGTCTTCTTTCCTGTATATCCTTTCCTCCTTACCCTAAATCCTTATCCTAATCTTCCCCTACCTCCTTCCACATTTTGTCACCTCCCTAACTCTCCCACCCCCTCCCTCCTCCTCCTCCTCTCTCCGTCTTCCTTCCCTCTCTCTTTTCCTTGCCTCCCCATCCTCCTTCCTCCCTCCTCTCTTCATCTTCCTCCCCCCTCCATCCTCTTTCCTCCCTCCCTCCTATATCCTCCTCCTTCACTTTATCTTCCTCTTCCCCTGTATCCTCCTCCTTCACTTTATCTTCCTCTTCCCCTGTATCCTCCTCCTTCTCTTTATCTTCCTTTTCCTTTCCTATATCCTCCTCTTCTTACACTATATCTCTCACTTTCTTCCCTTTTCATTCGTCCTTCTTCTTCCTTCCTTACTCCTAACTTTTACCTTTTGTCTCCTATTCCCTCGAATCTTCTCCTACTCTATCCTCCTCCTCCTCCTCCTCCTCCTCCTCCTCCTCCTCCTCCTCCTCCTCCTCCTCCTCCTCCTCCTCCTCCTCCTCCTCCTCCCCTCCTCCTCCTCCTCCTCCTCCTCCTCCTCCTCCTCCTCCTCCTCCTCCTCCTCCTCCTCCTCCTCCTCCTCCTCACTCTCTCCTTCCGTTACTTTTGTCCTTCAATCACACACCCAACCTCCTTCGTTCGTTCTTCCTTTTTCCTCCTTTTCCTTCTCACCCCCTCCTCCTCCTTTCCTCTTCTCTCCTCCTCCCTCCTCCACCTCACTCTTCTTCTCTGCTCTCCCAACCCTCATTTCTTCTTCTTCCCCTCCTCCTCCTCCTCCTCCTCCTTCACCTCACTCTTCTTCTTTGCTCTCCTTACCCTCGTTTCTTCTCTTCCTCCTCCTCCTTCTCCATCTTCCTCCATTCTCTCTCCTCCCATCTCACCTCTTCTCCCCAACTCTTCCTCTCCTACCTCCTCTTTTCCTGTCCTCTTTCCCCTTTTCCACCCCACCTCTTCTTTCCCACTATTTTCTTCATCCTCTTCCCACTGCTACAACTCTTCTCAAGTCTTCTTCCTCCAATTCCTCTTTCCAACTCTTACATTCCCCTACTTCCTGTTTTCTTTTAACGGCTCCACCTTCTTCTCTCTCCTCCCAATCTCTTCTCTCTTCCTCACCTCCTCTCTCCTCTCTTCTCCCCACCTCCTCTCTCCTCCCCATCTCCACTCTTCTCCCCACTTCCTCTTTCCTCCCTACCTCCTCTCTCCTCCCCATATCCTCTCTCCTCCCCATATCCTCTCTCCTCCCCACCTCCTCTCTCCTCCCCACCTCCTCTCTCATTCCCACCTCCTCTCTCATTCCCACCTCCTCTCTCCTCCCCACCTTCTCTCTCCTCCCCACCTTCTCTCTCCTTCCCACACCCTCTCTCCTCCCCACCTCCTCTCTCCTCCCCACCTCCTCTCTCCTCCCCACCTCCTCTCTCCTCCCCACCTCCTCTCTCCACCCCACCTCCTCTCTCTTCCCCACCTCATTTCTCTTCCCCACCTCCTCTCTCCTCTCCACCTCCTCTCTCATTCCCACCTCCTCTCTCCTCCCCACATCCTCTCTCCACCCCACCTCCTCTCTCATTCCCACCTCCTCTCTCCTCCCCACCTCCTCGCTCCTCCCCACCTCCTCTCTCCTCCCCACCTCCTCTCTCCTCCCTACCTCCTCTCTCCTCCCCACCTCCTCTCTCCTCCCCACCTCCTCTCTCCTCTTCACCTCCTCTCTCCGTACCTCCTCCTCTCTCCTCCCCTCATCCTCTCTCCACCCCTCCTCTCTCCTCCCCACCTCCTCTCTCCTCCCCACCTCCTCTCTCCTCCCACCTCCTCTCTCCTCCCACCTCCTCTCTCCTCCCACCTCCCCTCTCCTCCCCACCTCCTCTCCTCCCCACATCCTCTCTCCTCCCCACCTCCTCTCTCCTCCCCACCTCCTCTCTCCTCCCCACCTCCTCTCTCCTCCCCACCTCCTCTCTCCTCCCCACCTCCTCTCTCCTCCCTACCTCCTCTCTCCTCCCCACCTCCTCTCTCCTCCCCACCTCCTCTCTCCTCCCCACCTCCTCTCTCTTCCCCACCTCCTCTCTCTTCCCCACCTCCTCTCTCTTCCCCACCTCCTCTCTCTTCCCCACCTCCTCTCTCTTCCCCACCTCCTCTCTCTTCCCCACCTCCTCTCTCCTCCCCACCTCCTCTCTCCTCCCCACCTCCTCTCTCCCTCTCTCCCCCACCTCCTCTCTCCCTCACCTCCTCTCTCTCCCCACCTCCTCTCTCCCTCTCCCCACCTCCTCTCCTCCCCCCAACCTCCTCTCTCCTCCCCACCTCCACCTCCCCACCTCCTCCCCCCCACCTCCTCTCTCCCCCCCACCTCCTCTCTCCTCCCCACCTCCTCTCTCCTCCCCACCTCCTCTCTCCACCCCTCCTCTCTCCTCCCCACCTCCTCTCTCCTCCCCACCTCCTCTCTCCTCCCCACCTCCTCTCTCCTCCCCACCTCCTCTCTCCTCCCCACCTCCTCTCTCCCCTCCCCACCTCCTCTCCTCCCCACCTCCTTTCTCCTCCCCACCTCTCTCCTCCCCACCTCCTCTCTCCTCCCCACCTCCTCTCTCCTCCCCACAGCCTCGCTCCTCCCCACCTCCTCTCTCCTCCCCACCTCCTCTCTCCTCCCCACCTCCTCTCTCCTCCCCACCTCCTCTCTCCTCCCCACCTCCTCTCTCCTCCCCACCTCCTCTCTCCTCCCCACCTCCTCTCTCCTCCCCACCTCCTCTCTCCTCCCCACTTCCTCTCTCCTCCCCACTTCCTCTCTCCTCCCCACTTCCTCTCTCCTCCCCACTTCCTCTCTCCTCCCCACTTCCTCTCTCCTCCCTAACTCCTCTCTCTTCTTTCCCACTTTTTTTCCCCTTCCTTCATCCTACGTCCCTCCATCTTCCCCCGTCCCTCCATCTTCACCCATCCCTCTTTCCTCCCCCATTCCTCATTCTTCCCCATCCGTTTTTCTTCCCCCATCCCTCCTTCTTCTCCTATTCCTCCTTTCCTCCCCATCTCGCATTCTTCCCCCATCCCTCCTCCTTCCCCAATCCCTCGGTCTTCCCCCATCCCTCCTTCCCCAATCATTCGGTCTCCCCCATCCCTCCTTCCCTCATCTCTCCCCCTTTCCTAATCCCTCCTTCCTCCATCCCTCATCCTTCCCCCCACCACTCATCCTTTCCCCTCCCCCACCCCCCACCCCCCACCCCTGCATAGGTTAGTGTAGGAAAGAAAAATCCGAGATGTTGCATATGGAAGGAATATAGGTCACGCTGTGTGCTGACGTTGTGTTTCATCAATCGGTTTTCCGCGGTTTGTTTTACATTCCTGCGGCTCTGCATTTGTGCTGATATGGGCAAAGGAATGTCAATAGGAGAGAGCGGTCTGAAGTTGAAATGTTTTACTAGGGTTTAGATTGTGTCTGTCACCGTACTGCCTCGGTTGAGGTACAATGGTACATTCATGATAAATAAAACTAAGCACAGAGGCGTGTATCTTTATATATGCACACTCAATTTTTTTTTTTTTTATCTCAGTTCCACTGAGTAAAGAGTAAGATTTTTTTTTTAAGACCGGTGTTAGTTCGCCTCCCCGCTTGGCTAAGAAAGTCAAGAACCACCGCGACATAGCCCGCAACAAATCCCGGGACTCGACCTCACGACTACCTGCTCATGAGATCGACCCTGTATATCCTGAACTATCATACGGTTCTATGAGCTCTTATTAAGGTTAAAATGACAATGAGTCACCTACTCACCTGTACACTGGCGTATGAGCTCCTTCTTTCAGCCACATAACGAAGTAGACAGAGTCTGTCTGGGAAGGAAAGC
>NC_134777.1:14191234-14208734 GCF_046742065.1 Oratosquilla oratoria
ACAAATTTAGATTTAAGAAGGAAATAGGCAAGAATTGGTTTACTAATAGGGTGGTCAACGAATGGAATAGACTTAGTAACCATGTAGTGAGCGCTGAAACTATCAGTTGTTTTAAGAAACGGTTAGACAACTTTATGGATGGGAATGACAGGTGGTGATGGATATGGGACTGCCTAGTGTAGGCCTTATGGTCTCTTGCAATCTCCTTTATTCTTATGTTCTTATAGGTAGAACCAAACATTGATATATTCTGTGGTAAATTTCTGAAAAGAATCTAGGTATCCCCACTTCAAGATATTTTGCTCCGAGTGTAGATTTAAAATGTTTTTCTAATAGTTCAATTTGCATGCTTTCTTCTGTCTTAGAAATATCAAAGGAGAATGGTACTGACAATAATGCAAAAGGATGTTCAAAAGATGAGAAATCACAAAATGTTTTTTGAAATCTCTTTGATGACAGTTACAAGTGGCTGTGACACTTAGCAAAGTTAAGTACAGATTCATTATTGAAAGTGTTTTTCTGCTCTTTGTACACAAGAAAAACTGAATTTTCATTTGACAACTGTGACTTTCATAAACTTACTTTTGCAATGAAGCACTAGATGTCATCACACAACTGAGTGATGAGTCGGATTTTACCTTGTAATTTCAAATTAAGATCAGTTAATTCCACATAAAAAGACAAAATTTGCAGGCTGAAGATGCTTTTATAGGGCGGCATTTTCTACATATCTGCGAGTCTGGGTCTAGGCAATGATATAAAAATATTTTGTTGTAAAATAAGAACATAATAGATGAATAAAATAAACAAGTTAACCTCTTCCATACAATGATGCCTACGCGGGCGTAAGTATACAAGGATGCCGTTGTCGGCGTCTTGATTATCTTTATTTTGTAGTTGTAGCTGAGTGACCCACGAATTCTATGAACTGGCTTGATCACGTTTTCGGTGTCTACTATTACTCAGTGAAAAAGATCAAGTAAAACAGGAGTGGCTTTATATTTCAGAACGCGAGTATTGTGATGCATCAATCATCGTACCTCAGGCATTCGATGCTGCGCGCAAGAATTTGACTCGTATTGAGAAGGAAATATATAAAAAAAATTAGTAATTTTTTTCTAACTTCGCCCGAAGAATATCAAGCTCTAATATAATCGTGAAATAACACTAATACATTTTTTTTTTCTCCTTTCCCCTCACCATTACCCCGTTACGGTGATGGCATAATCAGAAGCGTGCTGGTCTCACATTTGCTAGGTTGCGGGTTCGAGTATCACAATCTTCTCCGATTTCCAGGAGTGACTTGTCTGCTATAACATTCCAACCGCAAAGGACAAAGCTTAAGTTTCTCACGTTTTCCCCATCGCAACCCCTCTCACCGTGGTGGGGTTGGGGTTGGGGCCTGAGGTGGTGAGGTGCGTCTCCCCAACCCCCTACCCCATTCCCTTTTACCCTTTCACCATCCTGAACCTCGCCGTTCGAACGTAGCTCGACCGGGGGTGTTCTGTGTACGTTCGTGTGGTCACAGTCGCCCACTCCAGCTCTCTCTACCTTTTCAAAATGGGACACTCCATACCCTTGACTCTTGACATGCAGTCACACGATTCCTACTTCTCCTCTTTCTGCTCTTCCCCTTCCTCCTCCTCCTCTTCCTCTCCTGCTCCAACTTCCTGGTTCTCTTCCTTCGTCTCCTCTTTTTCCTATTCCTCCTCCTCTTCATATGAGTGAAGACCAGTTTCCACTTTAAAAAAAATATTGTCTCTTCTTCCTAATGCATTCCTTAAACCTTCATTTATCATATCCCCACCAATATCACCACCACCACTATCATTACCCATGCCAATAGCACCACCCTCACTACCACTATCTATACCACTAACACCACCCTACCACCACCAACTCCATCCCCACCACAGCCGTCTTACCACCACCACCACAACCACTTTACCACCACCACAACCACCTTACCATACCACATCTTCATACTTCCGGCCTTCCCCATTTTCCAAACCTCTACCACCCTCCTCCCTCTTCCACTTCCCTCCTACTCACCCTCTTCAACCTGTTCCCATCACACTTTTCTTCCTTCCTCCTTATCTTCCTCCTAGCATCCTTCTCCCTCTCAATTCTTCTTATCCTTATTCCTCTACTCCTTACATCCCGTTTCCTTCCTGTTTTCTTTTACCATTCCTCTCCTTTCTCCGTTTTTCTTCCTCCTCCTCCTCCTTCCTCTTGCCCTTCTCCTCCTCTTCCTCGTCCTTCTCTTCCTCCCTCTGCTAATCCCCTACCACTCCTCCACCCCCTACCTTCCACGTCCTCCTTTCTTCCTTTTTTCTTTCTTCCCCACCTTCCACTCCTCATTCTCCCCTTCTTCTCCCTCCTCCTCCTCGTTCTTCTTGTTCTCCTCCTCCTCCTACTCCTCCTCCTCCTCGTCCTCCCTCTGTTAATCCCCTACCACTCCTCCTCCTTCCTCTCCCTTCACACCTCCTCCTTTCTTCCTTCTTCCCCTCCTTACACTCCTCCTCCCCTTCTTCTCCCTCCTCCTCCTTCTCGTCCTTCTGTTCCTCCCTTTGCTAATCCCCTATTTCTCCTCCTCCCTCTCCCTTCCACCTCCTCCTTTCTTCCTTCTTCCCCTCCTTACACTCCTCATCCTCCCCTTCTTCTCCCTCCTCCTCCTCGTTCTTCTTGTTCTTCACCTCCTCCTCCTCCTCCTCGTCCTTCCCTTCCTCCCTTTGCTAATCCCCTACTTCTCCTCCTCCCTCTCTCTTCCACCTCCTCCTTTCTTCCTTGTTCCCCTCCTTCCACTCCTCATCCTCCCCTTCTTCTCCCTCCTCCTCCTCCTCGTTCCTCTTGTTCTCCTCCTCCTCCTCGTCCTTCTCTTCCTCCCTCTGCTAATCCCCTACCACTCCTCCTCCCTCTCCCTTCCACCTCCTCCTTTCTTCCTCCTTCCCCTCCTCATCCTCCCCTTCTTCTCCCTCCTCCTCCTCTTCCTCACCCCGACCTCAATCGTTAGAACTTCACTTACCCCTTTCCCCCCACTCAAAACGCTTCATAATCGTCCCGTGAAGCGCTTCGTTCTCATCTTTCGAATCGCGGCTGCATCGTTTTCTCTCTGGATCGCTCGTTATGAGCCCAGAATGCAACAGGACACTGTCAAGGAGATTGTTTACTTAAATTTTACCAACCTAGCAAAAATATGCTGCTATGATGTTGTCAAATGGCTGGTTTGTCGTTCATAGATTTTCGTGAGTCAATTTCATTTTTCCAAAATATCTATAATTAGGAGCGTAGGTAAAATACAGTCTATAATAATAATATTTATTCTTTATCATTTATTCATTTAGTTCATGTTTTATTGTCGTTATTATTATCATTATTATTATTATATTATATATTATTATATATATTATATTATATATATATTATTATATTATATTATTATCATTACTATTATCATTATCATCATTCCTATTATTATTATATATTATTATATTATATTATATTATTATCATTACTATTATCATTATCATCATTCCTATTATCATTATTATTATTATTATTGTATCATGTGGTAAGACAGATATGTGAGAAAGCTATAGGAAAGGGGAAAGGATGTTTTTTGGGCTTTTATGGATCTGGAAAAGGCTTATGATAGGGTAGACAGAAAGGTACTGTGGGAGGTTATGCAGATTTATGGGATAGGAGGAAAGCTTTTGGGAGCTGTCAAGAGTTTTTATGTGAGTAGTAGAGCATGTGTTAGGATTGGAAATGGAGAGAGTGAGTGGTTTGAAGTAAAGGTGGGACTTCGTCAAGGATGCGTTATGTCGCCCTGGCTGTTCAACTTATACATGGATGGGGTGGTGCGAGAGGTGAATGCTAGGGTAGTGAGTCAGGGATTGGAGATGGTTAAAGAAAATGGAGAAAAGTGGGAGGTGAGCCAGCTGTTGTTTGCGGACGACACTGCGCTTGTGGCAGGGTCAGAGGAGGGATTGAGGAAGCTGGTGGCAGAGTTTGGGAGAGTATGTGATAGAAGAAAGCTAAAGATAAATGTGGGTAAAAGTAAGGTGATGAGATGTACAAGGGGTGAAAGTGGCAGTAGACTGGAAGTGAACATTAAGGGAGAGCGACTGGAGGAAGTGGATAGTTTTAGATACTTGGGTGCAAGTGTAGCAGGAAAAGGTGGAGTGAAGGTGGAGGTAGAATGTAGATTGAGAGAAGCGAGTAAATGCCTTGGTGGTTTAAAGAGTGTAATGAGAAATAGACATTTGGGAATGGATGCGAAGAGGAGACTGTATGAAGGAGTGATTGTGCCAACAGCACTGTATGGGGCAGAAACGTGGAACATAAGAGAAGAAGAGAGAAGGAGTTTGAATGTGTTTGAGATGAGGTGTCTGAGAAGTATGGTGGGGGTTACTAGGCTAGATAGAGTGAGAAATGAGGAGGTGAGGAGGAGAACAGGGGTGAAAAAGGATTTGGGAGAGAGGGTTGATGAAAGAATATTAGGATGGTTTGGACACATGGAAAGAATGAGTGAAGAAAGACTAGTAAAAGAGGTATGGAAGGCAGATGTGGAGGGAGTGAACATGAGGGGACGTCCTAGGATGAGGTGGATGGATGGGGTGAAGGGGGCTTTGGGGAAGAGGGGAATGTCTGTTGAGGAAGGAAGGGAGAGGACGGAAGACAGAGGTGAGTGGAGAATGGTTGTATATGGATGATGTTGTGACTGCATGAGGAGGAATGGGCGGGGGGGTGGGGGGGTGGGGTAGTATGTGTGAGTAAATTTTGACGCAGCCCGAAGGGATTTCTCCCCGTCCTCTCCTTATATGCAAAGGGGGACGGAGAGGGGGGGTCGCCGATTAAATGAAGCGGCCTTGCTGTGGATGTACTGTGTCTTGCGACACTGCTTCTGACCCAGGGCGGTGGGTAGGGTTCAGGGATGACCCGTCATCCAGGAGGTGCTCAGATGAGAGGAAGGGTGGGAGGGGTGTGGAGTGTATTTAGGGATGAAATGGGTGGGAGTGTTTTTATGCCTTTCCCTTTGTGGCTACCTCCCTTGGAAGGGGGAAAAAGCCTTGGTATATGTATGTATGTATGTATTATCATTATTATTATTATCATCATTATATTATAATTTTGATTGTGTGCTTTTTCTCGGCAAGATCTTTGTTCCTGTAATTCCTATTATATCTCTCTATCTCTGATTAGGTTCTATAGAATATAGAGGTTGTAAGGTCCGTACCAGCTTGTTAACTGTGGGTTCTTGTGTGTCATTTACAAATGTGCTACTACATTTCTGTTTAGAAAATGTATATATATATATATATATATATATACATATATATATATGTATACATATATATACATATATATTTGTATATGTATACATATACATATATATATATATATACATACATATATATATATATATATATATATATTCAAAATCTCCAGTAAGTTCCATTGCTGTATGCTTTTAGAAACAGCTTATTACTTTTGATTTTTTTTTTCTTTTTTTACTTTTTTTCAGAGAAATCGGGTTCTGTATCTGTCTCTGTCTGTGTCATTATCCCCCTGTGTTTGTCTCTATGTCAACGACTTTCTGTGTACGACTGTCTGTATCTGTCTGTATGCGTATGTCTATGTGTCTGTTTCTGTCTGTGTCTGTCTGCTGACTCTGTCTCTGTTTGTCTGTTTCAGTTTATTTCAGTCTGTCTATCGCTGCCTGCCTGTCGATGTCTGTCTGTCTGTCTGTCTGTCTGTCTGTCTCTGTCTGTCTGTCTCTGTCTGTCTGTCTCTGTCTGTCTGTCTCTGTCTGTCTGTCTCTGTCTGTCTGTCTCTGTCTGTCTGTCTCTGTCTGTCTGTCTCTGTCTGTCTGTCTCTGTCTGTCTGTCTCTGTCTGCCTCTGTCTGTCTCTGTCTATCTGTCTCTCTCAGTTTCTGTCTGTCCCTGTCTGTCTGTCTGTCTCTGTCTGTCTCTATCTCTGTCCGTGGCTCTGCCTCTGTATGTCTGTCTGTCCCTGTCTGTCTCTCTATGTGTCTGTCTGTATGTCTGTCTGTGTCTTTGTCTGTGTCTCTGCCTCTGTCTGCCTGTTTTTGTATGCCTGTCTCTGTCTCTCTGTCTGTCCCTGTGTCTCCGTCTGTCTGTCTATGTGTGTGTCTATCTGTCTCTGTCTGTCTGTGTGTTTGTCTATATCTCTGTCTCTGTGCATGTTTGTCTGTGCGTCTGTGTATGTGGCTTTGTGTCTGTGTCTGTCTTTGTCTATGACTGTCTCTACCTGTGTCGTTTTCCCTGTCTCTCTTTCTCCGTCTCACTGTCTCTGTCTTTGTCTCAATATCTCTTCGTTTCTCTTCGTGTCACCTCGACCAACTCTGTCTCTGTTTCTCTGTTTCTCTGTTTTCTCTCTCTCTCTCTCTCTCTCTCTCTCTCTCTCTCTCTCTCTCTCTCTCTCTCTCTCTCTCTCTCTCTCTCTCTCTCTCTCTCTCTCTCTCTCTCTCTCTCTCTCTCTGTGTGTGTGTGTGTGTGTGTGTGTGTGTGTGTGTGTGTGTGTGTGTGTGTGTGTGTGTGTGTGTGTGTGTGTGTGTTTCACATCACGTCTTATATAAAAAAAAATCTGTCCATAAACAATGGTCACTAACCCCTCCTACACGATGACGAACTTAATGGTTTTTATTTTAGTTATAAAATGTGTTTCTGTGTGGACTATCTCAGACCTCTACAGGGGTTTTGATCGATTGTGACGCTCTTCAGGCGGGGGAATACATCATCAGACGGATAAAACATCTTGTCCTTCTTAGGATCATTACCCATAGAGACGTTTTCATGTGCATAAACTATTCGACTTTGAACCTAAAATATCTTCAGAATCGACGTTTCTGCAAATGACTGTTTGCAGCCTTGAACGAAGAAAGATAAACAACGTTTTCATGATATCTCGCCTTTGACCTCACCTTTCTCACCTAGCCTCACACCTACCCTTACCTCCACTCTCTTTGCCTCGCACATATCCTGAGCCTTTGAGACTCTGAGACCCGGATACTCCTAAGATTCCAGGACCCGGACCAGAAGCCCCGAAGACTCGGAGACCCGGAGACTCGGATACCCGGAGACCCGGAGACTCGGATACCCGAAGACCCGGAGACTCGGATACCCGAAGACCCGGAGACTCGGATACACGAAGACCCGGAGACTCGGATACCCGAAGACCCGGAGACTCTGATACCCGGAGACTCGAAGACACTGATACCTGGGGACTCGGAGACCCGGAGACTCGGAGACTCGGATACCCGGAAACTTGGATACCCGGAAACTCGGATATCCGGAGACCCGGGGACTCTGATACCCGGAGACTCGAAGACTCTGATACTTGGGGACTCGGAGACCCGGAGACTCGGATACCCGGAGACTTTGAGATCCAAAGACCCAGAAACTCGGATACCCGAAGACTCGTAGACTCGGAGACTCGGATACTTGGGGCCTGCAAACCTGTAAAACTCTCGCCTCTCATAGGAACCCACTCTGGCACACCAGACATGATGTTTACAAAGAATTAAATTCGTTTGTGGATCTGATTCCGAAACCTTCAACTTCGTGTGTTGTTTGCGTACGATTATACACAGGATGGAGGAAGTAGGCATGTTATGAATATGATGAGTGATGTGAATGTCGAATTACATTTTCAGGTATCGCATGTATACGCTTATTGTGGGGAAAATAACTACATTGAGGCTATGGATGACCACAATAATGACTGAGATAAAACTAAATTGTTCAATACGGTAATAAATAATCAGACTCCCCACACCAGTAACTAATTGGACAATCAATAAATAAATAAATTATTCACTATCAATCAATCAATCAATCGATTAATCAATCAATGAACAGAAACAAATTGACAAATAAATAAGTAAAAAAGTACATAAATATATGAATAAATAGATAGATAAAATAATGGATAAATAACCAAGTTAAAATAAAGGATAAAAGTAAATAGATAAATACATGAAAGCTATAAAAATAAGCAATGAACTAAACGGTTAATTGAAGAACAAAATAGTAAGTTAGTGATTGAAAGAAACGGATTATCAAGTACATAGACAAATGTACACGTACACACAAATGGGCACATTCATGCACGTGTACACACACGCACACACACACACACGTACGCACAACTCGTGAAGTAGTTGGTAGAGTTCCCGGCTGCCACTACGGAGGTCAGGGTTTGAATCCCGCCCAGGGCTGAAATAATTTCAGTATCGCTGCGTTACGGGTTGTTACTCCAACTCTCGTGGGCGGGGAGTTGGGTGTGTGTGTACGTGTAAAGTCACAGCATTACCCATAGATCGGTTGGACTCGTGATAAGGTTAATATCTGTCGATCACGAGTCCAACATGTGATCCAAGACCAAGGTGAAACACACACACAAACACACACACACACACACACACACACACACACACACACACACACACACACACACACACACACACACACACACACACACACACACACACACACACACACAGCCTAGATAAAATGAGATATGAAGGCGGGACATCATGAGCATTGCTCCCCTTCCCGTAAAATACAACTAGGTAAATATAACTACGGAAATACACACAAACACACACACACACACACACACACACACACACACACACACACACACACACACACACACACACGCACACACGCACACACGCACACACCGTACACACATCTGTTGTACCTGTGCAAACAAGACATTTAAGAAAGTGCAGAACATACTTATCCATAGTGTTACTTGACAGCACGTAATTTCTCTCTTAACAGATATTTTTCGTACAGAAGAGAGTTATATTTGACAATTTCCTTACGGAATCGGTGCTACGTAGCCCAATATATTTGTACCGCCTTACCAACAACAACATATGCATTACCACGAAGTATGGGTGTCATTAATTTTCGTTCAGACGCCAATATTACCGTTCGTTTAAATGCGACTGCCTTGGGAGTTGCCAGACACTGCAAGTCAACTTTTTTTTTTAACATTAAAATCCTGACAAGATTGTTCCGGTTTATAGAGTATTCTCGCACAAAGTAAATTGCCCATGTTTATTTCAGCTCATGCGATTAACCGGGTCGTGAGGTGACAAGCTTTTAAGAAATTGCTCAAAATTTTCTGTGAAGCCGAATATGGAAAATTAAGTATCAAATTGTCATCGGGTTATTCTATTTTGTTACTTTGAGCATTTATTAAAAGACCAGTCAAATGTTTCATCTTTGGGTAATTTTTTTTTTAATATGTGGGAATGGGATCATGAGCTTATTTTTATGTGATTTATTTCACGATTAAGGTTATGACCAAGGCTTTGTTAAGAAAATCACTCTTTTAAACCGATCTTTATAAAATATTTGGCGTAAAAAAATAAAACCGTGCTACAACAATAATGACAGGAATTTAACGTCTTATATTTTTCATAATGTTTAGTAAATATCAAAAACATACTAAACTCTCTTTCCCTATAAATTTCACTCACCATCAGCCACTTTCTTACTATTTTCATAATTTACTGGTCTACCACTCAATCACCTATCTCAATTCATTAACATTTAGCTCTTTAAATATTGTTAATGTAACATTTTGTATGTGTTATATTCTAGAGCATAAATGTTAGAAATGAACAAAATAGATATTCACTCACCCGACTGCCGTTACAGTACTCGCCAGGAAGCCATTTTCCATCCATAACAAAATACACAATTTTTCTTTAAATATTCTCTACTTTCCGCAACACTATATAGATTGCACTGATTTATATATATTCGGAGTTTATTTTTACTTAGTTTGATGAAGAATGTAATCCTTATAAACTCGAAAATTGAGAGAAAACTTAGACTACGACTCTGACTTGTCTCGTGATGTCGCTAACTTTAAGTAAACACTAAATGAAAAATTGATAACCGACATTTAAAAAACGCTCTAATATGTTAATATAAAACATATATTTCTTCTGTAATTTTATTAAACTATACTTCTTCCTTTTTTAGAAATAATTGAAATTAATTTTCAAGCAATATATATTATACATTATATACCAATTCGTACCAAGTCCATGTTTTAGTCTTTGGCACAATTTACGTTTTCATAATATTCTCTTTTTATTAATTTTAAACCTAGATTCGTACCCTATGAATTTATAGAATAATTCTTAGTATTCCATCTAATGAACTTCCAAGGATTTAAAAATATTTGGACATACTTTTTCTCTTTGGGGCTAGATATTATTTTAATGGTTCCATATACGAATTCTGCCCTTTCTCATTCACAATCAATTGCACATAATTGGTTTTCCTTTATGCAGAGATAAATAAAGAGACTTTACTGTGCATTACTGTCAATAAATATCGCACCTTTTATAAACCTGTTTAAAACATTTTGATATTGCTCGCTTCACTGTGCAGTAGGCACAATAAATGGTCGATTAATTTTCAACGATCTGATTACATGGTCGGGATGCATATATGTGTTTGTGTGTGTGTGTGTGTGTGTGTGTGTGTGTGTGTGTGTGTGTGTGTGTGTGTGTGTGTGTGTGTGTGTGTGTGTGTGTGTGTGTGTGTGTGTGTGTGTGTGTGTGTGTGTGTGTGTGTGCGTGTGTGCGTTTGTGTGTGCTTGCACGCGCGTATATATTAACCTAACATTATTTACCTAATTGTAGTATAAAAAAAGGAACAACGCTGGTTAGGTTCCGTCTCCTACTCTCCGGCTTATCATATCTAGCATCAGATTCATATTCAGTTCCAACTTGGTATACAGTATATCCCTACTTTCCAATTATCATACTTTGATTTGAATGTGTGTGTGTGTGTGTGTGTGTGTGTGTGTGTGTGTGTGTGTGTGTGTGTGTGTGTGTGTGTGTGTGTGTGTGTGTGTGTGTGTGTGTGTGTGCGTGTGTGTGTGCGCGGGTGTGTGTGTGTGTGTGTGTGTGTGTGTGTGTGTGTGTGTGTGTGTGTGTGTGTGTGTGTGTGTGTGTGTGTGTGTGTGTATGTATGTGTGAGTCCGTGAGTGTGTATATATTTTCATGTCTATACATGTGTCTACATTTGTGGGCGAATAGACAGAGCTGCAGTGAACGTAAATGTATATTTCTGCTTTTCGTGTGTTTTTCATGTTGTTTTAAATAACTATGCATACATATCATATATTCTGTGGACTCGCCTGTGCATGGGCATGAGTCTGCGTGAAAATGTTTCTCGTTTTCACTCATATTATTTGGTTTCTGTTCCTGCATATGGGAACGTATTTCACACGGATGACTGTACGCCTCTGAATCACCCTTGTGTATATATGTTGGTATAGGATGTGGGGGAACGGGGTGGGGGGAGAGTGGGGTGGGGGAGTGGGGGAGAGTTGGGTGGGAGAGGAGTGGAATGCTGATGGATGGATGAGTCGGTGAAGAAGAGAAAGAGGGGAGGGTGGAGCGTGAATAAATGAGTAAAGTATTTACGGGAGAAGTTATGGGGAACATTGGTGGGTGAATATAATGAAGACAAGGTACCAATAAATGGGCGAGAATGAAGGGGAAAGAAGAGGAGGATGAGAAAGGAGAGGGTGATGAAGGGGAGGGTGAAGAAGGGTGCTGAGGAAGGGGGCAGTGAGGAAGGGGAAGGTGAGGAAGAATAGAGTGAGGAAGCGGAGGGTGAGGGAGGAGAGGTTGAGAGAGGGGAATGAGGAAGTGGAAGATGAGGAAAATGAGGGTGAGGAATGGGAGGGTGAGGAAGAACAGTGAGGAAGCGGAGAGTGAGGGAGGAGAGGGTGAGAAAGGTGGATGAGGAAAGGGGCGATGAGAAAGGGGATGATGAGAAATGAGAGGGTGAGGAAGGAGAGAGTGAGATAAGGAGGATGAGGAAAACTGAGGGTGAGGAAGGGGAGGGTGAAGAGGAGGAGAATGAGGAAGGGGAGAGTGAGGAAGGGGAGGGTGAGGAAGAGGAATGTGAAGAGGAGTAGGGTGAGGAAAGGGAGGCTTAGGAAAGGGAGGCTGAGGCAGGAGAAGATGAGGAAAGGGAGGAAGAGGAGGATGAGTAGGAGGGGGAGTAGAAGGAGGGGGAGTAGGAGGGCAGAAGGAGGAGGGGGAGTAGGAAGAGGGGGAGTAGGAGGAGGAGTAGGAGTAGAGGAAGTAGGATGCGGGGAGAAGGAGGAGGGGGAGAAGGAGGAAGGATAGAAGGAGGAGGGGGAGTAGGAGGAAGGGGTAGGAGGAGGGGGAGAGGGAGGAGGAGTAGGAAGAAGGTGAGGAGTAGGAGGAAGGGGAGTAGGAAGATGGGGGATAGGGAGGATGGGAGGAGGAAGGGTAGGAAGAGGTGGAGGAAGAAAAAGAGGAGGAAGAGGAGGGGTAAATGAGGAAGAGGAAACCAGGGTGACGAAGAGGGAGAGAGGAGGTGGCGGAGGAGGAAGAGGAAGAAAAGAGGTGGAGGGAAGAGGATTAGCAAAAAGCTGCGAGAATGATTAAAAGAGAATGTAGTGGAAACTGCAGCAGGTACCCATGCGTTGTCTCGCAAGGCACTGGGAGAGCTCACTTGCAATACAATGACGTCATCACTCGAAATTGTGATGTCAATATTTGACTAATTCGACGAGAGTTCTTACATTACCTACCTCTCTCTTCGCCTTTCTCTCTCATTCTTCCTCAGTCTCCTCCCCCCCCTCTCTCTCTCTCTCTACATACATATATATATAAATATATATATATATATATATATATATATTTATATAAAGTGTAAGATCAGGATAAAGCACAAGATCAAGAACAAGAAATTCTTCGACTGGAGTAAAAAAAGCTAAGAAGTTATAAAAAGTCAACGTGCTGGAGCTCCTTCCAAATTTCATTTCATGCGAAAGACAAAATAAAAGAATATTTTTCTTTGTACCATCTTTCCACTGTTTGGTACATGTTACAGTGTACGAAAGACAAATAAATAAATCGATAAATAAATAAAGGAATATATGCTTATATATATATATATATATATATATATATATATATATATATATGTACACACACATATCTATATATATACACATATATATATGCATGTGTGTGTGTGTGTGTGTGTACATATATATATATATATATATACACACACACACACACACACACACACACACACACACACATATATATATATATATATTTGTATATACATGTGTATATATGTATATACACACACACATATATATATATATATACATATATATATATATATATATACATATATATATATATGTATATATACATACATATGTATATATATATATATATATATATATATATATATACATACATATGTATATAAATAAGTAAAATATATAAATGAATACATAGATAAATAAATTGATATATTATCATACTAATAAATAATCAAGTAAATGATGGTGAATAATTAAATGAATACACAAATGAATAAACAAATAATTTTGTAAATATATATATATATATATATATATATATATATATATATATATATAAATACAAAACCTGAATATACGATAAGTAAAAAATATAGATACATATACAAAAGTGAATCACCAGTGAATAAAGCAATGACCAAAAATAATATACCAAACGATTTGTCAACTAATCAAAATGTACTTATATGAAATAACATAACTGAGTAAATGAACAAAAAAAAAATTAGAAAAAAAAATCTTCTTCTTCTTCTTCTTCTTCTTCTTCTTCTTCTTCTTCTTCTTCTTCTTCTTCTTCTTCTTCTTCTTCTTCTTCTTCTTCTTCTTCTTCTTCTTCGTCGTCGTCGTCGTCTTCTTCTTCTTCCTCCTCTTCTTCTGTTATTAGGCCGCGGTCACAAAATGGAGCTTAAAAGAATAATAATCTCTACTTATGAACCAGTGTAGGGAACCACCATGCTACCTGGTCCAAATTTGGCACAAAATGCTTGACCAGTTTACCTCGAATCTCTCCTTTGTTTTTTCTATATTTTCATTTCGTTCAATTATGAGCATATTTTTTTAAATCTATTTATTCAGTCACGCACTCAGTCATTTGTTTCATCTTAATCATCTATTCATTCAATTGTTTCGTTTTTTTATATAAATAGCTATAGAAGTAAATATTTTGAGAAAATGGTATAAGTCGTGTCTACTATCCTGGATATCAAGTCATTTTGCTAGAACTGCGTGGTCCAATTTTAATGGAATGAATGAAATAAGATATAAAATATATAAATAAAATAAACAAATGAAATGAAATATGAAATATAAAAATGAATTAATGCGCAATAAAGAAATCAAGAAATCATTGATTTAATTAATTACAAAATAAATAGATGAATGAATAAATAAATAAATACAATGAATAAACAAAAAATAGACATAAAATTGATAAATAAATTAATAATAAATACATGTATGAATAAATAAATAAATACGTAAATAAATTAATTAATTAATTAACAGATAAAGAATTAGATAAAAGAAAAATATAAATAAACAAATGTGTAAATACAATGGATAAGTATATAACCAAATAAGAATTCCTAGATGAATAAATATATAAACAAGTAAGCAGATAAATAGAGAGATAAAATAGATACATTCATAAGTAAATGATTATATAAAATAAATAGCTAAATAAAGAAATAAACAAATCAATTACCAAACAATCAAATTAATCAATTAATTAATAAAAAGAGAGCCTGATCACTAATCAGATGAAAAAGTAAAGAAATTAAAATTGTAGAACATAATAAAGAAATCAGTTTAAGGAGAAAGTTTATTTTCCACTACACTTGCTCCACCTGTACAGTCTGCCTAAACTAGTATGTTAAAAGAATCAAATAAATAGACAAAGAAAACAGAATAAGTTGATGTGGATTAACAATCTATCTATTTATATATCTATCTATCTATTAATATATCAAAGGCTCCTCCCCCTTATAAGTACCACCAAGGCACCCACTCCCACCCATTCCACTCCCACCCATTCCACTCCCATCCACCACCACCCATCCACCACCATCTTAGTTCCTCGAGAATGAAAGGTCATCCCTGTCTCCTGCCCACTGCCCGGGTCAGAAGCAATGCGGCAAGACACAGCACATCCACACGAGGGCCGCTTTACTTAAACGGTGACTACTCACCTCCCCGTTTTATTATGTGGGAGAAATAATAAATTATATATATATATATATATATATATATATATATATATATATATATATATATATATATATATATGTGTGTGTGTGTGTGTGTGTGTGTGTGTGTGTGTGTGTGTGTGTGTGTGTGTGTGTGTGTGTGTGTGTGTGTGTGTGTGTGTGTGTGTGTGTGTGTGTGTGTGTGTGTGTGTGTGTGTGTGTGTGTGTGTGTGTGTGTGTGTGTGTGATATCGTATCATTAAGGAATATCAACATCACTGGAATATCTCAGTAAATTTTAGACTCATGAAATCACTTATCATTTTCAAAGTCTGCCACACATCCAATATGATAGTCTCTTTCGGTCACACAATACAAGGAATAAATTACATCAAATAAATTTTGCGCAAAACAAAACAAAAAAATAAATAAAACTTTATACTACCATCTAGAATCTTTATCTAAAATATGACCTAGGCTACGGACGCGCAAGAATGACCCAAGAGCGTGGAAGAGAAGGATTCTTCATTTCGCAATAGGAACTTGTGCCTCTGCCAAATACTCTTCCGTGACCTGACGCAACAGTTGGTTGAGGGGTAGAATGAGACTATGTTAATGCAAGACCTCCCAGAGTCTTGAGCACTTGAGGTCTTGTCATGAAGAGCAGTCTCTTCATGCCCAGTCTAGCGAATATCTTAATTAACCTTCTGCAACATAATGGAATAATTTTGCAGATTTTGCTTTGTTTAACAAGTTCATTGGGAGGAAAGTTGTTCCTTAAATGTTTAGTGTAAATTCTTTTTGAGCCAAACGGTTTTATTCAGCAGAGGGATAAATATCTTGGAGTGTAAAGACTAAGCAGAATAGTTTCATTTAATTGAGAGTTGGTTCCAGGGAAGAAAGAATTAGAACAGCTTCTTCTTCAGAAGAGAGAGAGAGAGAGAGAGAGAGAGAGAGAGAGAGAGAGAGAGAGAGAGAGAGAGAGAGAGAGAGAGAGAGAGAGAGAGAGAGAGAGAGAGAGAGAGAAAGAGAGAAAGAGAGAGAGAAAAGAGAGAGATTTACTTGGTCCAATTCAGTGGTCTTTCGACCTACGGTCCTTTTGTAGTCATGAAAGAATCACAAATGAAGTTACAAACCGTTACGTAATGCTGGTTAGTTGATATCCACGGTTTAAGTTAGTGTTAATGAAATCTTCATGGTACTAAATAACAGCAATACATAATGGTAATAAACTGGAAATTTTTAGATTTAAAAAGGAAATAGGCAAAAATCGGTTTACTAATAGGGTAGTCGACGATTTTAATAAACTTAGTAACCATGTAGTAAGCGCTGAATGGGGATGACAGGTGGTGATGGATTAGGAGCTCCCTAGTGTAGGCCTTATGGTCTCTTGCAATCTCCTTCATTTTTATGTTCTTATGAGTAAGTCTTATGGGAACACAAGAAAGTGGGTTCAGAGCACTTGGTCTTAGTGAAAGCCTCCGGGTGGCCTACGTGAAGCTTCTGCAACCAACCAAAGCGCCTTTGTCTCTCCATAAGATAAAAAAAAAAACTCTGATGATTCGTATAAATAATTAAAATGTTTTGTTTTGACTAGCACTAAACAATTTTACTCAGCTAATAGGGTCCTCCGAATGAGGAAGATTATTTTTTTTTTTCAAGATTTTAACAAAAGAAGTTGCCAAGATAAGAGGGAGGGAGGAGGATGGAGGGGAGTGGAATATATAGGAAATGGAATAGGTGGGAGTGGTTTCTATGCCTTTTTCTTTTTGGCTAACCCCCCATGTAAGGGGGAAAAAGCCTTTGGTATATGTATGTACGTAGAAACGTCTTTAAATGCGTTAACTACACTTATGAGATGATGTACTTGTTCTATCCCTTTCATGGGGCTATATGCACAGTTTGAATTAGATAGTAAAGAATTAAGTAAATAGATAGACAAATAAACAAATATAAAAAATCAACAAATAGGTAAAGAAATCAAAAACAAAAAACATACATATGAATACTCAAATGAATAAATGAATAAATAAATAAGTAAATATATGAATAATTAAGTAGATAAATAAATACATAGCTAGATATAAAGAGATAAGTTAATAAATTGATAAACTGATAAATAGATAATTTAATGTATAATTACAAAAATAAATTTGAATTGCATTTAATTTGAGTAATGCTGAGTTATCTATTTCCTCAAATGTTCTGTCAAATAAATTATCTATAAAGAGGAAGGACATAGGAAGCACATCAAGTCTATATGAGAAATATGGAGTTAAAAACTTGGGTCCGGAGAGGGGAGAGCATTTTATATACATACATACATATATACATAAATACATTCATACATACATACATACATACATATATAA
>NC_134777.1:14213734-14223734 GCF_046742065.1 Oratosquilla oratoria
ACACACACACACACACACACACACACACACACACACACACACACACACACACACATGCAGACACACACAACATACACACACACACATGTATGTATGTGAGTTGTGGACATTCAGGATACACTGAAAGAATTAACAAAGACAAAGATGGACTACAGTACATGCCAGTTGTTTTGGTAGAACGAATAAGATATTAGAAAAGATAAGAGGAAATGAATGAAACTGGGAAGAAGAACCTACAGAGATGTTATTAATATACGATAGAAAAGAAAGGGTGAAATTGAGTCAGAAGAGGGAATGAAGTATCCATAAAGAGAAAACGGAACCAGAAAACGGGATGAAATAAGACTATACGAGATTGTCTGAATGAAAAGACAATGATATTGGCGGAAGTGGTTGATGCAAGGTGGAAGGGAAACGAGAAAGAGGATGCGAATAAGCATTAAGATGAGTATGAGGAAAGAAAGAGGAAGAAGAGGAGGAAGAGAGAGAGAGAGGGCGGGATACTAAATAAAAATTATAAGAAGGCAAAATGAGAGGAAGAACATGAAACATGAGGATTGAATGGAGATCTTGCAATAAAGTAGGGGATGAGATGGAATCGATATGGTAAAGTGAAACGCAAATAGATAAATAAATAAATAAATAGATAAATAAATAAATCAGGAAGGTCTTCTTGGGACGGAAATGGTGATAATGAGAGTGAGAATGATGATGTTGATAATGATGACGATAACGGTGACAATGACGATAATGTTGACGGTAACTGTGACGGTTATTATCATTATTTCTAATACTATTATTGTTATGATATATTTCATCATTATCATTATTACTATTATTATTATATATATATATAATTATTATTATCATTGTCATTGTCATTAATATAATTGCTGTTATTATTATCATTATTGTTGTTACATTTATCGTTATCATCATTATTTTCGGAGGGCAAATTATACATACATACATACATATATATATATATATATATATATATATATATATAATATATACATATTTATATATATATACATATACATATATATATATATATATACATATATATATATATATATATATATATATATATATGTATATATATATGTACATAGACCAAAGAGAAAAAGGCATAGAAACCAATCCCACCCATTCCATCCCCTACATATTCCACTCCCCTCCACCCTCCTTCCTCCCTCCCTCTCATCTTGGCACCTCCTAGATGACGAGTCATCCTTACATCCTGACCACTGCCCTGGGTTAGAAGCAGTGTCGCAAGACACAGCACATCCACAGCAAGGTCACTTAATTAATTCGGCGACCACCCCCCCTCCGTCCCCACATGTAGACAAGCAGAAGACGGGGAGAAATCCCTTCGGGCTGCGTCAATTTATTTCTCATACAAAATTCCTCACCCCGCCCCCCCATCTCCCACTCACTCCGCCTCATGCATCACAGCATCATCCATACACAACCCTTCTCCATTCACCCCTATCTTCTGCCCTCTCCCGTCCTTCCTCAACAGACATTCCTCTTATTTTAATACCCCTTTCACCTCATCCAACCATCTCATTCTCGGACGCCCCCTCATATTCACTCCTTCCACCTCTGCCTTTCACACGTCTTTTACTAATCTTTCTTCACTCATTCTTTCCATGTGCCCAAACCATCCTAATACTTTTTCATCAACCCTATCTCCCAACTCCATTTCCACCGCTGTTCTCCTCCTCACCTCACCCGTCTGGGGGTATTGGCTGCATGTTATTGTGGCAAAGTAGCAGGCAGTTGATACTTTAGGGCCTATATGGGGAGCCCCTGCGGACCAGAGACACACATCATTTTGTCTGTGATAGAGGAAAACTCTGTTCATAAAGAAATGATGACACTTTTATACTACGACAGTCTCTCCGTTATGCTGTTCCCAACCCCTTGTTACTGTCCTGTAACATTTCTCTGAATATTGATTTCCTTTTTACGCCTACCCTGTGGTGGGGGAAAAGAATGCTACCACCAAGTCTTCCCACTTGAGTCGCAAGAGGCGACAAAAAAAACGGGACGGAGGATGGGATTAGGAGTCCTGCTACCTGTAGCCCCACAGGGGACATTCCTAAAAAAGTAAAGCCATTAGAGAATATACATACGCATATATGTATATATATATATATATATATATATATATATATATATATATATATATGTAGAGACATTGGAAGAAATTATGGGAAAGGTAGAGGGGGAAACACGGGTCTTTATCTGAATATCGAGTTCATTCCTGACCGGTTTTGCTTACAACACTTCTCTGAAGAAGCTATTGTATATATATATATATATATATATATATATATATATATATATATATATAGATATATATATATATATATATAGGTGCTAATAAGAGCACGGGTACGTGTGTTCATTTATGCACAGTAGACCACTTGGAAATAGAAACTAACAAAGAAGAGCGCTTTCGTATAATACATCTTCAGTGCAAAAAGTACATAGTTAATAGAAATACATAGATTATATATACATGAGAAAGGAACAAGGACAGTTTACATAAGAGTAGAGGACATTTAACCCCTGGAAGGTGGCCAAGTCAGGTCGCAAGCTATCAATGCGTCCACTAACGAGGGTGGGGCGACATTAGGTCACAGTCGCAGGGTTACATTTTACCTGTTATTATTTTGCTTATTTCTTGACAGATAAAATTGTCAAGTTTATATAAGCCCTTGTGTTGGTTGGTATTTTGATCACTGGTGGTATGGATCAAACTACACTCTATTAAGTTTCTTACTACTATGTTGTTAGTATAATATATTGCATGAGCATTACCCCAATCAACTGGATGGTTATTCAATTCAATATGCTTGAAGATTCTACTGGAATTATTGCGATCCCTAACATTTTTCCTATTTTGTTCAATTCTAATGTTTAAGGGTTTGACAGTTTGACCTATGTAAAATTGATTACACATTTTGCAAGGAATTTTATAAATGCATCCTTTTTTAACTTCAATACTATTATTGATGAGCATATGTTTTACTATACTATAATTTTTAAAAACTACCTTTACGTTAAATGGTTTTACTAATTCTGTAACACTTAACATATTTTCTTGAAATGGCAAAATCAAAACATTATGATAACTAAAAGGTGATTTTGGCTGAGGAGTTAAAAATTATTTCCTTGCAAAATTGTAAGCAATATTAAGGAATTGTTTAGGGTATTTCAATTTTAGCCCAATGTTAAAAACATTTCTGATTTCGTCATCAATAAATTCAGGAATACAAATACGGAAAGCTCTAAGAAACATTGAAGAGAAAACTGAACGTTTAATACTATTTGGATGAGAATAATAATAATAAATATATGAGCTTACATTGGTTGGTTTACGATATATATATATATATATATATATATATATATATATATATATACACGTATATATATATTATATACATAAATATATATATATATATATATATATATTCGTATATATACACTCTCTCTCACACACACACAAACACACACACATACACACATACACACATGCAATTGGCTAAGTCATATCACTTGTCACGTGATAGCGCAGGTTCGAGTCCTTGGCTGTATCACGTTTCGATTTCTGCATGTATGCCTCCTCGAGTGTTTGAATGTAGATGAATTAGAATTAAAGTGAATTGTGGTTCATATATATATATATATATATATATATATGTATATATATATATATATATATATATATATGTATATATATATATACGTATATATATATATATATATTCATGTGTATACACACACATACACATACAAACACACACACAAACACATACGCACACACACACATAGACGAAAACGTTCGGTATCTGTTTTTTCAATTTTCCGGTGGTTTCTGCAAAATCATATATATATATATATATATATATATATATATATATATATATATATATATATATATATATATACAAAGTATATCTTGTACTATCTAGAGGAATTGTTGAACGATGTGGTAAACCACTGACTCCCTTTTTCATTGTGGAAAGCCTCTGTAGTATCCTTTGCTCTATTAAGCCTTTTGCCGTGTAAAAGTAACGCTTCCGCTGTTATACTAAGGAAATCGGTTGTGCTGGTGTAAAATCCTCTTTGTCTTTTTCCCTTTGCTCTCTTTCTTTTTTGACTCTTTGCTTTTACCGATGTGTGTTCTTTGTTAATGTAGGTCATTATCATGGATTGTGCCAGCACTGTTGTTCTTTTTCTGTTTGTTTAACATTTACTATGTTATTGGAATACCAGAAATATATAACATAATCTATGGAAAGTCACAAGAACGTAAGTGACGATGACGACAACGACGATGATGATAGTGATGATGATGATGATGATGATGATGATGATGATGATGATGATGATGATGATGATGATGATGATGATGATGATGATGATGATGATGATGATGATGATGATGATGATGATGATGATGATGATGATGATGATGATGATGATGATGATGATGGTGGTGATTGTGACGATGACGATGACGATGAATACGATGACGGTGATGACGATGACGATAATGGCAATGACGATGTGTTGTATTCATAAATGTTCGACTACAATAATTGATGAAAAATGATACTGCGGTGTCTTGGAGGCGGTTTGATGACAGAGTTTTTGTGCACAATATGCACTCACAGTAAGGCCTAGCGAAGGACTTGCGTGACCAAGATTGAGCGAATGCATCCTCTTGGGACGCGTTGCCATAATTGGTCATGACTGAAATTATTTACATTCTATATTTAATAAAATTTGATATTCACAAAAAAATACATGCAATTTACTAATGATATATACTCATGTGTATGTAAGAATGTGATTGGCGTGTGAAAGTTAATAACTACAATGTTACGTAAATGTACTGCGGTTGTAAAACGGATATGTCAAGTGCAGAGAAGTTAGTGCGTAGTACATGTGTGTGTTCGTGCGTCTGTTTCTACGTACTGAATGCATGTTTTTATGTATAACAGATGGCGATGATGATGACTATGATAATGATGAGGAAGACGATGACGATGATGACTATGATAATGATGAGGAAGACGATGACGATGATGGCGATGAGAATAACGATGACAATGACGATGAAGATGATGATTTCGATCATAATGATTACGATGATGACGATGACGATGACGATGATGGTGATGACGATGACAATGGTGATGGCAACGATGATGAAGATGATGATTAAGATGACGATAATGATGATGATTACGATGACGATGATGATGAAGATGATGATCAAGATGACGATAATGATAATGATTACGATGACAATGACAATGACAATGGCGTTGACAATGATGATGAAGATGATGATTACGATGACGATAATGATGATGATTACGCGTGACGATGACGATGACGATGACAATGATGGCGATGACAATGACGATGATGGCAATGATTACGATAATAACTATAACAACATTGCTAATGAAATAATGACAACAAATGAAGACGATGGAGAAGCAACTAGTGTTGATAGACTTGGGTCGAAGAGCAATTATTTGGCTTTGAGAGAGTTGGCGTTTGTCTTCGGAGTCGATCAACTTTTTTCTTCTTCTTCTTCTTTTTCTTCTTTTAAGCCAAGTCGATTAGCCACATGTAAAGTTGACTTGTTATGACCAAGAACGTGTCACGCAAAATACAGACAGAGAGACAGAAAAGCCGACAGACAGACAGATAAACAGACAGACAGGCAGGTAGGTAGGCAGACAGGGAGACAGACGGGCAGGCTTCCAGACAGACAAACAAACAGGCAAGAAAAACAGACACACACACAGACAAATAGAGACATACAGACAGGCATGCAGGTAGGTAGACAGGGAGATAGAAGGGCAGGCTTACAGACAGACAGACAAACAGGCAAGCAAACAGACACACACACACACACACACACACACACACACACACACACACACACACACACACACACACACACACACACACACACACACACACACACACACACACACACAGACAAATACAGATAGACAGATAGACAGAATGACTGACTCTTTTTATTCCTTCAAAGTATTGCAACCTATTTCCACCACAATAATTGCCTAAAGACGCCTTCTACTACTTTTGGAAAGTATTAGTTAACTCATTCTGCCGCCAGACAATTAACTTGAATGGAACGATAACCCTATTCAATAAAACATATTAAAACTATATCGATTAACAGACTTTACTTGCTGTTCACTTCATTTAGTCTAGAGAAAAAACCCTAACATAGGGAAATGGATAATCCTTAGTTATCCTATTTGTTTGATTTTGTTTTTTATCATCATTTATTTGATTTTCCTTTATTCTCTTTTATTTATTCATTTATTTATGTAATCAATTATTTCTAATTAATTTACATTTCTATCTACTTATTGATTTATTTATATGTTTACTTATATACTCATTTATTTACTTATTTATTTCTTTATTTATTTACTATCGATCTATTTATCCAGTTACTTATTCATTTATCTAATAATTTATTTTTTATTACTATTTCTATTTATTAGTTCATTTACTTATTTCCTGTTTTCATCAGACTTTATCATGATTTATCATCATAATTTCGTGATTTAGCCACCTTGGTGGGAAAACGTTCTTCATTTATTTAATCATTAATCACTCATTCATTTAACTCATCCATTTCTTTTAATTTACGCATGAATCATTTACTCATTAGTTAGTAATTTATTTCACTCAGTAGTCTCATTTAATCTACTCATAAGTCATTTATTCATTTGTTAGTCGTTCAGTTTACTCATTTGTCTCATTTAATTTACTTATTAGTCATTTACTTATTAGTTATTTTACTCATTAGTGTTATTTAACTTACTCATAACTCATTTTCACATTAGTTAGTTATTCATTTACTCATTACTTAGTAATCGATTTCACTCATTAGTCTCATTTAATTTACTCATAAGTCATTTATTCATTATTTAGTCGTTCATTTTACTCATTCGTCTCAATTAATTTACTCATTAGTCATTTACTCATTAGTTATTTTACTCATTAGCGTTATTTAACTTACTCATAACTCATTTTCTCATTAGTTAGTCATTCATTTTTCTCATTCGTCTCATTTAATTGACTCATTAGTCATTTACTTATTAGTAATTTATTTCAACCATTGGTCTTTTTTAATTTATTCAATATTCATTTACTCATTAATTAGTCATTTATTTTACCTGCTAGACATTTACTCCTTACTCATTATTTTACTCATTTCACTCACTTATTTCAACCATTACTCATCAGGATAATTTGAATAAAACCGTCTGACGAAACTTTGAATGAAACACATGTCACTTTTATCGGTTTCGGTTTAAAAAACCCAGGCGTTAAAGTGGCGAGGATGCCTCTCTGTTTCTGGCCACCTCAAATGAAGTATTTCATCTGGTTGAAAAAAAAAGTTAACATACTTTAATTAACACAAAACAGCTGTTTATTACAGTTAATATTCCACCACTTATTAGCAATAATTGTCTTTGTAAATGATTGGTATATCGATAGTTATCGCAGAATCAAATGAGCAATAAATCCATTAGTAATTAATATGTCAACATTCATAATGACTTTTATCTATTATAGTGCCTTTCTACTTGTTTCTGTAATTTTGTTTTATTTGTAGTCTTTCGCTCTACATTTTATATATTTGCTATTTGATCATTTCATAGTGGTACTTGTTTGTTTGTGTGTATGCGTGTGTGTGTGTGTGTGTGTGTGTGTGTGTGTGTGTGTGTGTGTATGTGTGTGTGTGTGTGTATGTGTGTGCGTGTGTGTGTGTGTGTGTATGTGTGTGTATGTGTGTGTGTGTATGTGTGTGTGTGTGTTTATGTATATGTGTGTGTATGTGTGTGTGTGTGTGTGTGTGTGTGTGTGTGTGTGTGTGTGTGTGTGTGTGTGTGTGTGTGTGTGTGTGTGTGTGTGTGTGTGTGTGTGTGTGTGTGTGTGTGTGTGTGTGTGTGTGTGTGTGTGTGTGTGTGTGTGTACCTACAACCAATCATGCTTGCGTGTGAGCATGCACACTTGCATGTATGTGAGTGCAAGTATATTGGCAGAAATGTACATGTATATGTCAATTTCTTGTGGTCTTCTGACGTGGAAGGAGGGGGAGGGGGAGAGGGAGGGAGGTTCTCACGGGTCACACGAACACCAGCCAATTATGTGATCCACGTTGTTTGCTCACGAAAGTGAGAAAAAGCTACTCGTAGTTTAGTTTTTTAGCTTCGCGTGAACTGTGAGAAATATTTTTATTTTTTTTTGGTGGAGGACAGGAGGGATTAACCAAAGTGCCTTGTTTGGTGTTTTAGAACAATGATCTTAGTTCTTTTGTATTATATATATATATTTTTTAAATAATCTATAGAATATACCTAAATATCATTAAAAAAAAATCTCACTGTAATTCTTCTAAATGTGTGATAACTTAGTGTTCCTGAGATCATTCCCTTTCAACTGCTGAATTCAGCAAAGAACTTACATCAAATTTAGTGTTTATAACTATAAGCACTTCTGTACCAAATGATACTTTCCCTTTGATTCTATCTGTCGTCAGTTGATTTTATTCATCCCAGTAGTACCCTCCCAGTATCAAAGGAGATAGAACCTGTAAAGCAAGCCCTACAGTATCAATATTATTGCACAATATTCCACATTGCACAATATTACTAACGGTACAGGATGGTATTGAAAAGAGACACGTGCATGGCCTGTACATTTGAGGTCTTCAATATATTATGTCATTCATCAACAAGGATTAAGACTAAGACATATTTCCACAGACAATTGAATAATATCTATGAAACTTAATCTCAAACTACCTACGGAATATTATTACCATGAACAAAAGAGAATGTGATAGATGGTCTATGGAGTGTTTCTAGTTACATATTGAATTCTACCAGTGCCTCTATCCTTGTAAACACGTCGTTCTCTGTTTTGTGTTATCTTATCTTAGATATATTAGTTTAGTTCGTCGATGAGTTCATATAATTACTAGTTTTCTTTGTTCTATCTGTAGCTCTGAGTTGCGGCCCGTTTGTTGTTCTGTTTCAACCTTTTGTTATTTTCATATGAAGGAAAACAAGTCACTCGATGGCGTGGTGGTACCGTTCTCGGCCGCCACTACGGAGGTCCGAGTTCGAATCCCACCCAGGGCTGAAATAACTTCAGTGTCGCGAGTCGTTACTCCAACTCTCGTGGGCGGGGAGTTGGGTGTGTGTGTGTGCGTGTAAGGTCACAATATTACCAATAGACCAGTCATATATGAGTTTGAGCTCTCTTCCGGGAGGGTAATAGCTGTCGATCACAAATCCAACACGTGATCCAAGACCATGGTGAATCGCACACACACACACACACACACACGCACACACGCACACACACACACACACACACACACACACACACACACACACACACACACACACACACACACACACACACACACACACACACACACACACACACGATAAGTTGGTTCACACGTTTATTACATGTATTGATATAAACGTTAAAAACTTGTTATAAAACTGAATAATCGATACGATGATAAACTTTTATACTGAATATAACCGTGACATTATCCAAACGTTTTAACAAATTGTTCGAAGGAAAAAAATCGCTTGGCGACTGAACGTTAAATTATGGAAACCGTCGATAGGAAACGGAAACAAATTAATTCATAATGACGTCAGCGTATTAAGCATTGTAAAAAGGCATCGCCGCTTATGCGGAACATAAACTTTCGTTCGAGCGAAATTTAACGATGCAACGGTATGCACTAACGTGGATTCATGTTCGTGGTTATCCAGTGCTCGTATAATCTTCCTCTTCTTTTTCCTCTTCCTCTTCCTTTTCCTCTTCCCCTTACTATTCCTCTTTCTCTTTCTCTTTTTCTTTCTCTTCTTTTTCCTCTTCATCTTCTTCT
>NC_134777.1:14253734-14256234 GCF_046742065.1 Oratosquilla oratoria
TGTGGTAGGGCCACAGGGGGGATTAAGGGAGTTAGTGATGGAGTTTGGGCAAATATGTGATAGGAGAAAGTTGAAGGAAAATGTGAGTAAAAGTAAGATAACAAGATGTACAAGGGGAGAGGATGGCAGTAATTTGGAGGCAAGACTTAAAGGAGAGAGGAAGTGGATAGCTTTCGATACTTAGGGTCGTATGTGGCAAGAAAGGGAAGTGTGGTGATGGAGGTAAACTGTAGATTGAGAGAAGCAAGTAAGTGCCTGTGGGGATTAAAAAGTGCCAGGAGAAATAGGCATTTGGGAATGGATGCAAAGAGAAGATTATATGAAGGAGTGATTGTGCCGTCAGCACTGTATGGGTCAGTGACATAAATTTTAAGAGAGGCAGAGAGGAAAAGTTTGAATATCTTTGAGATGAAATGTCTGGGAAGTATGGTAAGGGTTACAAAGTTGAACAGATTGAGAAACGTGGTGAGGAAGAGAGCGGGAGTAAAAATGAGATGACGGATAGAGCTGATGAAAGAGTATTGGAATGGTTTGGACACGTTGAAAGAATGGGTGAAGAAAAACTAGCAAAAGAGGGGTGGAAGACAGAGGTGGAGAGAATGAACTTGAGGGGGTGACCGAGGATGAGATGGATGGATGGGGTGAAAGAGGCGTTAAGCAAGAGGGGAATGTCTGTTGAGCAAAGAGGTGAGAAGGTAGGAGATACGGGTGAGTGGAGAATGGCTGTGTATAGATGATACTATGATGCAAGGAGGGAGTGGTTATGTGTGAATGGTATTTTGACTCATCCCAAAATTATTTCTCCTCGTCTTCTATTTTCATGCATGGTGGGAAAGAGAGGCAGGGTCTCCGATTAAATTAAGCGGCCTTGCTGTGGATGTGCTGTGTTTTCTTGCATTGAATTATGACCTAGGGTAGTTGACGGGATACAGGGACGACCATTCATCCACAAGAAAGGAGGAAAAAGTGGTGGATGGGGATGGAATGGGTGGCGATAAAATGGGTGGGAATGGGTATATTACGCCTATTGATTTTGGCTACCTCCCTGGTAAGGGGGAAAAACCTTTGTTATGTGAAAATGGATATGATAATTGCAAACAATACACTACATTGAGTAGATATCGATACATTGGCCCAATTACTGACAGAAACATAGATAAAGGGAAAGACATATATACATACGCATATGTACGGACGCACTCACACTTACACTCACGCACACGCACACACACACACACACACACACACACACACACACACACACACACACACACACACACACACACACACACACACACACACACAGACACACACACGCATACATACACACACCAAAATAATCAAATAATTAGAAAAGCGGTGCAAACTTGTCGTCAATAAACTCTGACCAAGACCAGTGTTTCTTTTATCTTATTTTTTTTTCTTATCCACCTATCCCAGCTTTTCGTAATGTCTCACTGTATCAGACTTTATTCTTCAGCTTTCTGTACCATTACGGTACATTATCTTGAATACACAAGACGTAGCGACTAATCCTTTTGCATGTTTTAAGTAAGTTTAGCTCTTAATTTGTTTAGCTTCCCTTGACCTGTATCAATTGTTCTTTTTAAAGTGAGAAAACATTGCACTGGCATAATTATTTTTGTATATTCTTTTCTATTACTTGCGGATGTTGTTTTTAATTTTCTCGCATTTGTCAGAAAAATGCTGGACGAAAAAGGTTGTTTATAAAAAATATATATATATTATTAAATGATGTTCTTTAAGAATAGATGAAATATATATATATATATATATATATATATATATTATGTATATATACATATGCATATATATATATATATATATATATATATATATATATATATATATATATACTGTATGTACATATATATATATATATGTGTATATGTATATATATATATCTATATATATATATATATATATATATATATAATGATATCAACCTATTTTTTATACTAGGTATGTACAGCGTTACAAAAGTTATAAACTTAATAATAAACGATATGACACAGCAATTACTAAAAGAAAAAATCGCAAGACGCAAGATCTTATAATAAATAACCAAAGTCTAAAGTTCCTCAGAATATAAGAATTTAAATTTTCGAACACATTTTACTAACGAAGTTGATTTTTTTTTTCTACTTATCAAGTTAATTGAAAAATACTAAGAGGTCTGGACTGGTATTTGGCGTCTTAAATTGAGATTAATAATGTATCTTCAAACTTATTCTAATATTTTCTATTATTTCAAACATAAATTAATACCCTATATTTCATGCTTGCAAAACTGCAAGGGGTAGAGATTTGTAACAGAGGTAAAGTAGATATACTTCTAATGCCAGCAATGCAATACAATCTAATTCCTATATTTTCATGTAAGCCTGGATTCAGATTATTTATAGAGAAAAGGAGACTGTTGATTGCTCCTACTTGTACATCTTTGTATAAGTCAGTGTTATATCCTTGTGTAATGTTT
>NC_134777.1:14271234-14278734 GCF_046742065.1 Oratosquilla oratoria
AGTATTGACAATGAAATTGCGCAACATAATTGATCGTGTATGGGCCGCTTTTGAATAACATTCTATCTGTTTTATCTTGTAACAGAGTCAATTCAATTTCCAAAAACAAATAGATGATGATTAATTCGGTTTGACGTCACGAAATCCCCCTTTGAGGAGGCAAGGACGGTACACTTTATTGAAGATTTTGTAGTGTGTAATTTAGTGAATCATGACCTTGGTTCAACTCGCTAGTGGTAGGGTTTGAGCTGCCGTCAACTGGACATCCACCGCAAGTGACGACGCTCTAACACGTTAGGCCAACGAGCACACACGCACACACACACACACACACACACACACACACACACACACACACACACACACACACACACACACACACACACACACACACACACTTACTTAGGTGATGGCTTCTAGGGGCTTTCAGCCGATGACGGCTCTCCAAGCCCCCCACGTAGAATATCTAAAGTCCAAAATCTGATTTCATCACTGCATTCTCCAAGTCATACGAAGCAGTGAAGAAGTGTGTCTTCAGTCTCTTCTTGAAGATGGTCGTAGTTTCAGCCATTTTAACATTTTCAGGAAGTCTATTAATAATGACGGGGAGCACTATTAACAAACGCTCTACGCCCAGATTCTCTATAAAACCTTGGCTCTAATAGTCTATTCACTTCAATACTGTGTCGCAAGGCTATATCACTATCTATTCGGAAGTCCACGAGCATATCACACATATAATTAGGCCTCCCAAACTTCAATGCCTGATACACCATAACACACTGTTTATACATGATACGTGCTTTGACTGGGAGCCAATGCAGCTGTATTAACACTGGAGTTATCCGTTCCCTTCTAGACTGACCCTCTATCAGTCTCGCAGCTCTATTCATAATTAATTGAAGCTTCTTCAATAAGTAGTTAGGAAGACCATAATATAAAGAGTTGCAGTAGTCCAATTTACCCAACACATGGTTATAAATAAGCTTCCTTATAGAATTCTCATCAAGGTATTTCCTTACAAACGCTAAGTTTCTTAAATGATAGTCAGCTACTTGCACCGTCTGATTTATCTGTTCTCTCATCATAAGTTCGCTGTCTAGCAGCACCCCAAGACTCTTCACACATTTGCTCACTGTGATGTCTGAATTGTTCACATTCAAGACTCGAACACCCAGACGTTGGAAGTCAATTTCACGGCCGATAAACAAACACTCAGTTTTATCTTCGTTCAATTTCAGTTTTCTAGAGTCCATCCAATGTTTAATGTCAACCAGTATGGCACTAAGATGATCTTCGGCATCATGTATATTTGTTATAGACATATAAAATTGAGTGTCATCAGCAAACAGTTTGAACTTAACTCCATGCTTCTTAAGTACTGTAGATAAGTCAGCAGTGTATATACAAAAAAGTACCGGCCCCAGCACACTACCTTGAGGCACTCCCCTAGTCAAAGGTATCGAGTCAGTAAACTCATTACCTATTTGTACACAGTAGGTTCTACCTTCCAGGTAACTCTTAAGATACGAGAGAGCAGCACCTTTAATGCCAATGTGTTCACAAACTCGAAGCAATACATCGTGCACTACCGCTCAAAAGCTGCCTTAGGTCCAACAAAACCAATAGTCCACACTCTCCTCTATCCAGAATTCCTCGTATGTCACTCACTACAGAACACAAGCAGTTTCAGTAGAATACAGAAAACGATATGCCGACTGATTGTCATGAATCGCCCCAGCCTCATTCAAGTGTTCATTTAGTTGTATTAACAGAACACTTTCCAGTACTTTGGATTGAAACGTCAAATTCGACACTGGACGGAACGAACTGAGTGATTGGGGATAAAAATTTCCTTTTAATATCGGTTTAACAATGGCCTGCTTTTCAGAATTCGGGAATACTCCCTCCAAAATACTAGAGTTCACCATGTTCGTAATCACAGTCGTTAGTCTATCAAAATTCACACTATCATGAAGCAAGCTAATTGGCATGGGATCATTAGCAGAGTAAGTAAACTTTGCTTTCTTGATTACATCCTTGACCGTTGACTCGCTCACTGTTTGAAACGCACACACACACACACACACACACACACACACACACACACACACACACACACACACACACACACACACACACACACACACACACACACACATACACGACTCATAACAATCAGACCTGGACACAATCTGGAAATGGACTCAAAAGTGGGAGGTGAACTTTAATATCAAGAAGTGTAGCATAATGGAGTTTGGTAAAAACAAAAACAGAATTTCAAAAAATTACAAAATTGGTGAAAATAAAATAAAATAAAAAGTGCACTCGGAAAGGGACCTTGGAGTGATAATCAGCAATGACATGACACCGGACAGACATATAAACAAAATAGTAGGTGAAACATACAACCTACTAAGGTCAATGAAAGTGGCATTTGAATACTTGGATGAAGAACTGATAAAAAAAAAATATTAGTCACATTGATTAGACCAAAACTGGAATATACAGCGACACTATGGACACCCAGTACTAAAAAGAATATAAGGAAACTAGAAAGAATACAGAGAGCAACAACAAAGTTGGCACCAGCTCTTTCTAGATTAACATACGAACAAAGATTATCGAAGCTAGAACTACCAACACTAGAGCAACGAAGTGAAAGAGGTGATCTACTGACTATATATAGAATCATGAAAGGAATAGAAGTCCTTGACAGAAAATATTTACTAAAAATGACAATGGAAAAACAAGAGGTCATGTAAAGAAACTCAAAAAGGACAACTATAGAAGAGATAAGAAAAAGAATAGCTTTCCACACAGAATGCTGGATATATGGAATAACTTAGATGAAAAAAAAGTGTGTGCAAATACTATTCACGATTTTAAGAATATACTTGATGCTGAAAGATACAAAGACTTTGATGAGAATAATAGACTCAGTCGAGAAGAGCTCATCCTTTTGTTGTTGGTAAATCCTCTTTATATGTATAACAACACCACTATAAGATAAATTTTAATCTATTTGAACACACATATACTGAGCAATTACCATCTCTAACGGTTATAAGATTTCTTTCTGGTAAATTCTCTTCATATATATAATAATAACACCATTGTAACACAAGCAATAATAGTCTTGAACACATTTTTGTTAATCAATTATTGTCATTAATGGTTACAAGCCGTCTATGTATTTTACTTATCCTCATATTGTATGCTCGTTAAGTTTCAAGCCTGTGCACTTTTGTAATCATTCTGAGCACAATATACATATTATCAACAAATCTTTCTCCATCTCTGAATAATACCTAAACAAGTGAATCATTTGAAACCATCAGGATTACCTAACAATTACGCTTTACATATTCTTTGAGGATTATCCTTTTTTTTTTTTTGTAATGAGCATCAGTTTAATTTCATTATAACATCAACCAGGCTACATTGTCTACCCCCGCACCGTCTTACTGATATCAAAAGTATTATATACTATCTGAGTCATCTCTCCTCTGTACTGAAAACCATTTACTCATATATTGTTTGTGAGAAGAATTTATCCATCCAGTCATTTTTGTGGCACCTTCTCGGTATCAAAGAACCTAAAAACATTGTCAAGATACCAAGAAGTCCATTTAAGGTGTAGCATAAGTCTTGATATACTACTACCCATTCTGCCAAATCAACTTCAGTACATGTACTATTTGAAATGTTTATATTACATTCTGTATATAGTTAAGGAAGTTGTACAATACACTGCGTAACACTTATTTTATAAAGGATTACAAAGGATTACAAAGGCGGAGCATGCCGACAGAAGACCTTTCGGTCCATATATAGGTCGGATGCGAAAAAATAAGTCATAATAATAATGAAATAATAAATAAAAACTATAATAATGTAAATAACAAATAAAATACATAAATAAATGCTTAGGTATAGTTAAATGATAAACAAACAGGTAAATAGTAGATTATAATAAATTGACAGATAACTAATAATAAATGAAAATCAAACAGACAAATGATAACAAAACAAAAACAAATATGTTATGATTATTATCACAAAGATTACCCACTCTGTCTCACCTGTGTCATTTGTAACACTTCGGCGTGCAACATGGAGGAAAATAAGAAAAAAGAATGAAGAAGACTGCGAGAGACCATAAGGCCTACACTAAGCAGTTCCATTGCGCGGCCACGTATCACAGATTTTATTCAAATGTTGTTACAACCCTAGAAAGTTGATTTGTTAAGTTTATTACGCCTAATGGCGGCAAGCAATTTACAAACTGAAGTAGTTACAGAAAGATAAATGTCGCGCAGGACATAGTGGAATCTAAATAAGTCAATATAATCAGCCCTAGAAAGTGATACTCTTTGTACTATACAGAGAGAGAGAGAGAGAGAGAGAGAGAGAGAGAGAGAGAGAGAGAGAGAGAGAGAGAGAGAGAGAGAGAGAGAGAGAGAGAGAGAGAGAGAGAGAGAGAGAGAGAGAGAGAGAGAGAGAGAGAGAGAGAGAGAGAGAGAGAGAGAGAGAGAGAGAGAGAGAGAGAGAGAGAGAGAGAGAGAGAGAGAGAGAGATGTACTAAGGTTGATTTGTATGCTTCATCCTGAAGAGACTCCTTGAGGCGCACAGGCTGTAGAAGGAATTCCATTCTTTCATATAAGAACTTTGAGCAACAAAATTCGGCTGAATTGAATAGCATAAAGAGAGATTGCGATACTGGTCTCAAAAACTGCACAAGCATAGTTTTGGAATAACATCGAGGCTACGATAGTTTGAATGAAATAAGACTTGCTTTGGCTACAGGTGTATTCAAAATATAACAAAAGAAACATATGTAGTGCGAGAAAATACAATAGTGTAATCAATGAAAAAATAAGATAAGTGAAAATAGAAAGAAATAATTAATAAATCATATTCATAGATATACTGTAAACACACACAGACGGACACACACACACACACACACACACACACACACACACACACACACACACACACACACACACACACACAAACACACACACACAGATACACACACACACAATATATATATATATATATATATATATATATACATATATATACACATATGCCAAAAGACTTCTCCCATTATAAGGAATGTGGCCAGCTAAGCCACATACCCACACTCGTCCAATAGATATTTGTTTTAACTTTTATCCTGCCTCTCACAATGCACCCAATCGGACACACATATGACTTCTGACGTAATATGATTTAAGGTCTTCTAGTATGATTGAATGAAATTGTGATGGTCTTAGAAGGTAAGAAATGTAAATACTTCTTTTTATTGGGAAACTAATAATCGATATTCTCTGAGGTTCATTCCAATATACATACATATATATGTGTGTATATATATATATATATATATATATATATAGATATATATGTACATATATGTATATATATATGAATATATATACATATACGTATATATATATATATATATATATATATATATATATATATATATATATATATATATATACACGATAATGAAAAACCCTTCAGAATAACATCACAATACAAAATGGTATTTCAGTTTTTTTTTTTCTCTTAATCCAAGTAAACAAAACAATCTATATTGTTCTTACAGGACGAAAAACGTAAATGGAAAATTATCTTTTCTATCACATATTCTTTCTCTCACCAAACTTAAATTTCCAAACATTAACCAAGTCTACAACTATTATTTCTGCCTATTCATCCAGTAACACTCATATCAGGCACGTGGTATTAAATACAATGTGAAGGAGTGCATGACTCTGTGGCTTCGATGTGTATATGCATATATATTGGATGGTACAGATAAGATTCCCTTAGCTTAAGTCAAACGTAAAATTTCGCCAGATTGTCCATTTGCGTGTGTACAGCTACAAAAAACCCTATTCACCATTTATCACTCTACCCCTCTACTTATACTGTATATCTACCTACCTATTTACCTCTCTACACACGCATGTATTCCTGGGCATGCGTTTATATATATACATATATATATATATATATATATATATATATATATATATATATATATATATACATATATGTATATACATATATGTATATATATATATATGTATATATATAAATATATATATATATATATGTATATATATAAATATATATTTATATATGTATATATATATATATATATATATATATATATATATATATATACAAACACGCATACACCCACACGCACACACACACACACACACACAAGCCTTTTCATAAATCTGAGTGCATTTCTGCTTCAAATTTTACTTAAAAAAACAAGTAGGCTAATACTTCACAGAAAATAATGTAATGTATTAAAGGACAACATTCAAATTTTATATTTATTATTAGCCAAACATACGAGTACTTTGTCATGCCTAGAAAAAATAGAAGGGTCAATATCTGGAATAATACTCAATAAAGGTCACCAACATAACAAAAGCTAATATACAGTTAAGTTATCTAGCGTTAATAGGCACCCCAGACAAAATTAGTGACGAATTGAAATTTGTCTTTCATTGTACCCGTGGGACTCTCAAACTAACTCACGCAGGGCGATTTAATTCAGTTAAAGTAAACCTATTAAGTTGAATAGTTAACCATTTTTGCCCATGGGAGGTTTGTTAAAGCAAGTAAGATCGGAAAAAAAGAAAAAATATATATACAAAGATAGACACATACATGGACAGATAGATAAACAGATAGACACATAAATAGATAGAGAAACAGATAGACAAATGGATAGATAGATAAAAGCAGAAAGATAGACATATAAACAGATACATGATACAGAAATAAAAGGTGAACATATCAATAAACAAAAGAATATATAAATAGGTAAATAAATAAATGGATATAGGAATATATAGATAAAGGAACAAAAAATAAATAGATGGATAGATGAATTACTAAATAAACAGATAAATTTATAAATAAATAAATAAATAGGTAATAGATACATACTACCAATTACACTATCATGGCTGAGGTGGGTTAAACAAAAGAAATCGAGTATACGTAACTCAAGCATACAAATATATAAAAGTTGTGCTCAGGTTATATCTCTCTTGATAGCACAATGGTCTAAGTCACTGTTCACTTGTTACGTCTGAGCTGGGTTCGAGACCTTAGCTTGACCACGTATCAGTTTCCGCATATGCTTCTATTGAGCTTTTCGTCAGTCTCGGCCGTGATGGCATGGAATTAAAGTGAAAATTATTGTGGCTGAAAGAATATAATATATATTTATATATATATATATATATATATATATATATATATATATATATATATATATATATATATATGCAAAGAAATCACAAAACACACGTGATAAACTATTTTTGCAGAAACCACCGGGAAATTGAAAAAAAAAAAACAGATACCGAACGTTTTCGTCTATTTAGACATTTTCAAAGGTACGAAAATGTCTAAATAGACGAAAACGTTCGGTATCTGTTTTTTCAATTTCCC
>NC_134777.1:14288734-14291234 GCF_046742065.1 Oratosquilla oratoria
AAGGCATAGAAACCACTCCCACCCATTCCACTTCCTATACACCCCCCTCCCCTCCCCCCTCCTCCCTCTCATCCGGTCACCTCCCGGATGACAGGTCATCCCTGCATCCTGTCCACTGCCCTGGGTCAGAAGCAGTGTCGCAAGACACAACACATCCACAGCAAGGCCGCTTCATAAATTCGGTGACCCCCCCTCCGTCCCCCCCATGCAGAAATGGAGAAAACGGGGAGAAATCCCTTCGGGCTGCGTCAAATTTTTCTCATACATATTTCCTCACCCCCCATCCCCCACCCACTCCCCCTCATGCATCACAGCATCATCTATATACAACCCCTCTCCATTCACCCCTATCCCTTGTCCTCTTCCGTCCTTCCTCAACAGACATTTCTCTCTTTTTTAATGCTCCTTTCACCCCACCCATCCATCTCATCCTAGGACGCCCCCTCATATTCACTTCTTCCACCTCTGCCTTCCACACTTCTTTTACTAATCTTTCTTCACTTATTCTTTCCATGTGTCCAAACCATCCTAATACCCTTTCATCAACCCTATCTCCCAGTTCCCTTTTCACCCCTGTTCTCCTCAAAAAAAAAAAAAAAAAAAAAAGATATCGGTTTGATGTCGCTGCCATTAGCGTATTTCTCACATATATATATATATATATAAATATATATATATATATATATATATATATATATATATATATATATGTGTGTGTGTGTGTCTATACACACACATATATACATATATATATATACATATATATATATATATATATATACATATTATATATATATATATATATATATATATATATTATATACATATATGTATACAATAATGATAACAATAGTAGCAGAAATGACAGTGGTGTCTGTACCTGTAGCAATAACTATAACGACAGCAATAACGACAGCAATAACCATAGCGGTATCGATAACGATATCGACAATGATAATTTTTGTCTTCAGTTTTCCAATTGGATAACCACAGGCTCACAGAAGTAAACAAGACTTCCTGTGCCCTCCCATAGAGTTCTCAAAAAAAAAAAAAAAAAATTGTATTTGTTTTGAATTTGTTTCTGTCTTTTTATGGCATCGGCTGGTGGGGAGGGGAAAGGGGGAAAGGGGGAGAGGGAGAGGTTGGGATCTGATGCCCATTGTCTGCTCTCTTTATGCGTGAAAGTTTCACAAAGATAAACAAACATATAGGGAATCTACGGTCTAGTCCGCGAACCGTGTATCAGCTCCCCAGTGTTACATCTATACATAAGGGTGAGTTTCTTGATAGATTTTGAAAATTTTTGGTGGGTGAGAGAGTCACCACGACGTCACTCTCGCAGGAACACCCCCCTCTCCCCACCCCCACCATCGCCCCCGAACTGACACTCATCATTGATTCCAAGATGTCGCTAACGTTAAGTAATAGAGCTAACTACATTGATGACGATAACAATAACGATAGCGACAACACTTGTTCCAACATCAACACCAATAACGATAACAAAAGTGTCGACAGGAACAATAACAACCACAATAGCACCATTGATAATAAAAACAACAAAAATAAAAGCAACAACAAGGACAGTAACATAAAAAATAAAATGAAAAAATAAAAAATAGACGATTTACATGAATACTCAACGCAAGTCACGCTCAATCCAGCCGCTCTCGCGGCAACAGACGCTGGGGTCGTAAATAGCAATCAATGCCAAAAGCGGCCGAAGAAGTTGCTCATTCTCACAACGAGAGCGGGTGGACCGAATACAGAACCCTGAGGGACTTCGCTTCACAGCGCGTCGCTTAATATTTCAGGCAAATAGCCGGCCAATTTTCGTCCCTGTGCAGCCTCGAGCGTGCCTTGTGGTGAGCTGGTTTCAGTCTTTTCATCCACAATGGAATCCGGGAGATACCAAAAAATGGCTCTTTGTGCGCTGGTGTAACTGGAAGTATGTCGGTCTCGCATTTGCTTAGTTGCGGGTTCGAATCTCGTAATACTCTCCAATTCCCAGCAGTGGGTGTTCCTGCGCTAACAGGCCAAGCGGATAATAGGGCAAAGGTGACGGTTTCGGCCGCAGTTACGCGACTCCTGTTTTTTTTTTGTTTTTGTTTTTTTACTGACTTCTTTCTACTACCTCTGGAGACACGTCTGCATAGGATATAATTATGTGACGACCTTGGGGGATGGTTAAGAGCCTCCTGGCGTAAGCTTCTTACCTCACCCTAACAGTCATTAACGGGAGACGGGAGATTGGGGGATGCAAATATGTCCATCTTTAACCTTTGACTCATTTGCCACACTTTTTTTTATTTTATTCTGGCTAATAAGACAAAATCTTTCAGATAGCATATAATCCTTATAGTAAAGATTCAAATTATCATGATAATGGTCTTTGAGACTTGCTCGACGTTTGATGAATTTCTTCACTTTAGTCCCTTCCTTACCGGAGAGGTAATACAAACGTGAATAAAATAGCATGGCTTCAGTCAGACCAAAAACT
>NC_134777.1:14301234-14316234 GCF_046742065.1 Oratosquilla oratoria
ATTCCATTCATTAACTACACGGTTGGCGAAGTTGTTTCTACCCACATCCGTATGGTCACCGAATCTCATTAAAGACATTGACAGACTGGAAAAAGTACAACGGCGAGCCACAAAACTGATTCCAAATATAAAAAATAAATCATACGAAAATCGACTTAAGCACATGAATCTGTTTTCCCTAAAAAAGCGTAGACTCAGAGGTGACTTGATACAGGTCTTTAAGATTTTAAAGGGAATTGACAACATCAAAAGTGACCAAATTTTCACATTGAATGAGAATCAGACAAGAAACAATGGTCTCAAAATGTCCGGAAATAGATTCAATTTGGAAGTAGGTAGAAACAACTTTGCCAACCGTGTAGTTAATGAATGGAATAAACTTCCTGCACAGGTAGTGCAATGTAGTTCAGTTCGAAGCTTTAAGAATCATTTAGATAAATACCTAAGTAAGATGCTGTAATTATTATAATTTATGTTATATTATTTGTTTTTGTTTTGTTATAATTTGTCTGTCTGATTTTCATTTATTATTAGTTATATGTCAATTTATTATCATTTACTATTTACCTGTTTGTTTGTTATTCAACTATACCAATGCATTTATTTATGTATTTTAATTGTTATTTACATTGTTATAGTTTTAATTTATTATTAATATTATTATTATTATTATTATTATTTTTACTTTTTTATTTTTTTTTTTGCATCCGACCTAGATATGGATCAAAAGGTCTCCTGTCGGCATGCTTTGCCTTTGTAATCCTTTGTAAATATATTTCCTGACAGGTTGAGACCATTATTTCTTGTCGGATTCCCTTATAGTGTAAAAACTTTGTCACTTCTGATGTTGTCAATCCCCTTTAGAATCTTAAAGACCTGTATCAAATCACCTCTGAGTCTACGTTTTTTAGGGAAAACAGGTTCATATGCTTTAATCGATTTTCGTATGATTTAATTTTTATATTTGGAATCAGTTTTGTGGCTCGCCGTTGTACTTTTTCCAATCTGTCAATGTCTTTAATAAGATTCGGTGACCATCCGGAAACAGCATATTCCAAATGTGGACGAACTAATTATTTATATAGCTTGTTAATGAGAGATGGACATTTGAGGTCAGATGATTGCGCAATCAATCCTAGAATCTGAAATACACTGCTTAGATGATTTGAGATCGTTACTGATAGCTACCTCGAGATCCTTTTCACTATCCATTTTTGTTAACGAATTTCCAAATAAATTATAATCGTACCTACTGTTATTTTTACCTATGTGCATAACCTTGCATTTACTTATAATAAATTTCATTGGCCACTTTTCAGACCATTGCTGTAATTTATCTAAATCTTCTTGAATATCTAATTGATTTAAGTGATCATTTGCCATTCCGCACCATTTTGTATCATCAGCAGATTTGGAGACAATATATTTTAGTCCGTGGTCTATATCATTTATACAGTATATACTACAAATAGAAGTGGCCCAAGAACGAAACCCTGAGGAACTCCACTCGTAACATTTTTCCATCTAGAAGTTTTGCTATTTAAAACAACTATCTATTTTTTATCATTCAATCAATTTCTAGTCCAACTTAATAGGCTACCCCTTACTGTGTGGGGGACAGTATCAAAAGATTTTGCAAAGTCTAAATATATTAAATCTATATTGTGTCTTTTGTCATATTTCGAGATGACATAGTTTCAAAATTGAAATATACTAAGCACCTCGTAGGTAATTCTTGTAAAATGTCAAACAAATATCTATGAGGAAAATACCAGTCAATTTTTTTATGTAAAAAACCTACTTGTTCTTCCTTTCCACGAGAATTTCGTCAAACTACCTCATATTCTTAAGACTTTCAACATTCAAGTAGCATTTAAGAACTCCAATACAGTTAGAAGCCTTTTAATTAAAAACTCTCCTGATAAGGAAGAAGGATGTATCTATTCAATTCCATGTAAAATTTGTGACAAATGATGTATAATTCAGAGTGGAAAAAATGAAAAGCAAAGTTAAAACATTAGTATAGCGTCAGGAGTGATTAAATATTTGACGCATTATTTGTTCATTCAGGAAATTTTAATCATTGCATTGATTGGAAGAGTTCCAAAGAAACTGTTAGAAATAAGTTATATTTGACTAGAAATATAATAGAATCCAGTCTGGTTAAAGATACATTTATCAACAACTTAAATTTAAGTCTAGGAATGTACAAAATTGATCATTCTATTGTTAAAAAAGTGGTGGCCCAAACGTCCAGTGCCACGAACGGTATAGGTTAACCATGAGAAACACCCTCATAACCTTTGCCTATCCCCAAAAAATCCCCCCCCTCTTTGTATCTATACTCATGTTTGTATCATTAAAGTAGTACCGTGAAGATGTCTAAATAGACGAAAGCGCACGGTCATCATTTTATTATTTTCCTTGGGTAGAAGGGAGTGGAGTATGTAAGGGATGGAATGGGTGGGAGTGGTTTCTATGCCTTAGTTTTTTGGCTACCTCCCGTGTAAGGGGGAAAAAGTCTTTGGTATATGTATATATATATATATATATATATATATATATATATATATATATATGTATATATATACAAGTGTGTGTGTGTGTGTGTGTGTGTGTGTGTGTGTGTGTGTGTGTGTGTGTGTGTGTAAATACACACACATGCACACACACACACACCCCTACACACACTCACTCACACACACACACACACACACACACACACACACACACACACACACACACACACACACACACACACACACACACACACACACACACACACACACACACACACACATATATATATTATATATATATATATATATATGTATATGTATATACATATATATTATATATATGGATATATATATACATATATATATATATATATATTTATTTATATATATGTATATATACATATATATATATTTATATGTATATATATATATATATATATATATATATATAGGTTGCCAGACGTACGATAAGAAATATATATATATATATATATATACATATATACATATTTTATATATATATATATATATATATATATATATATATATATATATATATATATACATATACTCACCTGCATGTCCACACGCCTGCCTGTCTGCAGGCACGAAAACAAACAAGCTAAGACACACACACACAAAGGCACGCATTCAAGTGTACACGCACGGTTGCCCAGCGCCCACACATACTGTATGGTGGGGAGAAAATATGCAGCGAAGCTGAAAAGCGAAGAGGAAATGGAGAGGAAGGAAATGAAGAGGATGCACAGAGGAGATGGTGATGGCCAGAGAGAGGGGAGATGTGGCTTTGGATAAGGGATGATGGGGGATTTGTTAGTGTTGTAGAGGAAGAGGAAGGGGGGGAGGAGAGGGAAGTGAAAGGGGAGGGAGTGGGGGGAGAGGGGGCGGTGGTGAAAAGTGGAAAGAAACTGGATGGGCTCAAGTGAAGAGAAGGAATTTTTTATTATTATTATTATTATTATTTAATAACAATGTGTTGTTCTATTTTTTTTTTTTTCTTGGGGTGAATGTCCTGTTATGAATTGAGTACTTTTATGCTATGAATAACAAAATCAAACTCAATATTGGCAGAGTAATGAAGCACTAAAACATTAAAACACCTACAATAAAAAATTTTCGTAAATGTTTCCAGTTCGCCTTAATGATTTGACCACGATTAGACCAAACAACACTATTCAAAGAAAATAACCATCTTGTATTTAAATGCTGAAAAATAACCCTTATTACATCAAAATCGAGCCAATCAAATTAATCTGTTCTGGCTAGGGCCAGACAATAATTAAAAAGAATAATCACGATGACCTTTCTTGCAGTGTGGTACTGTTCCTTTATATCCTAGATGCCGTCAATTGATTTTATTAATATTTTCTATGTCACCCCTCTGGCAGCAAAAGAGGTTTTCTAGAATCAATACGGAGAAGAATAGCTAAAATGATACATTGAGATTAGAAATCTACCGCATAGAGATAGGCATAGACACCTTAACAAATGGACCAAGGGCTTTAACAACGATTATGTGGGGAGGGTCATCATATTAAGACACCAAGGCAGAACTTGTGATAAGGGATTTAGATCGGACAAATTTAGGTTTAAGAAGGAAATAGGCACGAACTGATTTATCAACACAGTGATTGATAAATTGAAAAGAATTAATAACTATTTAGTGAGCGGTGAAACAATTGGTAGTTTGCAAAGAAGATTAGATAACTTTATGGAAGTTGGTGACCGGTGATAAGGCAGATGGAACTGCCTAATGTAGGCCTTAAGGTCTCTTGCAGTCTCCTCTATTCTTATGTTCTTATGTTATATTCTTGTCCTATGTACTTTCGCTCCAACCAGGAGATTTTATTCATTGCTGCGGCACTCATTTAGTAAATAAAGGATCATCAACTAACTTGATTTCTTCTGTGCCAGGGGGCACTATTTTCTCGCTTCTTGGCTGCCACCAAACAATTTTATTAATTTCCTTCTTCTCAAAGGAGTGTAAATCTTAAGAGATTACTCTCGTATCAAGTGACACTTTTTAATTAATTGATTAGTTAGTTAATTAATTGATTAACCTGCTTATAAGTTTGTTTATTTGGTTTATTTATCTATTCGTTTGTTTATCGTCGTCATCGCCATCGTCATCACCATCACCATCACCATCATCGTCTTCGTAGTCGTCATCACCATCGTCATCATCATCATCAACCTCATCAGTTTTGTTATCATCGTCATCATCATCATCATCATCATCAACATCATCTTCATCATCATCATCATCATCATCATCTTCATCATCATCATCATCATCATCATCATCATCATCATCATCTTTATTTTTACTATCAATTGATTAGTCACTTTATCCATTTCTATTTTATTCACTCATCTATTTACTTACCTATTCATTTATTTATCTATTGGTGCCACAGAGGCACTTGATATATCTTCACCACACCCGATGATTGATTATTCATCTAACGCATTCTTCTTAATAAATATTGTCCAGAACGATTGTTAATATATATTTGTAAAGTATATTTTAATTTTCAATATATCTTACCCCATTTCAGAATGAGCAGATGATTACTGATGTAGATGAGAAATATTCCCACCGATAGCCACTGTAAATAGATAAACCACGCCAGAGAATATGAAACATTGGCAAGAATGAACAACATCATGAACTTTATATATATAGCTAATAACACAAAACATGCTTCAGTTAACATTAATTTCCTTGAGTGCACAGATCTCAACGTCTACTCCACATTTTCCGGTGATGGTACGGTGGGGAAGCCAATATTTATTTTTTCTTGAGGGAAAAATCCTTATATGGAGCGTGAAAGTCGAAGGTTCTTTCCAGAAGGTCGTTGAGTCAGACAAAGACAAATTCATCCACTTTTCCTCACGCAAGAGGAACCAGCACCGTTGCCGCCTGCATTGATTCTGGTGGGGCACCGGACTACCAGGAACGGGCCAAAAATAAACCCCCAATTCCATCAACACAAAGAAACACTTCAAATATTTTATTAAGGTGAGGCGTCTGTTTGAGGTCTTAGTGAATTAATATGTTCTTCGTCTTAGGTCTCAATCTTTATCTGAATAAAATCATATGGCGTCAGACTGAATAGAAAGTATAAAATGAGCCAACGGCACTAGAGGAACCCAGTCTTTGTGACGTAAATGGACTGAAATGGACCGCAGGCCATTATGGGCCAAATGAGCCACTTTCCCTTCTTGGGGTAAACAGACCACAATTTGGGTCACAGTGGAAAGCGGCCTTCAAGGAAGGCGAGACACCAAATAGACTTTGTTTCTTTGTCATTTCTCTTGCTTTTTTTTCTTTCGTTTTCGACTTATATTTTAGCGTACCTCTTCATCATTTGTGTGTATATTATTCATAATTCGTTCTTATTTACTTTCTTACTCATCTATTTACCTTTTAATCGCTTGTTTCTATTTCTACCTACTTGTTTATTCGTCTATCTTTCGTCGATATATATGTATATATATATATATATATGTATATATATCATATATATATATATATATATATATATATATATGTGTGTATATATATATATATATATATATATATATATATACACTCCTTATTTATTTATTTATTTATTTATTCATTTACCTGTTGAATTATTCAAAATTTTCACTCCTATCTATTTATCTTTTATGTTTATTTATCTATTCATTTATTTTTGTCCTGTTTAGCATCTTTCATTCAGTATAACTTACCTACAGTATATATCTATTTATTATATATTACTTATCATTTATCTATCCATTTATATTTATACTTATCTAACCATATATCTATATATTAATTTATCTACTTATCTATTTATCTACATCGATATATATGTTTGTTTACTTGTTCACTGAAACAATTATTGAGAGAGACCGATACACCTTCTGTCTGATTTTTTCGTAGACTGAACTCTACATTAGAACAAAGTAAAAAATATGTCGCACCGAATCCCTTCGTTCCGTCAGAATGCGACGTAATGAGCCGGAAAACGGCGGGCCAATAATCTCCCTCATGCTCCCTGGATCTGCTTCTTTATCTGTTTTAATGAGCTTTTGTTTACTTCTGTGATTAGATTACGCCAGAAGACTCTTAGACGCAACGGAAGCTCTCCCCTTCCCCCCCCCCCATTTGGTCGGAGTCAACAATAGAAACCAGTGACGTTTGAATTCAAACCGACAGGAGACCTTTTGGTCCATAACTATGTTGGATGTGAAAAAAATATCATAATGATCAATAAATGAAAAATAGATAGAAATTATAATAATATGAATAATAATGTTTTAGAAGCTCTGCCATGGCATTCGAACCCTGACCTGTACAGATTTTCTAAAATTTCCAATCTGTCATAAACATACATAAATAATAATGAATAACATAAATAAATGCATAGGTATAGTTAAATGGTAAATAAACAGGTAAATAGTAAATAATAATAAATTGACAAATAAATAAGAATAAATGAAAATCAAGCAAGTAATAAACAAACAGACAAATAATAACAAATAATATAAAATAAATGACAGAACAAAATCTGAAACGCTGAAAGTTGTGAAAAGGCAAGATAGAACACTAGTTGTGTTTGATGTTTTATATTTGTTTATTTGTTTGTTAGTACTTGTCTGTTTATTATTATTTGCTTGATTTTCATTTATCATTAGTTATCTGTCAATTTACTATTATTTATTATTTACCTGTTTGTTTATTATTCAACTATACGTACGCATTTATTCATTTTATTTATCATTATTTATATTATTATAATTTTTATTTATCTATTCATCAGTATTATATATTTTTTTCGCATCCGACCTAGTTATGGACCAAAAGGTCTCCGGTCGGCATGCTCCGCCTTTGTAATCCTTTGATATGTTTCCTGTAGCAGGCCACCGCACTTGTGACCAGAATCGCACTCTCACCAAACTGGTAAAAGCCCAATTGTCTAATTCAAACATATGAAAATATATTATTAACCCGAATCCTTTGTGACCCCCAAAGAAACCCCAAGAGACCCCAAGGGTAAGACCTATTGCACTAGGCCAGCGTTTTCCAACATTATCCGACCATAGCACCCCATGTTGTCATGCCTAAGCAGTCCAGCACCGCTATCTTGTTATCAAAAGGGTAAAAGAAACTGAAGTGTACTGCTCGGTGATTTATTTTCTTGAATCCTTAGAACTGAAACAACTTGACAATATTGTTTGTAGTAGAAACAAGAACACCATAGAAAGATAAAATAGCATGGAAAAGGTCAACTATGCACAACTGGGTAATGAGTGATACATATATCAATGTGATTTTTGTGTGCATCACTTCCCAGCACCCCCTATAATTGACTTTAACACCCCCAGGGGTTGCTAGCACCCCCTATAATTGACTTTAGCACCCCCAGATGGTGCTACCACCCCAGGTGGTGCTAGCACCTCAGGTTGGGAAACGCTGCCCTAGACTATTCTCCTCCTACATATAAGAAAAGAGAACTATTCACCAAACTATTCCATGATCAACTCAACCAGTTTATGAATATAAGACAGCACATGACAGCTGCGCGAGATTGCCCCGCGCGGGTAGAAGTTGAGATTGCCCAGCGCGGGTAGAAGTTCTGGTAAACTATAGCTGATGACAACAACAAACTTTAGATGAGGAAGAACTTTAATTTTTCTATCTGGAATTCTCGACGCTATTTCCTTCATCTTAGCAACACGCTATCGCTTGTAAAAGGGGGTAATATTCTAAATCTCTGAAATCCTTCTAAATCTTATAAATATTTCTCTTTTACATTCTCCACTACAAAGGAACTTTACTCACCTCCTTCGTACTACCTTGGAAAATGAGATGCTGTAATTGAATAATGATGCAATAGCTTTCTCTAATATATAAGAATTATTATTTTTTTTTTTTTTGGCCTCTTAATAATCGATTGCTAGGTATGGTCAAACAACTTAGGGGATTGTCATTTTATTTCTTTGTTACAGAGAAAGAAAGAATGAGAGAGAGAGAGAGAGAGAGAGAGAGAGAGAGAGAGAGAGAGAGAGAGAGAGAGAGAGAGAGAGAGAGAGAGAGAGAGAGAGAGAGAGAGAGAGAGCAAATGAGAGAGAGAGAAAGAGAGGGATGAAAGGAAAAATTGAGGAAGGAATTGAGTAAGGAGGGAAGGAGGAAGAGAAGAGAGGGAGTAAGGGAGGATGAAAGGGTGAAGAAAGGGAAGGAGGAAGAGAGGAAGAGAGGAAATGAAGGAGGGGAGGGGGAGGGAGGGAGGAAGGGAGGGAGGGAGGGAGGGAGGGAGGAATGGAGGGAGAAAGGGAGTGTATAATATTCAGAGGATCAACAAAGAGTTTTCAAATATTCAGTTATTACACGGAAGCTAATCCTTGGGACTCTTGAGCTCTATTGAACTGACGGAGTCTTTTGCCTTTTTTTTTTTTGTTTTCAAGTCCTTTTTCTTGTCTTTCAAAGTTAAGATGAACCCAATCAAGATGTTATTTCTATTCTATTTTTCTTTTTTCCTTCTTTACTATAAGGTCGAAATTGTAACTTTAATGAAATCAGTTCAACCACCCCTGGTGACCTAAAATGATGTATAAAGATTTGTTGTTTACTCCCTCCTCCTTGTCCTTGAACGGGACAGAAACTTCCCTTCTCGTTCTTCCCTCCTCCTATCCCCTCCCCCTATCCCTATCCTTCTACCTTCTATCTCTCCTTCCCCTCCCTTCTATCCATTCCTCATTCCACTCCCACTCCACCCTTCCCACTCCCCCTTCCCCCTCCTCGTACCTCTACCTCTCCCCCTATCCCCACCCCTCCACCTCCCTTTCCCCCTAACCTATCCCCATTCCCACCCCTCCCCTTACCCTAACCCTTCTCTTCCTCTTCCCTCCACCTTCCCTTACCCCTTCAACTCCCCTTCCACCTACTCTGTCTTCACTTCACCTCCTCCTCCTCCTTACCCAATCCCTTCCCCTCCTCCGCCTATAAATTTAACTTCCTTTCCCCCTTTACCTTCCCTTAGCTTTTCCCCATTCCACCACTCCCCCTTACCCTATCTCTTCCCCTCTTTGCCTATCCCTCTCCTACCCCTCTCCCTCCACCTCTCCCTACCCTTTCTCCTCCTCTTTCCCCTTCCCCCTGACCATAGGAACAGTTAACAACAGCAGCAAAGTGGTAATTGCCCATATCACTCACAAAGGGAAACAATCCCTATTGCCAACGCGGTCGAATGACCCCAGTCTCAGAGTCGCTGACCACTTCCCTTAACCCATCAAGTGATATTGCATTCCAGAAACTACCCAAATTTACTAACTACAACTACTGACTGGACTCACATCGGGAGGGGAGGAATCACAACCTCACTAGGACTACCAAAGACTCTATGTCCTCAGTACAACCAGAAGACCATGACTTGCAGAAAAAATGTCCTTTCGGAGTACTCGAAGACTCCATCACGAAGTTCGGAAATCCCCTCCGAAGTAGATCCTCGACAGAGGAACTGGAATCAAGAACCCAATAAGGCAGTCTTCTCCCTGTCAACTCTAACCATACAACACCAGGGGAAGAGAAGGGGGGAGGGAGGAGGAGGAAGAGGAAGAGGGAGGTGGAGGAGGGATCGAGGAGGATAGGAGGAAGGTAGGAAAGTAAGAAGGGAAGAAGTGAAAGGAAGATGATGATGATGATGATGATGATGATGATGATGATGATGATGATGATGATGATGATGATGATGATGATGATGATGATGATGATGATGATGATGATGATGATGATGATGATGATGATGATGATGATGATGATGATGATTATGATGCTGATGATACTGATAATGATAATGCTGATGGTGATGGTGGTGATGATGATGATGATGATGATGACGACGACGATGATGATGACGACGACGACGACGACGACGATGATGATGATGATGATGAGGGGGAGGAGGAGGAGAAGGAGGAGGAGGGAAGGGAGGAGGAGGAGGAGGAGGAGGAGGGGAGAAAGAGAAAGAGGAGAAGGAGGAGGTGGAGGGGAGGAAGAAAAAGAAGAGCATCGGGTAGGAGGATTGGGGAGGTAAACAAGGAGAAGAAGAGAGTGAAGAGGAGGAAGAAAAGCTAAAAAGTGGAGGAGGGATAAATAAGAGATAGGAAGAAGGAGCGGATGAAGTAGAGTAGGAAGAGGTGGAGAACAAATAATAAGAGGAAGGAAAAAGAAGTGAAAGAGAGGAAAAGGTGAAGGACGAGGGGAAAGGGAAAGAAAAAAGAGGATTACATTTTTTGGAGACAAGAAAAAAGATGAAGAAAAAGCGGTCAAAAGAAGGAGAGGGTGAAGGGGAGAAGGAAGAAGAGGAAGGGATGAGAAGAAGGAAGAGTTGGAGGAAAGGGTGGAAAGTTGGTTGTGGAAACCATGGGCTCCAGATCAACACGAATACCTATGACGTCACAAGCTTGAGCGATGACGTCATTGTACTGAAAGTGAACCCTCCCGGCTCTCCACGAGACGACATATGCTGTGGATCTAAGCACCAATTTCTCTTCTCCCCATTCCTCCTTCTCCTCCTATCAGTTTCTCTTTCTCCATTCCTCCTCCTCTCTACATATTCTCTCCTCCTCCTTCTCTTCCTCCTCCTCCTCTTGCTCCTCCTCCTCCTCTTCCTCCTCCTTCTTCTTCTTCCACTCTCACCCCTTTCATCTCCTTTTATTCCTTCTCTTTAATTTCCTCTTCCTCCTCTTCCTTCTCTTTCCCCTACTTATTCTCCTTCTCCTCCTCTTTATGTTTTTCCATCCTCTCTTCCTTCTTCTCCTCCTCCTCCTCCTCCTCCTCCTTCGCCTCTTTCTCCTCCTCTTATTAACTTCTCCCCTCCCTCCAACGTTTTAGTATTTCTTTAACAATAACCAGCGCTTCTATTCCTAGGGCTAAAGAGGTGGCAAAGGAGGGACAGTAAAAATCAGATGTAATCAGCGTCCTCCTTTGAAGGGAAGATTGGTTTCCAATCATCCAATAACGCTGCTTCACTCTTTGTTCCGTGAGGCTGTCATTCAAATCCCTAAAACATTAAGAATGGTTTCAGGGTCAAGTCAGGGTTGTGTGATGTCGCCAGAGTTTTCCAGTTTGCACATGGAGAGAATATTAAAGACCATAAGAATGGAAGAGACTGCAAGAGACCATAAGGCCTACACTAGGGAGTTTCTTGTCCCATATCCCCTATCGTTGCTATCCATAATTGTATATGGAGAGAATAGTAAAGAGCATACGAATGGAGGAGACTGCAAGAGACCATAAGGCCTACACTAGGGAGTTTCTTGTCCCTAACCACCTATCGTTGCTATCCATAATCGTATATGGAGAGAATAGTAAGGAGCATACGAATGAAGGAGACTGCAAGAGACCATAAGGCCTACAATAGGCAGTTCCTTGTCCCTTACCACAGACCATATGGCCTACACTAGGGAGATTCTTGTCCCTTACCACCTATCGCCGCTATCCATAATCGTATATGGAGAGAATAGTAAAGAGCATACGAATGAAGGAGACTGCAAGAGACCATAAGGACTACAATAGGCAGTTCCTTGTCCCTTACCACCTATCACCCCTATCCTTAAGGTTATCTAATCTTTCCTTAAAACAACCAATTATTTCAATGCTCACTATATTGTTACTAGGTCTATTCCACCCTATTTCCTTCTTAAACCTAAATATGTCCAATTTAAATCCATTACTACGAGTCTTGCGTACCTCTGGGAGAAGTGCGGGATTCGAACCCGCAATAAAGCTAATACGAGACAGACATGCTACCGATTACTACATCGGAATATTAAAGGAGTAAAACATAAAAGTGCTAAGTAGCAGATGTCTGTAATTAGTTGTTGGGATTGGAATTACATGACAAGTAATTTAAGAACATAAGAATGAAGGAGACTGCAAGAGACCATAAGGCCTACACAAGGTAGATCCAAATCCATCACCACCTATCATCCCCATCCATAAAGTTGTCTAACCGTTTCCTAAAACAACTGATAGTTTCAGCGCTCACTACATGGTTACTAAGTCTATTCCATTCGTTGACTACCCTATTAGTAAACCAATTATTGCCTATTTCCTTCTTAAATCTAAAATTTTCCAATTTAAATCCATTACTGCGAGTCCTGTCCTGTTGTTTTAATATGATACAAACGCGTTTGGTTGATTCTGAAGAAAGAAAAAATCTATGTGTGGCCGAGTCCGGAGAAGGAGTTAGTTGACGGGAGGAAGTTACGAATAGATTTGGGCCAAGGTAAAGTGATGCGATATATAAAGAAAAGTTATGGTGACACTTTGATTGTGAGCGAGGAGGGTGAAAAGCTTGAGAAAATGGAAATATTTATGTGTCTTGGGATATATGTGCAGGAGAATGAAGGGATAGAGGGGGAGGTAAATTATACTTTAGACACTGAAGAAGAACCAAGAAGAGTAAAAAGTTGTTTTTGGACTTGTATTTTACTTCGGTAGCCTTGCCAAATGATTGTGTAATTAATGCTGTACTGATACATTCTGCGACAACTTCCTGTGGAAGGCAAAACTGCCCTTGGAAAAAGAGACGAGCAGATAAAACGCTCTGCAACATTAATTTTGCAATAATTCTTATATATATATATATATATATACATATATATATATATATATATATATATATATATATACATAATATATATATATACATATATATATATAGAAAATGCTAGAAGTTAGGGAGATGCTTAGAACAATATTTGAATAAGAAGGAAAAGGAGCAGGGGCACAAGGGAAAGATTGATAGAAGTGTGGGAGGTGATGAATGATAGAGCGGAAGTTGATGGAGAAGAGGAATGGGGGTGTTTCAAGAAGTAAGTGACAAGGTGTGCAAAGGTTGTATGTGGAACAAGAAGAACAGGAAGAAAATAGAAAGAAGGGTAGTGAGTGGTGGTATGATGAAGTGAAGAAGGTAGTAGAAGAGAAGATGCGAGCGTTCAGGAAGTGTTTACAAATTAGGATGAGATAAAAATATGAAAAGTATAAAGAAAAAAGAAGAGAAGCAAAACAAAATATAAAGGAGGCAAAAAGGAGAGCAGATGTTAAATGAGGGACGAGTATGACAGAAAAATGTGAAAACAATAGAAATATGTTTTAGAAGGAAATCAGGAGAGGATGGGGAGGCGAGTCAAGTAGAGAAGAAAAGGTAAAGGGCGCGGATGGACAAATCTTGACGGAAGAGGTGGTAAGGGTGAGATGGGTGGGAATAGGTACGTACCTCTTACTTAGCTACCTCCCTTATAAGAGGGAAAACTTTTGATATATATATATATATATATATATATATATATATATATACATATATACATATATATATATATATATATGTGTGTGTGTGTGTGTGTGTGTGTGTGTGTGTGTGTGTGTGTGTGTGTGTGTGTGTGTGTGTGTGTGTGTGTGTGTGTGTGTGTGTGTGTATCTTATTATCAATAACAAGAACTATCCATAGGGACAATATGACCCCGAAAATGTTCTGTTGTCTAAATGTTAAAGGACAGATTTAAGGAAGATAGCATAATGAAAGGATGACAGATGTATGGATATGATCTGCAGCTATTCTTATATTTCATTCTATTTGTTTTATCAATTTATTTATGTGCTTACCTATTCTTGTCTATTCATTTATTTACTTTTTTTTTTTTAATTATTCTCCAATCATGAGAGGATGATGAATGATTTGGAATGTAGATTTGTCAATAAAGTAATTAATATATCAAGTACATTAACTATACTGTTAATAACCTATATGGGGGATATAATACCTAGAGCTTTCGTAAGATTATCGTCGTATTATTAGTAAAACTTCGTATGACGTCAGTCAAGGCTCCATATGGCTCAGCCAATGCCGGATAACTAAGCAGAATTAATTCATAAACCTCAATTCAGGTGTATTTGGTTGTGGCAGGACTCTGATATTGAAGACACACACGCGCACTCAAGGACACACACACACACACACACACACACACACACACACACACACACACACACACACACACACACACACACACACACACACACACACACACACACAAAGCGATGGCGCAGTGGTAATTTCCCTGCCGCCACTACTACGGTCCGGATTCGATTCCCTCCCAGGGCTGAAGTAATTTCAGTATCGCTGCGATGAACATCCGTTGATGATGATGATGATGATGATGATGATGACGATGATGATGATGACGATGATGATGACGATGACGATGACGATGATGATGATGATGATGATGATGATGATGATGATGATGATGATGATGATGATGATGATGATGATGATGATGATGACGATGATGATGATGATGATGATGATGATGATGATGATGATGATGATGATGATGATGATGATGACGATGATGATGATGATAGAATGCTTATTTCGAACTTACTAACTAGAAACCCATG
>NC_134777.1:14323734-14326234 GCF_046742065.1 Oratosquilla oratoria
TTGGAGGTGGAACACAAATTACCTTCAGTGAGATATGTGGTGACACTGTATTGGGCATGAAATATTTGGGAAGTAATTCTGCTATTGAGAATTAACCAAGAGAGTCATCGGCATGGCGAGACAACACCAACAGGAAATGGTTCAATAAACGTAATCAAATTCATGCATTGAAACTTCAGCATACGCACTTGTCTAAGTATGAATACATATATATATATATATACATATATGTATATGTATATATATATATATATATATATATATATATGTGTGTGTGTGTGTGTGTGTGTATACATACATATATATATAGACATATATTTATATATATATATATATATATATATATATATATAATATAATATATATATATATATATATATATATATATATATATATATATATATATATATATATATATATATATATATATACATTAAGACATCGTGACAGGTTTGAGGAAGGAGGAAGAGAAAGATACTGGTCTAGGAACAAACTCGGCCCTAGACCCGTGTCTTTCTCTTCCTCCTTCCATATACATATACATATACATATACATATACATATTTATATATATATATATATATATATATATATATATGTATGTATATATAGATATATACATATATATATATATATATATATGTATGTATATATATATATATACATATATATATATGTATATATATATATATATAAGTTCAATGTTACAAAATCGCTGTTTTGTCCTGGGAGAGTGTCTAATATACATAATAATCCAGATCCGATTTATGTGTGGATTATGGAAATCACAAGGTAGGACTAGATCATATAAGCATAGGATCATGGAATCATTCCTAAAAGCGGATTAGATATTCTCAAGGGAATTGTCTGACGCATAGCAATATTTTCCAAATGTTTGACAACCTGCAATTGTTTTCTTTTGAAAATTATTTGTATAGTGACAATATAAGTAATTGGAGAAACTGTATGTAAAGGATGCATGTTTCATTTCTGTGATAAAATTTTACATGAATGATAGATTTAGATGATTGATTTAGGTGAGTACACTTGCTTAAGTAACGACCATTTTAGCTTTTGATGTAGGTGATTGTGCACTTTGAAATTACTACTTTTTTCTTTATTTTACTAGTTTGTCATTTGGTAAGTGTGTGATAACTTATCTGCTTTAGTGTCTGTGCTACATTTTTACATATATGTTCCTCTGTAGAGGAAATTACATTGATCTTCTTATTTGAGTACTTTTTTGAAATGTGGAGACGTTTTCTTATAAATCATTGTAAATGTACTTATAGATACATATTTCTTATAAATAATTATGTCGGTGAAAATGAAAACGCACGCTTACTTATACACGCGCATGTACACATGCATACACACACAGACACATACGCTCACAGTCAAACTCAGACACATACAACATGCACGCACGCAAACACACCCAATTACAAATATACACACACATACACAAACACACACATACACACACACGCACACACACACAAGCACAAACACACACACACACACACACACACACGCATACATACACAGACACACACACACACACTGGCTAAATTGAAATTACCGACTGTGTAAGGGTGAAAAAGCCTATGTATGTATTCCTGTATGTATGTATGTATGTATGTATGTATGTATGTATGTATGTATGTATGTATGTATGTATGTATGTATGTATGTATGTATGTAAGAAAGAAGAGAGAGAGGCAACCTACTGACCATCTACAGAATCACGAAAGGCACGGAAGTCCTTGATAGAGAGGACATACTATCTTTGGACAAAAGAAACACAAGAGGACACGAAAAAAATAAAAAAGAATAGTTATAGAAGAGACCTAAATAAAACAGTTCTCCACACAGAGTGGTAGACATCTGGAACAAACTGGATAGAACAGTAGTATGTGCAAAAACCATACACGAATTTAAGAGCAAATTAGACGCTACGAGATACAAAGACGGAACACCACGAGCATAGCTCCCCTTCCCGTAAGATAAAACTAGGTAAACACACACACACACACACACACACACACACACACACACACACGCACACATACATACACGCACACACACACACACACAAACGCATGCGTGCGCATTATGGACCCATACACGCGCAAACACATATTTGCAAACGGAAATTACTACGCTATTCTCAGTTCTTAAAAGATCATTATAATTGGGAAGAGAGTAAACATGTTTATGTTGACTTTGCAAGCAACGACCATTTTTGCCTTTCCGGAGACTGCACTATAATGATTCTTCCTAATTATTGTTTTCTTTTTTTTAATTGCTGTATCTATTGTTGTCATTTTTTTTTATTGCTAACGTTATAATCAATACTATTGGTGCTGATAAATGTTTCTATTCCCTCCTGTGTTACTATGAATTTAGTGTCACTGTATTTATTCTAACTTTGTCGTAATTGCTGTCATTCCCGGCTATTATTGAACTTGTTGAAATGCCTTCGTAAATTATTAACTCG
>NC_134777.1:14341234-14343734 GCF_046742065.1 Oratosquilla oratoria
GACAGTTATCGAAAATAAAGTCAGAATCCAGGAAGGACAACAGGGACAACAGTGAGAGATTGCTGATACAAGAGTTAGAAAACGGAGGAACATAACGGAAAACGAAAGAAAACGGGAGAAGAAGAGAGTGTGGGAAGAAGAAAACAGAGATGACGAAGTGAAGCGGAACGAAGACAGAAATAATCCGCGAGCAAAACAAAGACGAACGGGGAGAGGTACGATGGAAAGAGGAAGATGAAAGTGAAAGATGTAGATCTTTATAGATCCGAGAGAATGAAAGAAGAGAGAGGACATAAAAAACGAGAGATGGAAGAGGATCGTTGGATTTTTATTTATTTAATTTTTTCCTTCGTTTGTCTTCTTTTACTTTGTTGAATTGTATTTCATATTTTTCGTTATCAAATCTATATACGTGTTCGTATTTGTATATCAAGGGGATTCTTCTCCTTTATAATGAAAGTACCCAGCCTATACATGAGCCCACACTCACCTATTTTTATATTTATTTTTTATTTTGTTTGTTTTAATTAATGTTAGTTTATAAATAATGCATCACCTATCTTATTCAAATTTTACAGAGCTCGGCGCGTTCCTCTGTGCGTTCCTATATGCGTTCCTTTGTGCCTTCCGCTTTTGTTTGGCCGCGTTTAGCGTTCCCAATCTATTAAAGCAATATAGGTGCCGGTATAGTATGAGGCCTACTTTTTGGGTATGACCTACGAAATTTTTCTTTGGTATAGTATGTGGCCTATCGGACTTTTATTTCGGTATGAACCTGTCTCTTAAGCTTTAACAGTTTGGGTGTGCTAACCGCGGCCAAACTAATGCGGAACGCACCGAAGAACGCACCTAAGAACGCACCGAGGATCGCGCCCAGCTCTGAACTTTATACCTTTTTTTTAGTCAACTATTAGATGGAACGAAAGAAGAATGCCAAGGATGTGAAAACAGAGTGGAGGGAGGGGAAGAGAGAGGGGAAGAGAGAGGGGAAGAGAGAGGGGAAGAGACAGGGGAGGAGAAAGAGGAAGAGCAAGAGAAAAGAGAGAGAATCACGACTAAAGTTAGGAGAAAGAGAAATCGAAGGGGGTGAGGATGGAGAAAATGGAGGGCAGTAAGAAACTGAGACAGCGATGAAAGGTTTTATATTTTTTTCTTTTAAGATACTCCATTTTTATCTTTTCTATATTATACTATACGGTTTTGTTAAGCTCCAAATTTAGGCAGCTAAGGTTCAGAAAGGATTAAGTAATCTAGACTTACACTTTCGATTTGATAGTATTGTTTCATTAAGTTTAGGTTTTTAGTTAAAACTAGGTAATGATGTTCAGGTTACTGGCTTCCAAAAATAGGATAAAATAAAATAAAGCAAATTATAAAAAAATAATAATAATAATGAAAAAATAATAAAAAATAAATAAATAAATAAATGAATAAATAAATGTAAAAAAAAAAAAAAAAAAAATGGGGGAGGGGGCAAAGAAATAGCAAATCTTTAGGATCCAGAATCAGTGAATAAGGAGGTCGTGAATGAGTGAGTGAATGAATGAGTGCATCAGACTAATTTATTACTCACATGTATCAATCTTGAGAGAATGAGTGAGTTTGTGATTAAAGAGTTAGTAATAAAAGGGGTTAGCAATAAAATGAGTTAAATAAGACTTAGTTATTGAGTTAGTGGTGAAGAAAGTGATCAGGTGAAATAGTGACTGAGTTAGTGAGTCATATGTTGTGTTCTCGTGAGTTAGTGAGTAAGTTAATGTTTGAGTTACTTTTTCAGTGGGAATGTAAGTGTGTAAGAGAATGAATGAGTGAATGAGTGTGTGTGTGATGAGTGAGTGAATGAGTGAGTGAGTGATTGTGAGAGTAAGTGGATGAATGAGTGAATGAATGTGTGTGTAATGAATGAGTGCGTGAATGATTGTGTGTAAGTGAATGAACGAGTGAATGAATGTGTGTGTGATGAGTAAATCAGTGAATGAGAGAGTGAGTGACTGTGTGAGAATGAGTGAATGAACGAGTGTGTGTGTGTTTGTGTGTGTGTGTGTGTGTGTGTGTGTGTGTGTGTGTGTGTGTGTGTGTGTGTGTGTGTGTGTGTGTGTGTGTGTGTGTGTGTGTGTGTGTGTGTGTGTGTGTGTGTGTGTGTGTGTGTGATGAGTGAGTGAATAAGAGAGTGAGTCAGTCTGTTAGCGAATGAGTAAGTAAATACATGAGAGACAGAATGGGTTGTGAGTATGTTCAGTAAATAAAAATGACTAAACGAATAAATGAGAACAAATGAGTGACGCAGAGAATGAGTATTAGGAAAGACAGAAAGGATAAAAGGATAAATAGGAAATAAGGGAGGAAGAGAGAAACGAGGGAAAAAGCCAGAAAGAGATTAAGGATAGCACAGGGAGACAATGAAGAGTGATGAACATGGATCATAAAGAGAACGAAGAAAAGAGGAAGAAGGTAGAGAGAGGAAGAGAGCGAGTTAATCAGTTAATGAGAGCGGGAGGGA